>NC_133333.1:134671108-134985608 GCF_042186555.1 Aquarana catesbeiana | reverse complement strand
ATAGATAGATTGATTGATAGAAAATAAATAGATGATCGATAGATAAATCAGAATGATTGAATAGATAGATAGATAGATAGATAGATAGATAGATAGATAGATAGATAGATAGATAGATAGATAGATAGATTGCTTAGATTGACAGATATAAATACATAGATAGATAGACAGATGGTATAGATGATAGATAGATAGATAGATAGATAGATAGATAGATAGATAGATAGATAGATAGATAGATAGATAGATAGATATAGAGAGACAGATAATAAATAGATGATCGATAAATAAATCAGAATGATTGAATAGATAGATAGATAGATAGATAGATAGATAGATAGATAGATAGATAGTATAGAAAGTTAGATCAGAAAGGTTGTATAGATAGATATATTGCTTAGATTGACAGATACAGATACATAGATAGATAGACAGATGGTATAAATGATAGATAGATAGATAGATAGATAGATAGATAGATAGATAGAGAGACAGATAATAAATAGATGATCGATAGATAAATCAGAATGATTGAATAGATAGATAGATAGATAGATAGATAGATAGATAGATAGATAGATAGATAGATAGATAGATAGATAGATAGATAGATAGATAGATTGCTTAGATTGACAGATATAAATACATAGATAGATAGACAGATGGTATAGATGATAGATAGATAGATAGATAGATAGATAGATAGATAGATAGATAGATATAGAGAGACAGATAATAAATAGATGATCGATAAATAAATCAGAATGATTGAATAGATAGATAGATAGATAGATAGATAGATAGATAGATAGATAGATAGATAGATAGTATAGAAAGTTAGATCAGAAAGGTTGTATAGATAGATATATTGCTTAGATTGACAGATACAGATACATAGATAGATAGACAGATGGTATAGATGATAGATAGATAGATAGATAGATAGATAGATAGATAGATAGATAGATAGATAGATAGATAGATATAGAGAGACAGATAATAAATAGATGATCGATAAATAAATCAGAATGATTGAATAGATAGATAGATAGATAGATAGATAGATAGATAGATAGATAGATAGTATAGAAAGTTAGATCAGAAAGGTTGTATAGATAGATATATTGCTTAGATTGACAGATACAGATACATAGATAGATAGACAGATGGTATAAATGATAGATAGATAGATAGATAGATAGATAGATAGATAGATAGATAGATTGCTTAGATTGACAGATATAGATACATAGATAGATAGACAGATGGTATAGATGATAGATAGATAGATAGATAGATAGATAGATAGATAGATAGATAGATAGATAGATAGATAGATACTATAGATTGCCTAGATAGATATATACATAGAGAGATAGACAGTCTTGTAGAAAGATTGGTAAATAGATATTACAGATAAAGATAGATAGATAGATAGATAGATAGATAGATAGATAGATAGATAGATAGTATAGAAAGTTAGATCAGAAAGGTTGTATAGATAGATATATTGCTTAGATTGACAGATACAGATACATCGATAGATAGACAGATGGTATAGATGATAGATAGATAGATAGATAGATAGATAGATAGATAGATAGATAGATAGATAGATAAATGGATACTATAGATTGCCTAGATAGATATATACATAGAGAGATAGACAGTCTTGTATAAAGATTGGTAAATAGATATTACAGATAAAGATAGATAGATAGATAGATAGATAGATAGATAGATAGATAGATAGATAGATAGATTGATTGATAGAAAATAAATAGATGATCGATAGATAAATCAGAATGATTGAATAGATAGATAGATAGATAGATAGATAGATAGATAGATAGATAGATAGATAGATAGATAGATAGATAGATTGCTTAGATTGACAGATATAAATACATAGATAGATAGACAGATGGTATAGATGATAGATAGATAGATAGATAGATAGATAGATAGATAGATAGATAGATAGATAGATAGATAGATAGATAGATAGATAGATAGATATAGAGAGACAGATAATAAATAGATGATCGATAAATAAATCAGAATGATTGAATAGATAGATAGATAGATAGATAGATAGATAGATAGATAGATAGATAGATAGATAGATAGTATAGAAAGTTAGATCAGAAAGGTTGTATAGATAGATATATTGCTTAGATTGACAGATACAGATACATAGATAGATAGACAGATGGTATAAATGATAGATAGATAGATAGATAGATAGATAGATAGATAGATAGATAGATAGACAGATAATAAATAGATGATCGATAGATAAATCAGAATGATTGAATAGATAGATAGATAGATAGATAGATAGATAGATAGATAGATAGATAGATAGATAGATAGATAGATAGATAGATAGATAGATAGATAGATAAATGGATACTATAGATTGCCTAGATAGATATATACATAGAGAGATCGACAGTCATGTATAAAGATTGGTAAATAGATATTACAGATAAAGATAGATAGATAGATAGATAGATAGATAGATAGATAGATAGATAGATTGATTGATAGAAAATAAATAGATGATCGATAGATAAATCAGAATGATTGAATAGATAGATAGATAGATAGATAGATAGATAGATAGATAGATAGATAGATAGATAGATAGATAGATAGATAGATAGATTGCTTAGATTGACAGATATAAATACATAGATAGATAGACAGATGGTATAGATGATAGATAGATAGATAGATAGATAGATAGATAGATAGATAGATAGATAGATATAGAGAGACAGATAATAAATAGATGATCGATAAATAAATCAGAATGATTGAATAGATAGATAGATAGATAGATAGATAGATAGATAGATAGATAGATAGATAGATAGATAGTATAGAAAGTTAGATCAGAAAGGTTGTATAGATAGATATATTGCTTAGATTGACAGATACAGATACATAGATAGATAGACAGATGGTATAGATGATAGATAGATAGATAGATAGATAGATAGATAGATAGATAGATAGATAGATAGATAGATAGATAGATATAGAGAGACAGATAATAAATAGATGATCGATAAATAAATCAGAATGATTGAATAGATAGATAGATAGATAGATAGATAGATAGATAGATAGATAGATAGATAGTATAGAAAGTTAGATCAGAAAGGTTGTATAGATAGATATATTGCTTAGATTGACAGATACAGATACATAGATAGATAGACAGATGGTATAAATGATAGATAGATAGATAGATAGATAGATAGATAGATAGATAGATAGATAGATAGAGAGACAGATAATAAATAGATGATCGATAGATAAATCAGAATGATTGAATAGATAGATAGATAGATAGATAGATAGATAGATAGATAGATAGATAGATAGATAGATAGATAGATAGATAAATGGATACTATAGATTGCCTAGATAGATATATACATAGAGAGATAGACAGTCTTGTATAAAGATTGGTAAATAGATATTACAGATAAAGATAGATAGATAGATAGATAGATAGATAGATAGATAGATAGATAGATAGATAGATAGATTGCTTAGATTGACAGATATAAATACATAGATAGATAGACAGATGGTATAGATGATAGATAGATAGATAGATAGATAGATAGATAGATAGATAGATAGATAGATAGAGAGACAGATAATAAATAGATGAGCGATAGATAAATCAGAATGATTGAATAGATAGATAAATAGATAGATAGATAGATAGATAGATAGATAGATAGATAGATAGATAGATAGATAGATAGATAGATAAATAATAAATAGATGATCGATAGATACATCAGAATGATTGGATAGATAGATAGATAGATAGATAGATAGATAGATAGATAGATAGATAGATAGATAGATAGATAGATAGATAGATAGATAGATAGATAGATAGATAGATAGATAGATAGATACTAAAAAAAATAGATAGAATTGCTCTTTTTCTTTCATGGAAGGTTGCTGTCGTCTCCAGTAATATGTTTGGCTTTCTCCAGGCAGTTGTCTTTCTTATTTTGCTCTATCTATGTATGATTATTTGTTGTGGAGTATTTGAGCACCTCCTGTCCCGGGAGAAATAAGGGAAGGGTAATGGTTGAGGCAGATCAAGGCTGGATCTTTCCTTCTTTACAATGAAGCCACCACAGTACAAAGCTGTGACTCCTTAATTGGCTAAATGTAATAGTGCTCTATTGTAGAAGAATGTGACATTACTGGTGATGCTGGTGGCATTCCATTGTACAGCGGCCATGAAATTAGCAGTATGCCTAATTTGATAGAGACAATTCAGGTGGCTGTATACAGGTCAATGAAAGCCAAGTCAATTTAATAGAAAAGCAAGTGGTTTCAGTAAAACACCACAAAACAACCCTCACTCACTCCGTTGTATCTATGAGTTTGCAAGGTTGTCACTAGGGCGGAGCTTCGGGTTCAGGTCAACCATAAGTTTGTCTCTCACACAAACTGTTGGCAGTTTGCCGTATGGGCAAACCTAATGGCCAGATTTGGACAGTTTGCCTGCCCACCTGAACCACCAACTGCCGCAACTGGAATTCATTCATTAAGACCCCTTTCACACTAAGGCCTTTTTCACACGGACTGTCCGTTCAGGTCCGCCTGTCAGTTTTTTAGGCGGACCTGAACGGACACTTCATGGAGGTCTATGGAGCGTCGGATGTCAGCGGTGACATGTTCGCTGACATCCGACCCGCTCCGATCCGAAACAGTGTAACGGAGGAAAAACGTTCGGATCGGGTGACGAGGGACTCTACGGTCCGTCATCACCCGATCCCCCATAGGGGAGAACAACGCTCTGACAGGTCCGTCGCTGCACAGTGTGCAGAGACAGACCTGTCATCTTCCTGCTCAGCGGTGATCGGCGGAGCGATCCCCGCTGAGCAAGCGGATGTTCACGGGGCGGATCATCACTGATCCGCCCCATGTGAAAGAGCCCTAGGGCAGTTTTCAGGCATTTTAGCGCTAACAATAACGCTTGTAAAGCACCTGAAAACTGCCTCTCATGCCTCCCCAGTATGAAAGCCCGAGTGCTTTCACACTGGGGCGGTGCGCTTGTGGGATGGGAAAAAAGTCCTGCAAGCAGCATCTTTGGGGCGGTGTAGGAGAGTTGTATACTACAGCGCTCCTACACCGCCCCTGTCCATTGGAATGAAAAGTGCTTTGGAAGCGTCGCAACACATACGCTTTTAAGCCCTTCTTCGGCCACTAGTGGGGGTTAAAAGCGCTCTGCTAGTGGCCAAAAAACGCAGATTAAACAGCAGTAAAGCGCCGCTAAAATTAGCGACACTTTACCTCTAACGGACCCACCGCCCCAGTGTGAAGGCACTCTTAGTGGCGGTAATACTATCACCACCAAATGAAGCTTCCAGCTGCCCACCCGCCCTCTTGTTTTAAAATGTAATCAAATTGGCAGACATCAACAAGCTGGTGACATCATTGACCAAAAATGGTCATGCCAGGGGATGCCCTTAACTGCTTTCTGCCCGACCACTGCATATAATTGGACATACCTGTCTCAGCCAATCAGGAGGGAGAGTCTCAGACAGCTGAGGCAGTCATGCACATAGTTGGATAGAGATGGGGCTCAGGTAAGTATTAGGGGGGGTGACGTGGGCTGCTGCACACGGAAGATTTTATAGATAAGGGGCAGGGCCACCATGCCTGGTTGATGACATCACATTGGGGCGTGGTCAGCCGATGACATAATTTATTTAAGAACTGTCAGATGGCGGACCTAGCAGATGGCA
This sequence comes from Aquarana catesbeiana, assembly GCF_042186555.1. Taxonomy (NCBI): domain Eukaryota; kingdom Metazoa; phylum Chordata; class Amphibia; order Anura; family Ranidae; genus Aquarana; species Aquarana catesbeiana. The sequence continues at coordinate 134,979,813 of NC_133333.1, read as the reverse complement.
GGAGCCTTTCTTTTTTTAGATTGGCGGGTATCGTGATTGATTATGGCTCTACACTTAATAAAGGACTTGTCAAAAACGTTACTTTTTCCACTTTTTGGTGAATGAATACCATACTCATTCACATGGGGAGGGGGCCCAGGATCTGGGGACCCCCTTGTTAAAGAGGAGTTGTTAAAGGGGACTTCAAGATTCCGATTATCCCCCTGCCAGCAGACCCCCACAACCACCGGCCAGGGTTGTGGCGAAGAGACCCTTGTCCCCCCTGCCCCAAAGCATCCCCCCCATTTTGTGACCTGGTATGGTTCGGGGGGGGTGGCGTTCGTTCACTCCCGCCTTTTCCCTGGCCTGCCGGGCTGCATGCTCGGATAAGGGTCTGGTACAGATTTTGGGGAGACCCCACACTGTTTTTTTTAACCACTTGCCTACTGGGCACTTTTACCACCTTCCCTGCCTAGGCCAATTTTCAGCTTTCAGTGCTGTTGCACTTTGAATGACAGTTGCGCAGACATGCAACACTGTACCCAACCAAAATTGTTATAATTGTTTTTATACAGATAGAGTTTTCTTTTGGTGGTATTTAATCACCACTGGGTTTTTTATTATTTGATAAATAAACAAATAAAGACCGAAAATTTTGAAAAAAAAAAGGTTTTCATAGTTATAGTGTTATAAAATTTTGCAAAAAACACAACATTTTTCTCCACTGATGTGCGCTGATGAGGCTGCACTGATCAGGAGGCACTAATAGGCAGCACTGATAGGTGGCACTGATGGGCACACATTTGCAGCACTGGTGGGCACACATTGGCAGCACTGGTGGGCACCTTTGGGACTGCACTGATAGTCAGGATACTGATAATCACTGGTAAATGGCCCTGATAGTTGACACTGATGAGGAGGCACTGATGGGCACTGATTGGCAGCACTGATTGGCACTTAATGGCAGCACTGGTGGGCACACATTGGCAGCACTGGTGGGCACCTTTGGGACTGCACTGATAGGACACTGATGATCAGTGCCCTGATTATCAGTGTACATGTCCCTTTTAAAGAAGCCAGTTATCGGCTCTCTTCTCTCCTCATGCTGTTAGCATGAGGAAAGGAATGCCGATAATCAGCTTCTATTTACATCTGTGATCATCTGTAAGTGTCCTCCCAGAACTAACTAGCCGCGCTGTAGCCATCATTTCAGCGCAGATGACAAATGGTTAAATCTTGGCGTGGGTGTACACGGGACCGCTCAGGCAACCTCCTCTGAACGTTTTTCTTGACAGCTGGAAACCGGCGTTTAAAAACGTTCGTTTAGCTGCATTTAGTCGCGTTTAGCCACGTTCGCGTCTAGGAGCGTTTTTTATAGATAACATCAGGAGATCCTCCCAAATGCTTACAAAGCACAAAAAGCAGTATTTATTAAGTATTTCAGCCATTCTGTGAGACCAGAGTGAGTAACAGTAGCTGAGAGAGCAGTGTACTTGTAGATACCTCTCTTAATTTTAGTGCTTTGACTATGTATCCCATAATGAACATATGTGAGGAAATGCTCCTGACGTTGCTGTTTCTGAGGCTTGAAAGACATTGGAAATTGTGTGAGAGGACCACAGTTCGTCACTACTGGACTCATCCATTGATGGCGCAACGTATGTCTGCCTCATACTTTTCAAACATGTAGGTCTAAGATAACAGGTCAGAGATACAGGTTGGGGTGAGGAGAAGAGACAGTCCTGTGAATCATTGTCGAAGCTACCTAGAAAACTTAACATAAGGGCAAAATGAAATTAAAACAGCCAGATATTACATTTTATGCAATTATATTTGATCAGGTAGGGAGGGGGTCAAGCTCATATGTGGGATCATCTGGTTCAAATCTCAAAGTTTGAACATATGGGTCAAATTCCCATTCTACTTCAGCTTACAGCTATGCTAGTGGTGTATTGGATTGAATAATCGGCTCATTAGGGGTATATTAAATGGTCTATCAAGCTTGCAAGCAATTACAAGTGTTTAAAAGTGTTTTTTAGTTGTTTTTCATAATATTTCATATTTTTTTTAGTCCTGAAATGTAAAAAAAAGAGCACCTGTAGCCTCCCTGATGGTATTCCCAAGTGTGGCTCGGGGTTAGATTTCAGCACCATTAGCGGCAACCCCGAGCCACACTCGGAATTACATCTCAGGATCCTGGTGCAGTGTTACTTACCTTGTCCCCAGGATCCTGCGATGTCCCCCCCACGATGTCTGCGGGCTCCGTCCTCTGCCCGAAGCCTCTCTGTGCCAGGCTCCGTTCCCTGCAAACGACGCGATGCACCGGGCGGAGCCTGGCGGCAAATTAAAAAAAATGTAAAAATCATAACACATACAGTACTGTAATCTTATAGATTACAGTACTGTATGAAATCATTTCACTTCCCTTTTGTCAACAGTGCTTTGTCCAATGCCCTGCATGCAGTTTTATATTACATATACTGTTCTTTCTGCCTGGAAACTTGAGATTGTCCATAGCAACCAAAAAGTGTCCCTTTACGTCAAAAGTGGCTTTAGACCTGCTAGAAAACAGCGACAGTAAATTAGAACACTTGCAGAATTGAGCGATAGTGAATAGTGGGGAAATATTATTATTTTTTTTAATCATTTATATTTTTTTATTATATTATAATTTATGATTTTGTGTTTCACACTTATCATACCCGGGATATCTACTAGACTCTTGGTGGACAGATTTAAGTGTGTTATTGCTAAGAATTACAGACCTACAATATAAAACGCCAAATTTCTATGCAAAATAATTTGTAGCGCTTTGAGACGCAAAAATCTGAAATAATCTTACCGCCAGGGAGGTTAAAAACTCTTTTAAACGAAAACACGCCTAGATGCCGGTACCGCGTTTAGGCGCTTTTAGTCGCGTTTTACCACGTCTGGTGTCTGAAACGCCGGTAAACTCGGCGTGTGAACCCATTTTTTGGCGTCCAAAGAACAGCCTCTAAACGCAACTGCCTAAAGACAACAGTAAACAAGCCTATGTACGTGTACACATAAGATAACAATGGATGAGTTCAGGGGCAGCTGGAAAAAACGTCCAACTGCCTCTGAACATTCATTTACAGGCAGCAGTGTACATGAGGCCTTAAATTCAATGCCAGACCCGAAGGGCCTGTTATGTATTGGGGGGATCCCATGCTGTTTTTTGTTCAGCATTTTCCATTGCTGGCATTCTTTTGTTTACATTCATCTGTCAGTGGGGAAGCCTCTGACAGCTGATAAGTCATTGGTTGTTAAGGATGCGGTGGCCAGCTTCCCGGTCCTCTCCTGAACCACCAGGTATTCTTCACACAGAATTAAAATTGGTTGATCATTTTTCAACCGTTCCGAATTCAAATTATTCCAAAAATGTGGAATTCCTTAGAAAACGAATATACAAAACAAAATTGAATGAATTTCAACTAAACTCATTACTATTTAATTTGGAAATTCGGATACCTCCAAATCTCTGAAAAAACAAAAATTTGTCCGAATTTATATTTAGACCAAAATGAATTATCTAGTGGAGTATGTGTCAGGATGGAAAGTGGGGATGGGGCCAGTAAATACTGAATGTCATTTACCTGCCCCTTCCTTGTCTGAAATGACAGAGCCAGTGTTCTGTGCCAACCACTGACTTTGTTCATTCATAACTGAAGTATAGTAAACTGTGTTTACTATGCTTCAGTTTGAGAATGAAAAGAAAGCTCTGCACAGAGCAATTCCTGTACATTCATTCTGTGCAGCTGAGGCATGGAGGGTTGTGTCCTACTCAATCTCCTTTCTATGTCTCAAAGGTGAAAAATCAGAAGTCTGTTTAGACCCCTGATATCTCACCAAGGCTCCCCAACAGGGATCCTAAACATTTTTAAAAAATAATCAAAAACAATATTATAAAAAAACAAAATGAAATGGTGAAAAAAATAAAACTACTGACACCAGTGGCGTAACTACCAGGGTCACAAAGGTCGCACTTACGACCAGGCCCTGGCATTCCGCCATTGGGCTCAGAGGTAAGGGCACCAGCACAGAGGGAAGGGCCCCCAGCCGGTGATCAGGGGGCCCTTCATAGTTTCTTGCATTTGGGCCATGAAACAGTTATGCCTCTGTTATTTTTCCTGTCCACTTGTATAGAGGAGACTATTATAATATGGTATAGTATGGTTTTGCTATAACTGATTGATTTGTGCAATACACAAGATACTATGGTGTCAATTTATTAAAACTGGAGAGTGCAAAATCTAGTGCAGCTGTGCATGGTAGCCAATCAGCTTCTAACTTCAGCTCTTTCAATTAAAGTATAACTACAGGCAAAACTTAAAAAAAAAATGGATAGAGTGCAGAGGGATTAGAACGCTTATCAGCCATTTCCGCTGTCCGTGTCCCCGTTAGGGAGATTCATGCTCTCTATTTGTTTAAAAATTTTGGGTTGTCCACAAAAAAGAAATAGAGGGGAAATCTTTTGATGGGGACACTAGTTCTGGTCACCTTGGGGCCAAGGAAATCCCTTAATTTTTAGAAATTACTTCTCACTTCCTGTTTGGCTATGGAACAGGAAGTGAAGGGACATCTCCACTATAGGACACAGATGGTGAAAAAAACAGGGGTTATAACCCTCCCTCGTTCGATCCAAAATGAAAAAAAAGTTTTGCCTACAGTTCTATTTTAAGCTTTGACAATAAAACCTGGAAGCTAATTACAAGCAGTCCCAGAGTTACAAACATCCAACTTACATACCACTCATGCTTACAAATGGAGGGAGACAACAGGAGGTGAGAGGAAATCTACCGCTAGGAAGGGAAATTCACTCCTGTTATGCCCCGTACACACGGTCGGATTTTCCGATGGAAAATGTCTGATCGGAGCGTGTTGTCGGAAATTCCGACCGTGTGTGGGCTCCATCGGACATTTTCCATCGGATTTTCCGACACACAAAGTTGGAGCGCAGGAGATAAAATTTTCCGACAACAAAATCCGTTGTCGGAAATTCCTATCGTGTGTACTCAAATCCGACGGACAAAGTGCCACGCATGCTCAGAATAAATAAAGAGATGAAAGCTATTGGCCACTGCCCCGTTTATAGTCCCGACGTACGTGTTTTACGTCACCGCGTATAGAACGATCGGATTTTCCGACAACTTTGTGTGACCGTGTGTATGCAAGACAAGTTTGAGCCAACATCCGGAAAAAATCCTAGGATTTTGTTGTCGGAATGTCCGAACAAAGTCCGACCGTGTGTACGGGGCATAAGAGTTATCATGGGAAAAAGGTGTCTCCACTAAAGCTTTATCACCAAGCCTTGTTTCCACAACAACCCAACATTTTCAAAATCCAATTGTCATAGTGACAGAAAGTGAGCTGAAATCTGATCAGGGGCACAAACAACCCTGATCTATGCTATCCAAAAAACATAAAAATGACACTTAAAAAATTGTACTTGTTCCAACATACATACAAATTCAACTGAAGAACAAACCTACAGAACCTTGTTTGTAACCTGCATACTGCCTTTAGTTACTATGCACAGCTGCACCAGTTTTAGTAAATCAACCAGTGGTGGCTGGTGGGTTCTTCTTTTGGGGGGGCAGCAAACAACACCCCCCCGGCAGTATGGCACAGCACTGACACAGCACCCCCGCCAGCGGGCAGTCCGTCACTTACCCGCTCATGTGGCCGGGCTGTGGTGTCCTCTCCTGCTCTCCTGGAGTTCGGGCAGCAGCCGCGGTGGCTTCGGTGTCTGCTCCTCCAGCTTCCAGCTTCCTCCGCTGTGTCTCCTCTTCTGCCAAAGCACTAGGCATCCAATAGGATCGCCTGACACTTTGGTCAATCAGGAAACAGGTCTCTCAGACCTTCCTCCTGATTGGCAGGGAGGAACTTTAGTGTGATAATAACAAAAATTGATTCAATATGGTCAACTGGGGGGCTTCAGAGCACAATGCTCTGCACTCCGAGGCCACCCTTTTTTGAAGCCTATTAGAGCCTCTGGCTCTAATGAGGTGCTTCAAAAAAACACCCACCCCGTTTTGGAATCCATGGTCCAGCGCCACTGATATGTGGATCAAGGGGCCGGACACATGGGTAGGGGAGGCGACGCCCGTGCGCCCTCTATGGACAGGCCGTCACTGAAATGAACCACAGTGTCCAGTATATAATCAGTCCAAAAAGTGAAAACGTCTCACACATGTGGTATTTTTATACTCAGAAGGAGTAGCAGAATGTGTTTCAGGTGTAATTTTAAAGCGGAGGTCCGCTGAAAAAAAAAATATTAAAAGCCAGCAACTACAAATACTGCAGCTGCTGACTTTTAATATATGGACACTCACCTGTCCAGGGAGCCCGCGATGTCGGCAGCCGAAGCCGATCCATCCTTCGGCTCTCGGCTGCTGTCGCCGCCATGCGGCTTCACTTCCTGGTTCCCTACTGCGCATGCGCGAGTCGCGCTGCACGTCCTCTCTGGTCCCTGCTGTGTTCTGTGTCTCACAAATTATAGCGGTGGAGGAGAGTGTAGGCGCCAGAAGTGACGTAGGTCACCGCAAGTGCCGCGGTGATCTATTCCAGGAAGTGGGAGCAAATACCTATATTAGACAGGTATCTGCTCCCTCCTCCCCCCTGAAAGGTGCCAGATGTTACACCGGAGGGGGGGGAATCCAAAAAGTGGAAGTTCCATTTTTGGGTGGAACTCCACTTTACGTATGTCTATGATGTGTGTGGAAAAAAATCTTATTAAATTTACAACTTTGTGTAAGAAAAAATCATTTCCATTTTTTTCTGCATTTTCCAAAAACTCGTGGCAAAAAAAAAAGGTCTTCAAAAGATTCACCATGGCTGGTAAAAATACTTTGGGAAGTTTGCTTTCCAAAATGTGATCACTTTGTGGGTGTTTCCATTGTCCTGATGCTATAGGGCCTTCAAAAATGTGATAGGTAGTCAGGAAATTAGATGCATAATTTTTTCAGAACGGCTGAAAAAACGGCTGAAGGTGCTCCTTGGATTTTGGGCCCTCTATGTAGCTAGGCTGTGAAAAATTTGCCATACACATAGACAGGAGGAGTGGCAGAATGTGTTTTGGTGTGTAATTCTAAGTATGTCTATGCTGTGTGTTAGAAATATCTTATCTTAATTGACAACTTAGTTTTGTCTAAAAATATACATTTTAATTTCCTGAATTTCCAAAAAACTTTTGGCAGAAAATGACATTTTCAAAAGACTCACTAAACCTTTCAGAAAATACCTTGGAGTGTTTCCTTTCCAAAATGGGGTCATTTTATACGTGTTTCTACTGTCCTGATGCTCCAGGGTCTCCAAAAATGTGTTAAATAGTCAGGAAATTATGTGCGTAATTTATGCTCCTTAAAATGCCAAAGGTGCTCCTTGCATTTTGAGCCTCTGTACATCTAGGCTGGGAAAAAGGCTCACACATGTGGTATTCCCATACTCAGGAGACATAGCAGAATGTGTTTTGCGCCGGCCACTGCTCTGAGGAAGGGGGTGAGCTTTTATTTTCCCCATAGGGCAGGCAATCCACTTGAATGAACTGTCTTACATGTGAAAAACACATCATTGAAGCTCTAGAACCATTTCAGGCATTAAATGCCACATGAAAAAACACAGTTCTGCTAACCACATTTGGGGTTCTATTAAAAATTAATGGGACCCCTTTCTTACAGCAGCCCTGCTCCTACTAAACCATGCTCTCAATATGGAAAGGATACCTTGTCAGGGGGGACCCGCCTAGCAAAGTACCTTGTCCCCATGTTGATGAGGACAAGGGCCTCTTCCCCCCAACCCTGGGCTCTTAGTTGTAGGAGTCTTCAAGTGGGAAGCTTATCTGAAAGCCCATGACAATCTTAAAAATAAGGGGGACCATGTTACCACCTGCCTATGTGAATAACCCTTCCTTTAAAAAAAAAAAAAATCTAAATAGAAAATAAACCAGCACACTTTTTGACAAGTCCTCTATTAAAGAATAACAAAAACCCAAAATGTAAATCCATCATCAATCACGTCATCCAGCGATGCAGATCTGTGTCAATCATGATGGATAATGTCTGCCGACCTGCTGAAAGAGGATAAAACGCTGACCGCCATCACTTCTAATCCTGCCATTCACTTGCTATGAGTTACAACTTCAAGTTCCTAGCGCTAAATAAAGGGGTTGGGTCTCCTGGTTGATTGAATTGACTAAACAGACACCATAGAATTATCCTGTTCCTGCTGACTGTGTGTTTATATGCTGTAGGGAGACAAAGATCAGGTAGTACTGCGTATTACCAAAATAGCTGACTTTTTAGGCTCAGAAATAATAAAGAGAAAATCCAATTAAAGCAGTCAATTTTATTGAAAATATTATACAATAATCAAAAAAAGATAAAACATCAGATATATGCATCTGTATTTATGTGCAGTGAGCCCTTGTGCATCAAACGTTTGCCCGGTGGTTGTGGGGGTCTGCAGGCGGGGTCTTATCAGAATCTGGAAGCCACCTTTAACAAGGGGACCCCCAGATCCCGGCCCCCCCTGTGTGAATTGGTAATGGGGTACAAATGTACCCCTACCATTTCACAAAAAAAAGTGTCAAAAATGTTAAAAAAGACAAGAGATGGTTTTTGACAATTCCTTTATTAATTTCTTTTTCTTTCCCGGCTTCTTCTTTCATCTTCTTTCTTCTGGTCTTCCTTCGGTGTTCTTCTTCTTCCTCCATCTTCTTCTTCTTCTCCCGCTTCTTCCTCCGGTCTTCTTGTCCAGCATCTTCCTCAGGCTTCTTCATCGCTTTGTCCTCCGCATGATCCGCCTCAGTGGGAGTCTTCCTCTGTGTGACGCTTCTGTCGAGGTGACAGTTCTTATATAATGGGGACTGACGTATGGGGACTTCCCTATGGCTTTCCCTGTGCGTCAGAGGGGGCGGGATCATCGGATGGCCCCCCTCTGTTATATAAGAACTGTCACCTTAACAGAAGCGTCACACAGAGGAAGGCTCCCATTGAGGCGGATCATGCGGAGGACAAAGCGATGAAGAAGCCTTTGTACCCCATTACCAATTCACACAGGGGGGGGCGGGATCTGGGGGTCCCCTTGTTAAATTCCGATAAGCCCCCCACCCGTAGACCCCCACAACCACCGGGCAAGGGTTGTTGGGATGAGGCCCTTCTCCCCATCAACATGGGGACAAGGTGCTTTGGGGAGCTGCTACCCCAAAGCATTCTCCCAATGTTGAGGGCACGTTGCCTGGTATGGTTCAGGAGGGGAGACACTCTCTCGTTCCCCCCTCTTTTCCTGCAGCCTGCCAGGTTGTGTGCTCAGATAAGGGTCTGGTATGGACTTTTGGGGGAACCCCACGACATTTTTTTTTAAATTTTGGTGCGGGGGTTCCCCTTAAAATCCATACCAGATCTGAAGGGCCTGGTATGGAATTTAGGGGGACCCCCACGCATTTTATATTTAAATTTTGGTTCGGGGTTCCCTTGTGGGGAAATTCCATGCTGGTATTATCAATGAACTTTTATCTGTATTGTCGGACCGGCAATTCATTATAGCCGCGAGCAGTTTTAAATGACTTTTTTCCTTTGAAATGTCATTTTGCTGTCAGACTGTTCTAAACACGGGAAACATGCGCCCCTTTACAGGCATACTATAGACACCCCCAGGTACGAAATTTAAAGGGATATTACACCTTTATTGTTTCACTTTAAAATCACTGCTCCCGAAAAAACAGCCATTTTTAAAACTTTTTTTGCATTGATACATGTCCCCTGGGGCAGGACCCAGGTCCCCAAACACTTTTTATGACAATACCATGCATATAAGCCTTTAAAATTAGGACTTTTGATTTTTCATGTTTGTGTCCCATAGACTTTAACGGTGTTTGCGTGTTTGAACGAAGTTTTTGCCTGTTCGCATGTTCTGGATGCGAACCAAACGGGGGGGGGGGGGGTATTCGGCTCATCCCTACCCACATTACTGTATATAAAAAAGATTGCCATATTTACCTAAACCTTGCCCTTGAAGATGCAATTTCCCCAGATTTTGGAACTTTTAAAGCGAGCATCAATGTGCTATGCAGTATATGGTAATATGAATAAATTAGCCAGCCACAAATTACTGTGAAACTTTGGCAACTTTGTGTCCAAAATATAAAAAGTAGCTTCATGTCTCTTGACAAAGAATTTAGCCATATTATTAAAGTGGAAGTTCAGGCAAAACGTTAAACCTGCTCTCTGCCACATTCTAAACCCAATTTATTTAACCCTGTAAAGTAAAAATCTCTATACTTACCTGTTCTGCAGCCGATCCAGTCCAGTCCCAGCATCAGCTGTCAGCGGTGGCTTTAGTGTGTAGGTGGGTGCAGGAGAGGCAGCAGACAACAGAAGCCCCATAGTAAATCTATGGGTTACGTCACTTCCTAGCCATTTCACAGCTGTTGTCTGTCCTCTCCTGCACAAAGCTTCCACCACTGGAGACTGGACAGGAACAAGTACAGCACTTTTTGCTTTACATGGTTAGATAAATTAGGCTTAGAATGTGGCAGAGAGCAGGTTTAGAGTTGGTTAGTTTTTGCCTGGACTTACACTTTAAATGAATGTACACATTTAGGCCTCATGGATGTTTTGCTATCTCTTCTAGATGCCTGCAGTATTTGGCAGAAAAAAGTTAGACACTTGTAAACAGCTGTAGCGCATTTAGGCGTGTCAAGCCTAATAATAGCTTATTCTGGCCATTGAAATGTATTAATGCTCAAGCGCTAAACGTGCCCAGTGTTAACAAACATTTAAATGCAATTACGTGCATTTACGTGCGTTTAGGCGCATCAAGTAATTTTTTCTTCAAAAATACACCTGTTCCTGGACTAGCTGGCAGTGTGTTTTTTTCTTCTGCCTATAAACTCCTCTAAACACCTATGTGTGCATGGACAGATAGGCTAACATGTAGGGGTGTTTAGAGGCAGAAAAAAAGAAAGAGCCAGGCACCCCTAATAGCCACATGAAAAATGTTCAGTGTGTATGGGGCCTTAGACTCATAGCTAATGCTAACTGGTCATGGTTCCTTCTATTTTAAAACAGGGAGAAGAATAATGAAAGGAGACAAAAATTATTTTGTACCTTGTTCTAGTGTTTATGTTTGGTGTGTCCCCCTTTTCGTTTCACAATCTGTCCTGATTAAATTTACTGACAAAGTGTTCTAACTTGTATTGTACTGCCATCACATACAGTATATCAGAGAAAATGCCAGTTCAGCATTTAATTTACCATTTACAACCCATTGGCTACCATTCGATTTAGGCCAGTCCTATCCTACTAGATTGTAAGCTCAAGCTCTTATGAGCAGGGTCCTTTTAACCCTCTTGTATGTTATTGTATTGCAACTGTACTGTCTCCCTTGTAAAGCGCTGCACAAACTGTTGGCGCGATATAAATCCTGAATAATAATAAAACAGCCAATAAGATTTTAGGCATTCAAGTAATATACAGTATGTATCAAGTATTGTGGGGCACATACAGTACTTTAGGCACCATTGTTTCAGTGCTACAATGTCCGAATGTCTACTGCAATGTTTTAGGCGCCTACAATAATATAACCTTGCATTGTATATTAATTTTAAAAAAAAGTTTTAAGTGAAAATATACTGATTTTATGCATACAGTAACTTATCTCTTTATTCCTTATGGTAAGAAATACAGACATACACATTTTGAATATTATTCTCTAGTCATTTAAATATGAAAATATTGCATAGAAGGTAGATCTTTCTGGGAGCAGAAGAAAAAATAGAAATCTGTGTAGCACCCTGTAGCTTAGGCAGGGAGCTATTAACAATTTTACTTGCCCGGAGTAGTTATCCTGGTTGATTGATAGAGATCCATTGATTTCTCCCTAAGTTTTCCTTGTTGCACTTTTCTCTTCTGCCACTAGGTGGCACTAGATATGAGAAGAGTAACCCAAGGTCAGGTTATGGGTATATGGGGTATTCCAGCCAATGGGCAGGGATGTTCTTGAATCCCTTGGCCTGCTGGGAGCACCTATATATTTGGGTGGAGTCAGGTGATCTGTGTTTCTGTGCCACCTGGATGACTGTCATCTGCCCCGGGCTGCTAGGCCAGAGATTGGGCCTATTCTGGGGGCATCTGGCTGCCAGGCTGTGTGAGGACCTATCCAGAAGTAAAAGGGCAGCGCAGGGTTGGGACTGCAGCTTGCAGTCCAACCAGAAGTGACGGTTCTGCCAGCCAGAGAACCTGTCAGTGGTCGAAGGTAGAAGGGAAGCTGTCACCACTAAGGGACCAACCACCTTTAACAGGGGCTGCAGTGAGTAACTGAAGCAAGTACCAGAGCAGTATTCTCACTGAACGGGCACAGTGGAGAATCGTGAAACTTCAGGCAATGATCAAGTCAGGGACCCAACCAGCGGAGGTGACGCTTGCAGAGCAGCCTTGTGTGTCAAGTCAGGGACCAAGCCGGTTAGCAGGTGTGAAGCTTGAGAAGTATCTGGAGTGCCAAGCTAGGGACCCAGGAAGCATGGGTGACACTTTAGGGGATACCACCACAAAGATTGGAGGATCTCAAGGGATTCAGTCAGAGTCAGTGAATCAGTGGGTCTAGTGAGAGACCAGGAGCTCAGTGTTGAAGAACTACAAGAAGCAGTTGTAGTGAAGCTGAAGGAACTGTTACGTTTGAGTTAGGAACTGTTAAAGACTGTTGCCATAGGAAACAGTTCCTGCATGTGCAGATGTGGCACCTTGCTGGGGCCTTTCCCTGCACGGCTGTCCTCCTAGTGAAGTCACAGATTTTGCTAATTGAATCTACAACTACTTAAGGGTATCCTGGCCCCAAACCTCTTTCCCCCAAAAATACAAAAACGACTGTTAAGAGAAATCAAACCTCTTTTACATCCAAGAACTGTCTGGCGCTCAATGACTTTCACCATCTTTGCACCCACTATGACTCACAACCCACTACATATTGAAGGATGTCAGCTATCTTTGGCCTTAGAGGTTCTCATTACACTGGAAGAGGCTAAAAACTTTGCTACAGCTGGATAGAAGGGGTGGTGGGGTTGGCATATAGAAGAACCGATCCCCTCCATTTTTCTACTGCAGCCAATGAATGTTTGCTAGAGGGAGAGGAGGAGAAGTAGGTTGTCAGTGGTTGCAGTTGGAAAATGGAGGGGATCAGTTCCTCTATATGCCACTCCCGCCGCCCCTTCTATCCAGGTGTACCCCTGCGACCCCTTAGGTAAAGGCAGGTACCCACTGATCTCTTTAGCTCTCTTTAGTTCATCCATTATCCTCTGGGAATCGTTTGTTGTATATGATGTGTTTTTTTGCAAAACAAAAACTGTATCTTGAAAACAGAAGTCGAAAAAAGGTTTTCCTGTGACATCAGGTCCTATTCCTGTTTGTGGGTTAGAGAAGAAGTGAGTGGACACATTTTCATTTTTGGAGGAGGTCTTTGATAAACAAGATGTCTAGCACAACAGCCCTAGTCATTGTAAACAGCTATATTGAGGAGTAGGAGGTGTATGAGGAGATTGGGGTAAGCCAGAAGACACAATTGGGTACATCTATTGCTCTCAGAACATGATAGTAAAGGGCATTTTTGGACCTTATACTCGGATTTATAAAAAGCCCAAATATGAGCAACAAAGTCATCAATATCTATAAATTCTGCTTTGCACATGTTCCTTTTCTCCTCACTCTCCAACTCCCCAAAGATGAACGCTGGTAAGGGTGCTTGTAAAGGGACAAAATTAATGACAATGCAAATTTATTTCCTTTATTTGCATTGCTTTGCACAGCGTTGACACACTTTTACATACGCTGTGTTACGTTAAAATGCCTACATGTTGCATTTTAATGCAATGCAATGCAAGTCAATGTAGTGTTGTAGTGTGAACAAGACATCTAAAAATCAATCGTTTTTTTATGAGTCTATGCGTTGACCTTCAGTTTACAGGTGCTCTATAACAAAGATCAATGCATTTGTGTGAATTAGCTCTTATACTAAATCAACTTTTATTATACGTTTAAGATATATTGTATATACATGGTACATACACACAGTATATACCATATATTATTTAGATTTTTACACAGACCGACAAAACCATACGAATGTTTGTTTTCTTCTTTATTGTCCACATTTATGGCAACCTTAATTTTACCTGTTACAGTTTTTCATATATCTTGGAATTTTTTTTAACCTGCTGTCATTTTGATTCTGATGGCTTGATTTGTATTTAATGTTTAATCCTTTAATAGCTGATAAAAAAGAGGACTGCTTGTCTTTTTCACAACTTTTTGTTTCATTTTTTTTCTTTTTTTTAAAGTTTGTGAAGTGGAAAGTAACAATAAAAAAAGAAAGGAAAAAAGAAAAGAAAACAGAAAGTAAAGAAGACTGAATCAAAATAAAAGAACTGTTTAAAAGAAGGATTAAAGAGAAATATGTTCTGTTGAGTTCTGTTTCTGTGACAGAAGGCAAATACGTATCTTAGCTTTCTCCTAACACATAGCAAGAATTCCCAAGTCATTTTGACACAAAACTTCCTAAAATAGTTCAGTGTTCTTTCAATCCTTACAACTAGGAACATGCACATGGTAAAGTCTTGCACAATGTCACAAAAAAAAGAAGATCCTTGTACTTTAGAAATTGAAGTTAACACAAAAAAATGCTGCTAATATCAACTTTTATACATTTAGGATGAATAATATCATAGGGAGCGATGGGGAAATAAAAACTCTCAAATTTGCTCATCCCTTATTTCTCCCAAGTTTTGGCAAAAATGTGAAGATTTCTGCAAAATTTTGGCATTTTGGTAAAATACTTTGCAATCATTGGGCAAGGCAAAATTAAGGTGGTTGGTTGTGGTTTTTTAAGGGTGCAATGGGCTTTAAATAGCTTTTCGAGGATTACGGTAGTTATTTTAACCACATCAGCCCTGGAAGGATTTACTCCCTTCCTGACCAAGCCCTTTTTTGCAATACGGCACTGCGTCGCTTTAACTGACAATTACGCGGTCGTGCGACACTACCCAAACAAAATTGAAGTCCTTTTTTTCCCACAAATAGAGATTTCTTGTGGTGGTATTTGATCACCTCTGCAATTTTTATTTTTTGTGCTATAACCAAAAAAATAATGACAGTTTTGAAAAAAAACAATATTTTTTACTTTTTGCTATAATAAATATCTCCAAAAAATGTATAAAAAAACACATTTCTTCCACAGTTCAGATCAATATGTATTCTTCTACATATTTTTGGTAAAAAAAAATTGCAATAAGCGTATATTGATTGGTTTGCGCAAAAGTTATTGCATCTACAAAATAGGGGATAGATTTATGGCATTTTTATTCATATTTTTTTTTTATTAGTAATGGCGGCAATCTGGGATTTTTATCATGACTGCAACATTGCAGCGGACAGATCGGACAATTTTGACATTATTTTGGGACCATTGGCATTTATACAGCGATCAGTGCTATAAAAATTCACTGATTACTGTGTAAATGTCACTGGCAGGGAAGGGGTTAAACACTAGGGGGCGATCAAGAGGTTGACTGTGTTCCCTTAGCAGGTTCTAACTGTAGGGGGGGATGGGATCACAAGAACATGACAGAGATCTCTGCTCACGATCACTGGGAGCAGTAGATCCCTGTCATGTTGCTAGGCAGAACAGGGAAATGCCTTGTTTACATAGGCATCTCCCTGTTCTGCCTCTCCGTGCCACAATCGAGGGCCACCGGTGGACATCGAGTCCGCGGGACCTGCGGCACGCCGGCGGCGTGCGCTCACCCGCTAGCGCAAAATAAAGTGAGCACACAAAAGTGAAGCACACAAAAAGGTGCACAGGGTGTACACATGTGGGGGATTTACTAAAATTGGAGAGTGGAAAATCTGGTGCAGCTGTGCATGCTAGCCAAACAGCTTCCAGGTTCTATTTTCAAACCTTAATTGAACAAGCTGAAGTTAGAAGCTGATTGGTTCCTATGCACATTTGCACCAGATTTTGCACTCTCCATTTTAAGTAAATCAACACCTATGGTCCTCTTCCAAAGAGAGAAGATGCTGGCCCTGGTCCCCCCCAGGGTGCAAGGCTCCTGAAGGGGACTCGGAGGGATCGCTTTATTAGTGACCAGACCAATTCTGCATACTCATCGTTTATTTAGAATCTCAGGCACCCGGCACATAGAGGCACATAGAGGCTTGGACTTGGAGAGAGTTCTCAGCTTTTGCCAAGCACAAAACTGCAACTTGAATCTCGGTCCAGGCTAACTTACTCTGTATGCTCAGGGGTGTTAAGTAAAAGTAAGCATATGCAGCTAGTAGAGAAAAATTGACAAGTGGCTTTGCCATCTTGTTAGCGATAAGTTCCTGGTTCTGGCAGTGAGTATAAGATTGGAAGTAGAGCCTGGGGGTGGGGCAGGCCAACCATAAAAGTGTAACTTCACTAAAAATGTTGTTACACTCCTAGGCCTCATTTATAGTTGTGGCTTGAGGACGGTAAAAGCTGTAAAGGCAGCAGAGGGGGTGTACATATGCCATGTTTGTGATCAGTGGTGGCTGGTGGGGTCTTCTTTTGGGGGGGCGGCAAACAAAGAACAACCCTCCCTGGTGGCTTGGCACAGCACTAAAACACCCACCCCTGGGCTGTCTGGCACTTATCCGCGGGGCTGTGGTGTCCTCTCCTTCTCTCCTGGAGTGTGGGCAGTGGCCGCGGTAGCTCTGGTGTTCGCTCCTCCAGAGACTTCTACTGCCGCATCTCTCCTCTTCTGCCAAAGCGATAGGCATCCAATAGGATCGCCTGATGCTTTGGCCAGTCGTTAAACAGGTCTCACAGACCTGCCTCCTGTTTTGGCGGGAACTTTAGTGTGAAAATAGCAAAAATTCATTCGCTATGGTCACACAACTGCTCTGCGCTCCGAGGCCACCCTTTTTAGAAGCCTATTAGAGCCTCTGGCTCTAATCAGGTGCTTCAAAAAACACCTACCCCACATTGAAATCCATGGTCCAGCTCCACTGATATGTAGATCAGGGGGCCAGACGCATGGCTAGGGGAGGCGGCGCCTGTGTGCCCTCTATGGACGGGCTTGCCACTGGTTGTGATCCTTTGCATCATGGTGCAGCAAAAATGATCCCCAGTACCACCCACTGAATGTGACCCATTCAACTAAATGGGGAGTGCTCTGCAACCGACCCTCAACTGCGTGCAATGCACATGGTTGTGGCCCACTGGTGCGGGGTTTAAGGGGTAAAACAGATGGTGAGGAGGTGATATAACAATACCAGGCCACATTCAGGTACTTACACTGATTGTATTTAAAAATAAATTTAAAGTGATTCCAAAGAATAAAAAAATAAAAATAAAAAAAGATGTTATACTTAACTGCTCTGTGCAATGGTATTGCACAGAGCGGTCCATTACCTCCTCTTCTGAAGTCTCCCGCATGGCACTCTCTCTTCCCTCTTACAAGTGCCCCTTCAGCCATCTGACTGCTGTGAGGACACCCGTGCAGGCTTGCTCCTGAGCTGGGCTGTGTGTGTCCATAGACAACATAGCATGGCTTGGCCACATCCCCCCTCCTTACCCACAGGATCTGACTGACAGCAGCAGGAGTCCCCACTGCTCTCAGAGTCACTGAGTCCTGTGCGACTATTAAGTCAATGGTGTGGTGCTGCAGTAAGGACAGCACTGGATCTAGAGAGGAGGCAGCCATAGTTGCCAACAGTCCCGATCTTCCTGGGACAATCCCGATTTTGGGACCCTCGTTCCGATTGGAGGCTGTCCCGAATCGGGATTTTCGGGAAAATCGGGAATGTTTGTTTTTTATTTTATTTTCTGAGCAGCTGGCTCCAACAAAATGGCCGCCGGCGCCGCCGCTAGATCTTCCCTGTAGTGTTCAGTGGAGAGAGGAAGGGGGCTCGATCCGTGCAGCCAATGAATCGGCTTCTTTAGCTGCACGGATCGGCCCCTCCCCTCTCCACTGAACACACCGCGCCGGCGGCCAGACACAGCACACAGCCACAAACAGAATGACAGCTCCCGAACAGCCCGTCAAGAGAGAGGAAATGGCGCCATGGAGGTGGATGGGCAGAGCGAATATCTGCAGCACGGCAACAAAAGAAAACGTACAAGTTCCTCCCAGGGGCCGTAGTGCTGCCAGTCAGTCCCGCTGCATTATCACTGAGGGGGTCTGCACTGAGGGGGTCTGCACTGAGGCGGTCTGCACTGATGGAGGGGGTCTACACTGAGGGGGTCTGCACTGAGGGGGTCTGCACTGAGGGGGGTCTGCACTGATGGAGGGGGGTCTGCACTGAGGGGGTCTATACTGATAGATGGGGGACCGCATTGAGGGGGTCTGCACTGAGAGGGTCTGCACTGAGGGGGGTCTGCAGTGATGGAGGGGGGTCTGCACTGAGGGGGTCTATACTGATAGATGGGGGACCACACTGAGGGGGGTCTGTATTGAGGGAGAGGGGTCTATACTGAGTGGGTCTATAATGATGAGGGGGGTCTATACTGAGGGGGGTCTAAACTGATGGAGGGGGTCTGTACTTAGTGGGGGGGTCTGTACTGAGGGAGGATGATCTATACTGCTGGAGGGGCGGTCTGTACTTAGTGGGGGGGTCTTTACTGAGGGAGGGGTGTCTGTACTGAAGAGGGACCATAGTTGGTGGAGGGGGGGTGACACCAATTTTTTTCTGCACCGGGTGACACCAGCTGTAGTGACGCCACTGGCTCTTGTCTCTGCAGAAATTTAACTTTAATGTGTGGGGGGTAACTATATACAGGAGGTGGGGGGTTACATATATACAGGAGGGGGTTAGCTATATACAGGAGGAGGGGGGTTAGCTATATACAGGAGGAGTGGGGTTAACTATATACAGGAGGGGGAGGGTTAACTATATATAGGAGGGGGAGGGTTAACTATATACAGGAGGGGGGTTAACTATATACAGGAGGGAGGAGGGTTAACTATGTACAGGAGAGGGGAGGGTTAACTATATACAGGAGGGGGTTAACTATTTACAGGAGGGGGGTTAACTATGTACAGGAGGGGTTACTATGTACAGGGGGGAACTATGTACAGAGGGGATACTATGTACGGGGGGGGGGAACTATGCACAGGGGGGTAATTATGTACAGGGGGTAACTAGGGGGAGAGGGGAAACTATGCCCAGGGGGAGGGGGTAACTATGTAGAAGGGGGTTAACTATGGCTCTACCTGGGACACTGATTTAAGGACTGAGGCTGGGAACACTGGTGTAAAGACTGACTCTGCTGGGGCACCTGATGCAAGGAGGGATTCTGCCGGGGGCACCTGATACGAGGACAGACTCTGCTGGGGGCACCTGATGCAAGGACGGACTCTGCTGGGGACACCTGATGCAAGGACAGACTCTGCTGGGGACACCTGATGCAAGGACAGACTCTGTTGGGGGCACCTGATGCAAGGACAGACTCTGTTGGGGGCACCTGATGCAAGGAAGGACTCTGCTGGTGGCAGGTGACATGGCTAGTGACACGCTCAAGGATCCCACTGATTCGGCATTATGGTGAGTTGAATGATTTCATTTTATATTACAATAGTAGTAGAAATAATGCGCTTCAATCACCCTGACACCATAACAATCATGGTGGCGGGATGATTGAAGCTCTAACACCAGGTGTTTGGAGTATCTTTATCTGCTGATTGTTAAACTTTGTAGAATACACATATTTCTATTGTTGTGTAGGACCTGGGGCTGCTGTGCCTTCATTTCTCTCTCCCCCTTTCCCTCTCCATCCCTTATTCATCTCAGACTCTAACCAGACCCCCTTTGAGCCACTCCCACTATTTCGCATAAACCACACTCATGTTTCGCCGCGGCCCGCAGTTTTATTGCTAAGCCACACCTACAAACGCATGCCCCACCCCCTAATTATTATGTGGCTCCGCCTACAGCCAAAAAAGTGTCCCACATTTTTTTTTGCAATGTTGGTAACTATGGGCAGGTAAGTGTTTAGAGATGGTGGAGGAGGGGAACCGATAGTGCATTAAGGTAAAAATACTTAGAACCACCATAATTATGTATTAATGAATACAGAGCTGCATTGATTTGTGTCTTTTGTATCTGCCTAGAGCTTTAGGCACACTTCTTGTTGCAGCAGCAGAGTACAAAGCAAAATAAGTCTATACGACTGCTGAGTATCACAGAACATTAGGAGCTGTTGGCTAGTTACTATGACAGCTCTCTTTGACCTATAATTCTACTACTGACATAGTTACTTTTGTTTCTATGGTTAACATTAAAAGTAAAATAACACTCGGGAAAATGATCATGACAACAGGTGAGAAAAATGATCACGCACCCACAGATGTAATTTACGGCCGCAGTTATTTGTGCAGCAAATAGCAGTGACTAAGCTGCTGTAAATAAACACATATAGGTAGAAGGAAAGTGCTATAAAACTTGCAGTATGGAGCACAAACTATATTGGGAGGAAATGTTTTTGCATTCAGTTAGCAAACCAGATACACAAAAGTCTCTAAGATCCTAAGTGGCTGGGCAATCCTAATATAATAGCATTCTAGACCTAGGTAACTGGACATAAGCCTAGGGCAGGTTCGCCAATCATCAGTAAATTTACTGATAATTTGTAAAAAATCTGTGATTTTTATAGCTGTCAGTAAATGTCCATTAGATACATTTTAGGTCAGTAAAAATCAGTCCTTTTTTCCCCAGGCAAGTTAGTGTTAGATCGGCAAGTGTAAGAAAGACCCCCTTGACAGCTTGTCTAGGGTTACCACCTGTCCGGGATTCACCTGGACAGTCTAGGTTTTGAATCATGTGTCCGGGTTTCAGGCAGACTGAAACCCGGACACATTATTTAGACCAGTCTGTGGCTCCCCAAGTAACCAAGATAGCCACACACAAATCTGTTGCCACCCGGGAGCTGTAGGCAGCTGTTTGGGGGCAGGTTTGGCATCACTGGGGGGGGGGGGTTACAGGCTGATGATGTCAGCAAGAGCAATTTGGCCTCACCCACTGTTCGCTGCAGCACACTATGTGCACCGCATTACTACTCTCCTTGGGGCACCCAAAGGTGTCCCAGGCCACTAAAGTGTCGGGTTTGGCTTAAAGAAAAAGTGGCAACCCTAAGCTTGATGCAGGACCAGCAGCCACTTAACCAAGCAGAGTTTGGAGCCAGTTTGGATTATTCTAAAATAGAAGCAGGCTGGACCTGGCAGCAGAAGGAGCAGCCAGACGCATTTTCCGATTCCGCTCCTTTAGTTCCAGCTGCGGAGTGATCTCAACTGTACTCATCCTGCCGCCTCTCTTCATAGGTAGAAGCCTGTGCCCACGGCCCCACGTGCCCTGCAGCTACACTACACTCTCCACCTGAGTAACCTATTCTGCTCTTATGTAGCCGCAGTTCTCTATCAGTTACTGTCAATGAGGAAGTTTTGGGGGTGGGAAGACAGCACTGTCCTGGGGGAAGGGGCGATGTGGGGGAAAAAGGGGCATCCCTGTGCTCTACACTCTGTATGCATGCTCCCCTGAACCATGCACCCTGTATTCAGTGCACTCCTGAAACCTGCACTCTGTACTTAACACACAATTGGTATTTAATGGCGCTTTAAGACCATCCCACTGGTGGTGCAGGAGGTGACACTGCTGCCGCCTGAATGTGTTTTTTCTCCCAGCCGAATGGGAATTTTGCATTGAAATACTGTGTCACAACGGAAAGCCAAGCATTTGGCTTGTGGCTGCTGCGCAGCCCCATTGATCTCAATGGGCAAGTTTGACAGGTGATGCTGCCTGTGAAACTTGACATGTTGAGTTAAAATTGCCACTCTATGAAGATAAGCAATCGCGGCCATGGCAATGTCTACCCAAGCAACTGCTATGTTCATTTAGAGGTAGGTGGTCAGGATGTGGTTCTGTAATCATCCTCTGTTAGGCCACTCCCACTATTAGACACAATCTGGTCATGCCCACTGTATCCCAACAGGGTGGCTGATAATTTGTCATGCTATGTTGACTTTTTAAACGTAAACCAGGCCAGTGTTTACAGATTGTGTTTATACTGTTTAACCCCTTCACACCGACAGTATGCAAATATGCGGCCCCATTGGACTGGGCTTTTTTCCGGGGGCCGCATATTTGCGTATCTCCCTTTGTGCTGGGAACGCACCGCACAACACGCTCCCAGAACAGAGAGAGGGGTCTCCCCAAGAGCCCTGGGCCTCGCTCAGCCGATTCTGGGTCACCTGATTGCTTTGATAGACTCTGATTGGCTATCACAGTGATCAGTCACTGTGAAGTGCACCCCCATGTTTTCTGTCTCTGTGAATGGACGAGACAGATAATTTGTATCATTCTCTGTCCTTACAGAGATAGAAAGCGTGAAGAAAAAAAAAATTGTAATAATTTAGAAAAAGATAAAAAAAAATAGTTTAAGGTTTGACCTAGGTCAGTGTCAGGGTTAGTGTTTGGGTCAAGGTCAGGGTCAAAGGTCAGTGTCATTATTTTTTGGACAGGATTTTTTTTTCAATTAGTATCGGTGTCATATGTGGTATCCCTGTGATTGTCAGTAGCAGGAGAATATATTTTGGGTTTTTCTTTGGTGGTAGGTTATGGTGGTAGCAAGAAAAATACAGTTAAATTAAAAAAAAAAAAATATTACTATTTTGAGACAGATTTTCTTTGATAATAAAAAAATAAATCAGGAGGTATCCATTATTATTTACCACCAAATGAAAGCCCAATTTGTCCTGAAAAAAAACAAAAAAACAAACAAGGTATAATCCACCTGGATTGATATGGTGGTGATATGTACAGTTTTACTAACACATGTCCAAATTGCAAAATTGGGCTTAGGCATTTATATTTGTTTTACCCTTAAGTGTGAAGGGGTTAAATATCAATTGTTTTAGTTTCTAATAGGAGTTCTGTCATTTTTCAGGTTGTCATTAAAAAATGTATTAAAGAAAAAAAACCCTAAGGTCAACGCTGCACTAGATAGAAATCAGCCACTAAAAATAAATAATGAAAGTGTTACAAATGTAAAGCAGCCAGCACCTAAAGTCCAATACCAAAAAACTTCCAATAGGATATACAACACAGCAAATGCAGTGCTAATATTGATGTAGAATATTATATCGTTATGATAATCAAAATTGTGGAATAATCAAAAAACAATGATAAATACAATGGCAAGTGAAAAAAATAAAAAAATGAAAAAAGAAAAATTGTTCAAAAAAGAAAAAAAGGAAAAAGAAGAAAACTAAAGCAATGTCCCATAGTGATCAATGAGAAAATCCATAAGCAATATGCCTCCACAGGAGAAAAGATGAATTGCAGGAAACAGAAGCTGTGACAGCATTCTTCCCAATGCAAAGCCAATGTGTGTTCAGGTCAACACCCAAAAATGAGGTAGCTTGCTTACCAAAAAGCCATCACTGCTGCTAGCAGTCTCGCCCAGCACAGGGAATTAAAAGTCTCCCCAGAACTTAAGATCATCCAGACCAGCCGATCTTTCTTGCACAAGGAGAAAACGCACCAGGAACTGGTCTTAATATGAAAAGCTCCTGCACAGGGGGAGGCAAAGGGGGAAATTAGCTAAAACTGGAGCACTCAGAGTCTGGTGCAGCTGTGAATGGTAGCCAATCATCTTCTATCTTCTGCTGGTTTAACTTGACCATAGAGGATGTGCACCCCAAAGCTCAAAGACACATGCGCATGTGTGTCTGTATACAGTGTTAGTAGTACAGTGGACATGTCAGTAGGGCATAGGTTGGTGTCAGTAAAACAGTGGATGGTGTCAGTCAGTAGAACAGTGGACAGTGTCAGCAGTGGCAGTGGAATTTGTCAGTAGGGCAGAGGACAATGTCAGTAGAGCAGTGGACAGTGTCAATAGGGCAGTGGATGGTGTCAGTAGGGCAGCGGATGGCGTCAATATTTATTTTTAATACTTTTTGTATTATTTTTTACAATTATATATATATATTTTTTTACAATATTATTTATTTTAACAAATTTTTTTAGTAGCCCTGTTGGGGGCCTTTCGTGAAATATCAGGGGTCTAAAGAGACTGCTGATGTTTCACTTTTGAGACAGAGAAAAGACAGAGATTCCCCGGTCCCATACTCTGCAGCTTTAGCTGCACTGGACAGTAAATGAATGAGGAGTGCTCTGTGAGCGACTTCCTATTCATTCACAAACTGAAGCATAGTAAACGCCACTTACTATGCTTTAGTTATGAATGAACACAATGAGTGATTGGTACTGATCACTGACTCACTGTGTTCATTCACAAAAAGAAGGGGCCAGTAAATGACATATTTTCTGGCCCCTTCCCTGCTCTTAATCCTGAAAAATCCCCTGCAGCATCTGGTAGGAGGAGGGGGGCCAGGGGAGCACACAGGAGAACCCAGGCAGCAGAAAGAAGAGGAACAGGGACAGAAGGGGTGGCATATACTAGTACTGATATCCCCTGTATTTTCCTCTGTGGCAACTAAATGCTTGTGGGAGAGAGAGTAGGAGAAGCCTACTTTTAACTGCTGCATTTTAGCAAAAATATAATATTATATTTTCAGAGGAGGGGGCCCTGTCAGGTAGACTGTAGGGGGCCCTGTGATTTCTATCAGCAGCCCTGGATGAGAAAGGGTATTTAGCAGTTTATATTTACCAAAACTATTGCATGTCCATGTTCTGTGTACTGTGGGAGACCAGATATAGTGAATACATGGTCCTGTAACACTTTAATATTAGGGTAGGAATCTACTGACCTCTACTGTTTGTATTTGTAAATAGCTATTGCTTGTTAATTAGCACAGAGTTAGTTGGTTATAGACAGGGACCTCCTGTCCCTGCTAGCTGAGTCAGAAATCCCAAAAGGAGGAAATGAAGAGAGAGAGGGTTTTGAAGACCACATGCTCTGCTATGGAGGAGTTATTGCTGAGCCAGGCCAGAAGCAGGGATTATTAGGCAAGTGCTTCTATGTTTAATAATTTGCTATCATTGCCCATAGTATCATGTCCCTGGTGCTGGAGGCCAATGGAGAGACAGCTTTGCTTGTTCCAGACTCCCCTAAAGGTGGAACAGGAGAAGTCAGGCACAAAGAAGTGTGGGTCGCCTGCTGGAATAGCTTGCAGGGGTGTTCTGACTGCAGTGTTGTCAGACAAATTGTCCAGGTACTCACATGAGACACCAGGATAGTGTCTGCAGACAGGTGGAACCCATGGGAAGTAGCAGGATTCGGGAAGAGCAAGGAGAGAAGCCAGTTCAAAGCCAGGGTCAGGTACCGGGTGTGGACAAGAGCAAGCGTGGTCAGGAGGGTAGCCAAGGTCATACACAGAAGAGCAGGATAAGACAGTCCATTTAACAAGCCTAGGTCAGATCAGGAGGCAGGTAGAAGACAGGTCCAGACACAAGCTGAGTTGGTAACAAGTATTCACAGATGCAAGGGTATCACAGGAACAAACACACTGGAGAGCCAAATATCAACCAGCAATCACAGAGAGGAACTGGCTCCCTTAAAAAGGCAATTTGGCGCCAGTCCGGGCTGACCGTGCGTTAGCACATATTCGTGCACATACCTGTGTGCGCCGGCGTGCATTTGTGAGGCCATGTAAAATACTGGCAGAAATGGCAGGTATTCGTGAGCATCTGATGCGGATAGAGTCCCGACACATAGCTTCTGGGTGTATATATATATATATATATATATATATATATATATATATATATATATATAGAATGGCAACAGAAGAATATCTGTCTTCTTGTTGTTATAACACATGCACTATTCCAGATAGCTAAGTATGTGATATTTTGTAGTTGCTGTATGCTAGTAAGTGAACATGTTTATTGCAATATAGTTTCTCTATACAGCACCTGTTATTCTAGTTAACCCTGTCCATTCGGGTCTGGAATTCTATAGCTAGTTTTAGTTCAGGACTTAATAACCAGTACAGACTAGAGCCAGGATAGCATCTGACAGCCCATTAGGTAGTTAGATATCCAGTTACATGGACATTAGAAGTTACTAGGAACTAAGAGCAGATAGGCTGACTCAGAGTTCCAGTATCACACCATG
Source organism: Aquarana catesbeiana (assembly GCF_042186555.1). Taxonomy (NCBI): domain Eukaryota; kingdom Metazoa; phylum Chordata; class Amphibia; order Anura; family Ranidae; genus Aquarana; species Aquarana catesbeiana. The sequence goes on along the minus strand of NC_133333.1, from coordinate 134,953,731 downwards.
GTTTCTGCTGGTGAGATACTGTATTCCAGGCTGGTTGGAGAACATTTGGATCTCCCCATCACTGCTAATCTTGTGTTCAGGTCTAAGGCTTAAAGATGGATACCGCATTATGATAATCCTCACAGGCCCCTGTAACTGGACATTGCTGCAATATTCATCTGAAGGTATTTTGATTAATGACTTTGTACTGTATACCTAGGTATATGTGCACAATTCCACCAGGACTATTGTTGGGCCCTTTGAGGATACTACCTGTTTGTACATCAGATGTATTATTAAAGTTTTAATATATGTTGTATTATTACTATACTGATATGCATCTGTATACATATGGTTAGTGTTATAGGCAGGCTGCAGTGGTTCCTCTGCTCCCAATTACTCTGAATGGATTACTGGTTAATTTCCCAGGAAGCGATCCCCCTCTCTTCACAGAGGCCCTGTCCTGAGTAGAGGCACTACCAACTTTAATATCAAGCAATAACATTTGCTTTCTTTACCTAATTCAGTTGTGGCAAGATAGCTATAGCTTACAGTCTCAGTAGAATTAGCAGACAGTGACTAGATCCAAATAACGTCTTTCTGATTGTAGAACACTTTAATCAAGAACTTGTGCAGATCTTCACAGATGAACATCAGATAGGTCAAAAAAATCATAGTATGTCTCACACTAGCAATTACATGTGCTCAGAATATTAACTAAAGACACACTGAAAAGGGGTTGGGACTAGATATACAAAGCATCTCCTAGCTACAGAAGGAGGAAGGGACAAAATGATTTAAATGCAAACAAACATCAATGCATGTGTAACATCAAAATCTAGATTTTCAAATATTAACTGATAGAAAATCAAGTCCAAACAGTAAAGACTCCATGTCCCTTTTTCTTCCCTTTCAGGTTTTCCCTAATCCAGGAAAACCTGAAAGGGAAGAAAGAAAAGAACAAGAGAATAAGAATGCAAACATTAACATACAGTTAAATTTGAAACTACTGATTTATGTGAAATGACACAGAAAACAGTTTATAAATGTGTCTTCAGAAAGGAAGGCATCAACAAGCACTGGTCCTTCGTACCTCCCATAGAACCAAGTTCTTTAGAAGGGAAGACCACAGAATGCAACAGTCCTTCTTACCTCCCTTAGAATCAGGTTCTTCAGAGGGGAAGGCAGCAACATGCACCAGTCCTTTTTACCTCCTTTTGCATCAAAGTGAATGGTTTGGAAGTCAAATCCTCTTCCTTTGGCAAGAGAAGTACCATTTCAAATATAAAATCAGTGGGAATTGTGATGGATTTATTGTTCAAGAAATCAGATGGGGATGACAATGAAATGTCAAGAAATGCTGGTACTGCATGTGCCACGATCAGCCGGTGTGAGGTCTAGACATATGCAATCTGTTTCGTAAGGAATCGAAATTCGGCTGAATTTTGCATCTTTCGGACATTCGGATGCATCCAAATGTCAGAAGAAAAAAATAACATTTCAAATAATTCGAAAGAAATTATATTGAAACTAACAATGAATTCAAGATGATTTGTTCATTCGTTAAATGTCTAATGAAACAAAAGGTCAACTCAAGTAAATGCTACAGTCCAATCAGCTGATTAATTTTGTGCTGGAGGTTGGATTACTGTGCATTCCTGAGAACTGAGTGAGAAGGGTGTTGTATTGTATTTGAGCATAGGAGAAGAGATTCTGGGGCTGATTTACGAAAGCTGTGAGCCATCAGAAGTGGCGCGCACCGAGGCGCAAAGCACATTTTCATATTTACGAAACGGTGTGCCAGGAACAGAGCGTGAATCCCCCATTTACTATAGCGATCTCGGCGCATGGGGGAATGCAATCTGTGCACCACTATGGACATGGCGCACAGCATCTTCAATTCAATATTAACAGAAGATGGAGGTGCCAATATTATGGGGTGATGTGGGGTGATGTGAGGAAGTTTAGTAACAACTGCCCAAGTAACAAATATGCCCAAAATAGAATAAGAAAGTAACTTTTTCCGAGCAAGCCTGTTGTGCCTGCAAGTACGTTTAGAACTGCGCAAGATCAATGAAAGCACTGCGCATGCGCAAGCGGCTCTTGCGCTTGTTCAAATACGTTTGTTCACTGCGCTGCCAAAATCTTAGTAAATGTCAAGCAACGTAAATGCAATTGCGTGGGTTTTTTACGCTGGTTCACCTTTATGTATTTTTTTAAGGATGTTTGCACACAGGTCATGTTAGCATGTTATGTTGCCAACATGTGACATGCACCTTGTTAAAATTATGTAAAAAGACTTTCGCTCCTCTAGCTCCTCCTAAAAGGGCATTTAACCCCCCCCCCAAAAAAAAATGACCCCATACAAGTTTTTGGAAATTGTGTAAAGAAAATGAAAATGTCCATTTACACACTGTTTCTAACACATAGCATGTACATACCAAAAATGACACCCCAAAATAGATTTTCCTACTCCCCCTGAGTACGCTGATACTACATGTGTGAGACTTTTCCAAAGAGTGGCCACATAGAGAGGCCCAACATGCAGGGAGCACCTTCAGGTGTTCTAGGGGCATAAGTTTCAAATCTAATTTGACTACCTTTTACACTTTTGTGAGGCACTGTAGTGGCATGGATGAGAACTGATGTGGCATGGATGAGCATGAATGGGGATGGATGAGCCGTGGATGGGGATGGCTGAGTATGGATGGGATGACTGAGCATGAATGAGTATGGCTGAATATGGCTGGGTACAGCTGAGTACGGATGGGTACGGCTGAGTATAGATGGGATGGCTGGGTATAGATGGGATGGCTGGGTACGACTGAGTATGGTTGGGTACGGCTGAGTATGGCTGAGTACGGCTGAGTATGGCTGGGTACAGCTGAGTATGGCTGGGTATAGATGGTATGGCTGGGTGTGGATGGGATGGTTGAGTACAGCTGAGTATGGCTGGGTACGGCTGAGTATGGCTGAGTATGGCTGGGTACGGCTGAGTATGGCTGGGTATAGATGGGATGGCTGGGTATGGCTGAGTATGGATAGGTACAGCTGAGTACAGCTGAGTACGGCTGAGTATGGCTGAGTACAGCTGAGTATGGCTGGGTACGGCTGAGTACGGCTGAGTACAGCTGGGTATGGCCAAGCACGGCTGGATATGGCTGAGTATTGCTGGGTACTGATGGCTGAGCACGAATGGATGGATGAGTATACTGAGTATGGTTGGCTGAGCATGGACGGATGGATGAGTATGCTGAGTATGGATGGGCATGCTGAGTATGGATGGCTGAGTATGCTGAGTATGGATGACTGAGCATTGATTGATGGATGAGTAAAGGGATGAGCTTCGAGTTCGAGTCGAACCCATGTTCGACTCGAACATTGCCTGTTCAGTTGTTCGTTGAATTGCGAACGTTATGGGCCGCTCACGCCAAATTCGAGTGGCGCGTCACGGCCCATAATTCACTGCGGCATCGCAGTGCATTGCTGGCTGATAATTGGCCAAGCATGCACTATGACCCGCATGCTTGGCCAATCACAGCGCCATCTGTACAGAGAGCCGTAATTGGCCAAAGCCAGGGTGGCTTTGGCCAATTATGGCTCAGGGGATTTAGTACACGCCCCACACTATATAAGGCCGCCTGCGTGGCAGCCTTGTGTAGTGTGTTGCGGCGGTGGAGAGAGATGGACAGAGAGACAGTGTCATTTAATTTAAGTTAGATAGAGTAGGCAGGCGAGTCAGTTAGCTGAACTTACAGTTTATTGTATATATATATATATATATATATATATATATATATATATATATATATATATATATATATATATATATGCATTCTAGGTGTTGTATATATATATATATATATATATATATATATATATATATATATATATATGCTGTATTCAGTTTAGCTAGATTCGTTCCTGTTATTCTCTTCTTAATATACTAAAAGGTAGGCAGGTGTTTTTACAGTATTTACAATATTTACAGTTAGTGTACTGTGTCCTTTGTACAGTGTGCACCTAAAGCTACCTGAAGACAATTGCTGGTGTTCTTCTGATCCTATTAATACCACGGGCAGGCAGCTGCAGTATTTACAGTTAGTGTACTGTGTCCTCTGCAGTGTGCATCTAAAGCTACTTGAATACAATTGCTGGTGTTCTGATCCTATTAATACCACAAGCAGGCAGCTGCAGTATTTACAGTTAGTGTACTGTGTCCTCTGCACAGTGTGCACCTAAAGCTACCTGAAGACAATTGCTGGTGTTCTTCTGATCCTGTTAATACCACAGGCAGGCAGCTGCAGTATTTACAGTTAGTTTACTGTGTCCTTTGCACAGTGTGCACCTAAAGCTACCTGAAGACAATACTGCTGTTCTTCTGATCCTATTAATACCACAGGCAGGCAGCTGCAGTATTTACAGTTAATGTACTGTGTCCTCTGCACAGTGTGCACCTAGAGCTACCTGATAACAATTGCTGGTGTTCTTCTGATCCTAATAATACCACAGGCAGGCATCTGCAGTATTTACAGTTAGTGTACTGTGTCCTCTGCACAGTGTGCACCTAAAGCTACCTGAAGACAATTGCTGGTGTTCTGATCCTATTAATACCACAGGCAGGCAGCTGTAGTATTTACAGTTAGTGTACTGTGTCCTCTGCACAGTGTGCACCTAAAGCTACCTGAAGACAATTGCTGCTGTTCTTCTGATCCTATTAATACCACAGGCAGGCAGCTACAGTATTTACAGTTAGTGTACTGTGTCCTTTGCACAATGTGCACCTAAAGCTACCTGAAGACAATTGCTGGTGTTATCATACTAATAATACTACAGGCAGGCAGTTGATTCTGCTAGCTGCAGTATAATCAGTATATATATACATCCCAGCTTTGTGCAGCTACATCTCACTGCAGGCCATTAGTATGTCTGGAAGGCCAACAAGGAGAGGCAGACAGTCACAAGCCAATAAAAGAGGGCAAGCAGGCTTTGTGTCTAGAGCCAACAGTGCTGGTCATGGACACGGTGCATCCTCATCAGCACGTGGCCATGGGACACACTTGTCCTCTTTTTTGGCAGCTGGCCATGTTGAGCTGCAACATGCCGAAGACTTGATAGAGTGGATGACCAAGCCGTCCTCACCCTCCTCATCCTCTCTCACCCAGGCTCAGGGTACTTTGGCAAAGCAGCTGCCAACGCGGCTTCTTCCCTCGGCTCAATGGCATCAGTCACTCCTTCCCTAGCCCCACCTTGTCCTCCTTTGGGGTCCCTCGAACTGTTTGACCACAGTGTTGGGTAAATGCTCCAGGTGGATGCCCAGCGTTTTGAAGGCTCTGGTGATGGTACCCAGCTAGAGGAAGGCAGTAATGTGAGCCCAGAGAGAGGGGGTGCCAAAGAAGGACAGCAATCTGGCAGTCATGTTCCCCCAGCTGCATCATACTGCCAGGTTTGCTCCAGTGATGAGGAAGGAGGGGATGATGAGGAAGTCACTGACTCCACGTGGGTGCCTGATAGGAGAGAGGAGGAGGAGGAGGCACATCTCCAATGAAGCAGGATGCCCTCCAGGGGCCAGTTTAAGGGCAGCACACCAACTGCATCACACCGCATGTGCAGGGCGCTGCTGTCTCTGCGCGTTATTCCAAAAGTTCTTTGGTGTGGGCCTTTTTTGAGATGAGTGCATCAGATCACACCGCTGCTATTTGCAACATATGTCTCAAGCGTATCTCACGTGGCCAAAACATCACCCGCTTGGGCACCACATGCTTGACCAGACGTCTGTCGACCTGCCATTCGTTGGCAAGCGTACCTAAAAGACCCACACCAAAGAACAAAGCGGACCTCTCCTTGCTCCTCATCAGCTGGGATCTCCAACCCCACTATGCCTTCAGTCTTCTCTGAAACCTGCACTGAGAGGAATGAAGGTGTAGAATTAGGTGTGACACAGCCAAGTACTTGCGGGCAATCTGCTATCGGTACACCGACGTCAGATTGTACCAGGCAAATTTCCCTGCCCCAGCTGCTGCACCTCCGAAAGAAGTTAGCTCCCAGCCATCCACATGCCCAGCGGTTGAATGCTAGCTTGGCTAAATTGCTAGCACTTCAACTGCTGCCTTTTCATTTGGTAGACTCTGCCCCCTTCCGTGAGTTTGTGGAATGTGCGGTTCCTCAGTGGCAGGTTCCCAAACGCCACTTTTTCTCATGGAAGGCAATTCCGGCTCTCTATCGACATGTGGAAGGCAATGTCTTGGCCTCGCTGGACAGGGCGGTCAGTGGTAAGGTGCAAATTACAGCTGACTCATGGTCCAGCAGGCATGGACAGGGATGTTACCTATCTTTCACGATGCATTGGGTGACTCTGCTGGCAGCTGGGAAGGATGCAGGACAAGGTGCAGTAGTGATTGTGTCAGAGAGGTTACCTGGTTGGGCGCCGGTGCGCGCCGGGGCGCGTTGTTGCTCGTGTCTCCATGCGTGCTAGGGCGCGTGTTCCTGGGGGCGCTGGCGTGTCTGGTCTGACCAGCCGTGGCGTGCAGGGTGGCGTCCGGGCGGACGTGCGTACGCGCTAACGCGCGTTCGCGCTGGCGCGCGTTCGCTTATGGACGTTACCGCAGGCGTGCCCGGTGGCGTTGGCGTGCACGCTGGCGTCGGGAGCGCCTCGGGCGTGTGCGGGGGCGCGCGGCGCTTTGGCGAATCGGCGTACGCACGAGCGCGGCGTTTTGGCGCCAATCAGCCTATTTAAGTCTGCCTCTGTCCCTGTTCGGTGCTGCCTGATCAACAGCTCTGTGTCTCGTTCCTGTGATCCTCTCTGTGTTCCTGTATTCCTGAAGTTTGACCCGTTGTGACCCGGCTTGCCTTTGGACCTCCCTTGATTGCTGCCTGAACTCGACCCCGGCTTGTTTGACCTTGTTACTGCCTGCTCCACTTGTACCGTTGCTGCCAGCTTGCTGCCGACCTCTGCCTGTGTGTGACCAGCCTGATAAGCTCCTGCTCAGCATCAGTTCCAGCCTTCCTGAAGCTCTACCAGTTGCCTGTAAAACCACCCTGCTCCAGGACTCCACATCAGGCCCTCATACCACTCCGCATTCGTGGGCTTCCTGTTTACTCTATCAGGGGCCCCGAATCGGATATGTAAGGGAGCCTACCCTCCGCCCAAGCGGACTCACCTGTCTGGTAAGTGTGGGACCTGACAGTATCAGGCAGCCATGACTGAGTCCGGGCAGGGAGCCTCCCCCATGGATGAACTTTGCAGGCACCTAGCGGGCCTCACCCAAGCCGTCAAAAGTCTACAGGAGGGCTATACCAGACTGGAGGGACAGGTCCAGGCCCTCTCAGCCTCCCCTTCGGGAACAGCACCTGCTAATCCTGCCTCAGCTTCCTCTGTAGTAATGCTCCCACCAGAGCCCAGGGTGCCTACACCCGAAAAATTATCCGGAGATCGTTGCAAGTTCCGGGCGTTCCGCAACGCATGCGAACTTTATTTTGCTCTACAACCCCGTACGTTTTCCCTGGAAGCCACCAAAGTGGGGTTCGTCATATCTCTGCTGTCCGGCGAGCCTCAGACCTGGGCCCAGCACCTGCTTGAGTAAAAGGCCAGATCTTTGGATTCCTTGAATGACTTTTTCATAGCAATGTCCCAGTTGTACGAGGATCCCCAGTTAAAAGTCACAGCAGAAGCCGCCTTGCACTCCCTTCAACAAGGCCGCAGAGCGGCCGAAGATTACGCTGTAGAGTTTAGGCGTTGGAGCTCTGATACGGAGTGGAATGATGCGGCTTTGCGTCACCAATACCGGCTGGGGTTGTTGGACCCTCTTAAGGACGAATTGGCACGGGTAGGGATACCTCAGACACTAGAGGAGCTTATCAACTTGTCAATCCAAATTGACCGCCGCCTCAGAGAAAGACGTTCTGAGAGGTCCGTTGGCCATCCACGCCTCACTTGGATGTTACCCAGGGCTCCCAGTGCCCCGAACCAAGCTCCACCTGTCTCGTCTGTTCCAACCCAGGAGGCTCCTGAGCCCATGCAGCTGGGACTGCTCCGTCCCTCTCTGACCCCAGAAGAGAAGACACGCAGACGCACTCTCAACCTGTGCCTGTAGTGCGGAGAGTCTGGACACTTTGCAAGAGCATGTCCCAATAAGAGACGTAAGTGTCTACCGTCCTCTTCATTGTGTGCACCTGTTTTACCTAGATCCGGTAACCCGGTAACCACTTAACACTTTCTGTTGTATTACAGTTACCTGGAAGGAACATCCCAGTACCGGTCATCATTGATTCGGGAGCATGTAGCGGATTCATTGACCGGACCTTCATTAAAGACCATCATATTCCTACTCAAACCAAAGCTCAGGGATTAGCAGTTTTCTTAGCGGATGGCTCCACTCTCAGCTCCGGCCCTGTTACCCAGGAAACTGTTCCTCTACTGGCCACCATTGGCCCGGAACACCAGGAACTTTTACGCTTGGATGTCATCTCCTCTCCCCTCTTCCCAATTATCTTAGGAATGCCTTGGCTACAGGCTCACAATCCTAGTATCAACTGGTCCACGGGCAAAATCCAGTTTTCATCTGAATATTGCAAGCAACACTGTTTACAAGGAACCCCTATGGCATCCTCTCAATGCCTGTACCTAGATTCAGAAACCAAGTCTTACCAAAATCTCCCCGAACCTTACCGGGATTTCCTGGATGTGTTCAGCAAAAAGGGGGCAGAAACTCTTCCAGTACACAGACCCTATGATTGCCCGATAGAACTCTTACCGGGAACTGAAGTTCCTTTCGGGAGGATTTTTCCCTTAACTGAGCAGGAGCTGGGCACTTTGAAAGTCTATATAGACGAAAACCTGAAGAAAGGATTCATTCGTCCCTCCACTTCTCCAGCAGGTGCAGGCATCTTTTTCGTGGAGAAAAAGGATCACTCCTTACGTCCATGCATCGATTACCGGGAGCTCAATAAAATTACTGTAAAAAACAGATACCCACTACCTCTGGTTCCCGAATTGTTTCAGAGATTAGGATCTGCTACCGTCTTCACCAAGCTGGACCTCCGTGGAGCCTACAATTTGATCCGCATAAGAGAGGGGGACGAATGGAAGACGGCCTTTCGTACTCGATTTGGGCACTACGAGTACCTCGCCATGCCCTTTGGTCTGTGCAACGCGCCAGCCACATTCCAGCACTTCGTCAACGATGTCTTTCGGGACTTTCTGGACCTATATGTCATCGTTTATCTAGACGATATCCTGGTTTTCTCTGCTTCCCTGACTGACCACCGCAAACACGTACGAAATGTACTTACCCGGCTTAGACAACATGGGCTTTATGCCAAACTCGAAAAATGCGAGTTCGAGCGCCAATCCATCCAGTTCCTAGGCTTGGTCATTTCCCCTGACGGTATCAAAATGGATCCGCAAAAAGTATCCGCTATCTTGGATTGGCCTGCACCTATAGACAAGAAAGGAGTACAGCGTATTATTGGCTTTGCTAATTTCTATAGGAAATTCATTAAAGGATTCTCTTCAATTGTAACTCCCATTACAGAACTTATCAAACAAGGAACTCGGTTCTGCTGGACCCCCAAGGCGCAAGTGGCCTTTGAAAGACTCAAAGCTCTGTTTACGTCAGCCACTATCCTCAAACATCCCAACCCTGCCTTACCTTTCGTCTTGGAAGTGGATGCTTCCGAAGTCGCGGTTGGAGCCGTACTCTCACAAAGACAAGGTGCCAAAGCACTCCTGTACCCTGTGGGATTTTTCTCACGTAAACTCTCCCCTTCCGAGAGAAATTATGACGTGGGAGATCGGGAACTTCTAGCCATTAAAGCAGCTCTGGAAGAATGGCGCTATCTCCTGGAAGGTGCAGCTCACCCCATTTTGGTCTACACGGACCATAAAAACCTAGAATACCTAAGGACAGCCAAGAGACTGAAACCCCGGCAGGCCAGATGGGCACTTTTTTTTTCCCGATTTATTTTTCATATTACCTACAGACCCGGATCCAAGAATGTCAAATCCGACGCCCTTTCCCGAATGTTTCTTGATTCAGAGAAGACCCTGTCTCCAGACACCATTCTCCCCTCTGGGAATTTCCTGATCTTACAGGAGGATCTAATCTCTCAGATCAGACGATCCTCTATGGGAATGTCATCACCTGCTGGAGCTTGTACCAAAGATGGGTTGTTCTGGTATAAAAACAAAATTGTGGTCCCTGAGGAGCTAAAGGTACGGGTATTAAGCTTATGCCATGATCACAAACTGGCCGGTCACTTCGGCACATGGAAAACAATTGATCTTGTCCAACGCACCTTTTGGTGGCCCCACCTTACCAAGGATTGCAAGGAATATGTTGAGTCCTGTAATACTTGCGCCAGAAGCAAGAGTAGCCGGGCAAGAGCTTGCGGTCTGTTGAGACCATTACCAGTCCCAGAGAGACCATGGGCCATGATTTCAATGGACTTTATTGTCAAACTCCCTCCATCAGAAGGTTTTTCTTCCATTTTTGTTGTAGTAGACAGGCTGTCTAAAATGGCCCATTTCCTCCCCATGAAGGGCACCCCTTCGGCTATGGAGACTGCTACCATCTTTATTAAGGAGATCGTCAGACTGCATGGAGTACCAACCAATATAGTTTCTGACAGAGGCGTCCAGTTTACCTCCAGATTCTGGAAAGCCCTTTGTGGCGCCCTGGAAATCGAATTATCATTTTCTTCGGCCTATCATCCCCAGTCAAATGGACAAACCGAGAGGACGAATCAAACCTTAGAGCAGTACCTCCGCTGTTTCTCTGCATTCTCCCAGGATGACTGGGCTTCCCTGCTTCCCATCGCGGAGTTCTCTTACAACAACTCTCTACACTCAGCTACCAATCAGTCACCGTTTTATGCCAACTATGGTTTCCACCCATCCTTCTTGCCTGGATCTATTCCCGAGTGCCCTGTTCCTGCAGTATCCGAAACTTTGGACTTTTTCTCAAACAATAACAAATTGCTGCAGGATACCATGACTAAAGCTCAAGAAGATTACAAGAGAATTTTTGACAGAAAGAGACGGGGAGAACTTGTTCTGGAACCGGGCAATTCTGTCTGGTTATCTACTGCTAACCTTAAGTTGGCCTGTCCGTCCAAAAAACTGGGTCCTAAATACTTGGGTCCTTTCTCGATTAAAAGAAAAATCAACAATGTGGCATATGAACTTGACCTTCCTAACACCCTGAGGATACACCCAGTCTTCCACGTGTCCCTCTTGAAGCCGGTTACCCCCAACTCTTTTTCTGGCCGTAGTATTGGGCCACCCAAATCTATCTTGGTTAACGGCGAGGAGGAGTTCGAGGTGGAGGCAATTTTAGATTGCAGAAGAAGACGCAATCAGATTCAATATCTGGTAAAATGGAGGGGCTATGGACCCGAAGACAAATCATGGGAGCCAGAAAGTAACTTGCATGCCAGAGAACTTCTTCAGTCTTTTAAAACTTCTCATGCCGCAAAGATGGCCCAGCTGGGCATCCGGAGCCTGCCCTTGAGGAGGGGGCACTGTCAGAGAGGTTACCTGGTTGGGCGCCGGTGCGCGCCGGGGCGCGTTGGTGCTCGTGTCTCCGTGCGTGCTAGGGCGCGTGTTCCTGGGGGCGCTGGCGTGTCTGGTCTGACCAGCCATGGCGTGCAGGGTGGCGTCCGGGCGAATGTGCGTAGCGCGCGTTCACTTATGGGCGTTACCGCAGGCGTGCCTGGTGGCATTGGCGTGCATGCCGGCGTCGGGAGCGCGCTCGGGCGTGTGCGGGGGTGCGCGGCGCTTTGGCGAATCAGCGTACGCACGAGCGCGGCGTTTTGGCACCAATCAGCCTATTTAAGTCTGCCTCTGTCCCTGTTCGGTGCTGCCTGATCAACAGCTCTGTGTCTCGTTCCTGTGATCCTCTCTGTGTTCCTGTATTCCTGAAGTTTGACCCGTTGTGACCCGGCTTGCCTTTGGACCTCCCTTGATTGCTGCCTGAACCCGACCCCGGCTTGTTTGACCTTGTTACTGCCTGCTCCACTTGTACTGTTGCTGCCAGCTTGCTGCCGACCTCTGCCTGTGTGTGACCAGCCTGATAAGCTCCTGCTCAGCATCAGTTCCAGCCTTCCCGAAGCTCTACCAGTTGCCTGTAAAACCACCCTGCTCCAGGACTCCACATCAGGCCCTCATACCACTCTGCATTCGTGGGCTTCCTGTTTACTCTATCAGGGGCCCCGAATCGGATATGTAAGGGAGCCTACCCTCTGCCCAAGCGGACTCACCTGTCTGGTAAGTGTGGGACCTGACAGATTGAGGTTGTTCCATTACCACGCCTCCAAAATGCTACTACTGGTGATTCTGACACACCTCTCTCCTCCACCCCCTCATCTTCTTCTTCCTCTATGGCCTCTTCCTGTGCTTTGTCCTCAGAACCAGCGGTGCTCCGTAGGCGTTCAAGGGGCTACGCAAGTACGCAGGCAAAAAGATGCCATATGGTGCTTGAGCTGGTGTGCTTGGGGGACAGGAGCCACACTGGGGCAAAGATTCTGTCAGCTCTATAGGGGCAGGCTCAGAAGTGGTTGACGCCACACCAGCTTAAGCCAGGAATGGTGGTTTGCGACAATGGCACCGACCTCCTCTCTGCCCTCCGACAGGGACAAATGACCCATGTGCCCTGTTTAGCTCACACCCTTAACTTGGTGGTGAAGCAGTTCTTGGGCAGGTACCCAGGCTTACAAGATGTCCTGAGGCAGGCCAGGAAAGTCTGTGTGCATTTCCGCCGGTCATATAATGGCAGTGCTTGGCTGGCTGACCTCCAAAAGGAATTTAACCTGCCCAAGAACCACCTAATCTATGACATGCCCACCAGGTGGAACTCAGCGTTGGCCATGCTTCAGCGGCTGCACACGCAGCAGAGGGTGATCAATGAGTACCTGTGCGACTATGGCACCAGGACAGGGTCAGGGGAGCTTGTTTTTTTCCCCACGCCAGTGGACCATGATCAGGGATGCATGCACTGTCCTGTCACCATTTGAGGAGGCCACAACGATGGTGAGCAGTGACAATGCATGCATCAGTGACACTGTCCCTCTTGTCCACCTGTTGGAGCACACGCTGCATGGAATAATGGACAGGGCACTTGAGGCAGAACAGAGGCAGGAAGAGGAGGACTTCCTTACCTCTCAAGGCCCCCTTTATCGAGACAGTGTTCCTGCGTGAATGCCGATCACACAGGAAGAGGACGAGGAGGAGGAGGATTGTGTCAGCATGGAGGTGCAGCCTAGCACTCAGCAGCAGTCTTCAAGGGATCATTTACAGTCCATAGAAACCCATGGACTTGTATGCGGCTGGGAGGAGGTGGCTGTGGATCATGTCGTCCTTAGTGACCCAGAGGACTCCGGACCGAATGCCTCAGCAAACCTACGCTGCATGGCTTCCCTGATCCTGCAAAGCCTGCGGAAAGATCCTCGTATTCGTAGTATCAAGGAGAGGGATCATTACTGGCTAGCAACCCTCCTTGATCCACGTTACAAGGATAAGGTTGCGGACCTTATCTTGCCATCGCAGAGGGAGCAGAGGATGAAACATCTTCGGGAGGCCTTGCAGAAAGGTTTGTGCAACGCGTTTCCAGAGCCTAGGAGGTTACAATTTCCTGGTCCTCCTGGACAACGTGTTGCTGAGGCTTCGGTCAGTCACAGAAGGAGCGGTGGAGAAGGTGGTTGTCTGACCAATGTGTTCAGACAATTTTTTTAGTCCGCAGCCCCAAGGTATGATCGGTTCCAGCAACCATAGCCAGCATCTGATTCACATGGTGCAGGAATACCTAGGGGCAAGATCAGACCTGGACACCTTTCCCATCGAAAATTCCCTGGGTTACTGGGTCTTGAGGATGGATCACTGGCCAGAGCTTGCACAGTATGCAATTGAGCTACTGGCCTGTCCTGTATCCAGCATTCTTTCAGAACGCACATTCAGTGCTGCTGGAGGCTTTCGTAAATGATCACAGGGTGCGCCTATCTTCAAAAAAAAGAATCAGTCTTGGATCACCACCAGCTACCAAGCACCTGATGCTGATGTAATCGAATAATTTTTTGTGAAATGTCAGATCCCTTCAAGACTGCCTATGCTGATGCTGAGTGACTATCCCCTTCCTCCTCAATGATCATGCTGATAGCTTGTAAGAACATTTTTGGTTCTGGGCGCCGCCACCAGTGGCTAAGGCCCAATTTTTCACCCCCTGTTCAACAGGGGCGTGTATTTACAATTTTTGATACAATACTTTGCAGCAGGGCTCATTCCTGCGCTCTAACTAGAGTATCTGTGCAGGGTTGCAGTGTTGTGGGACCAGCACCAGTGCCTAAGGCCCAATTTGTCAGCCCCTGTTTAACAGGGGTGTGTAATTACAATTTTTTATGCAATATTTTGCAGGAGGGTTCGTTGCTGTGCTCAACTACAGTATCTGTGAGGGGTTGCAGTGTTGTGGCACCAGCACCAGTGCCTAAACCCCAATTTTTCAGCCCCTGTTTAACAAGGGCATGTAATTACAATTTTTTGATGCAATACTTTGCAGCAGGGCTCATTCCTGCGCTACAACTAGAGTATCTGTGAGGGGTTGCAGTGTTGTGGGACCAGCACCAGTGCCTAAGGCCCAATTTTTCTGCCCCTGTTTAACAAGGGCATGTAATTACAATTTTTGATGTAATACTTTGCAGCAGGGCTCATTCTTGCACTCCAACTAGAGTATCTGTGAGGGGTTGCAGTGTTGTGGGACCAGCACCAGTGCCTAAGGCCCAATTTTTCTGCCCCTGTTTAACAGGGGCGTGTAATTACAATTTTTGATGCAATACTTTGCAGCAGGGCTCATTCCTGCACATTCCTCATTCCTGCGCTCCAACTAGAGTATCTGTGAGGGGTTGCAGTGTTGTGGCACCAGTGCCTAAGGCCCAATTTTTCTGCCCTTGTTCAACAGGGACATATAATTAAAATTCTTGATGTTTATTCTTAATATTTCATAGCAAGGTCCATTCCTGCACCCACCAAAAGTAACTGTGAGGGCTTACAGTGTTGTGGCAACACCACCGCCAAAGGCCCAATTTTTCTTCCCCTGTTCAACAGGTGCATGTAATTACAATTCTTGATATAATATTTCACAGCAGGGCCCGTTCCAGTGCCCACCAAGAGTAACTGTGAGGACTTGCAGTGTTG
Organism: Aquarana catesbeiana; assembly: GCF_042186555.1. Taxonomy (NCBI): domain Eukaryota; kingdom Metazoa; phylum Chordata; class Amphibia; order Anura; family Ranidae; genus Aquarana; species Aquarana catesbeiana. Next base: position 134,938,571 of record NC_133333.1, on the reverse strand, counting down.
TGGCACCAGCACCACCACCACCAAAGGCCCAATTTTTCTACCACTGTTCAACAATGGCATGTAATTACAATTCTTGATATAATAGTTCACAGCAGGGCGTCCCAGTGCAATCAAGAATAACTGTAAGGGCTTACAGTGTTGTGGCAACACCAACACCTAAGGCCCCAATTTCTGCAGAGTATATAGGGCAGCCCCCTACTTTCAAACATCTGAAAGATTTTTTATTGTAGAACGGCCACTAGCTGTATTTTTTTGTGCCACATCCAGTGTTAAAGCTACACAACAAAAGAAACCCCCTAGTGGTGGACTTTTTAGGCACATAAAAAATTGTAAAAATGTTTTTAATACAAATATAGTTTATTAAATTTGAACAGTAAAAATATAGTAATGATATAACATATACTATTAGGAATGCATATCAAGCATTTTGCATCAATGTACATATTATAATGAAGATGCTCTTGCACCCGGCGCGTTTCGGAGTGTATGTACCTCCTTCCTCAAGGGTGGGTGTGAGCTAGAAAGATTTTTATCCTGGAAAAATATATTGGAAAAACAGGTATAAGCATTGTAACATCCATATGAATATAATACTTTCCAATCTAATTTCCACAATTCTTACACTTACGTATTTATAATGTACTGCTGACTTGGCATTCTATAAGACTCTAATTAATAACAACAGCAATTGCAGGGTCTGTCTACTAGATAGTTTCTTGGCTCCAGAGGAAAAATAGCGACTTTTAGTTTCAATATTTTAAGAAAATAAGCAATTTTATATCCATAGCCAGATTGAAAGAAAAAGTTTGTTCATAAAATGAATTAATATTTTTTTATGGTGACAGTGAGAGAGGAAAAAGAAAGAACCTCTCTTGGCCCCCCAAAAATGGCTCCCACTACCTCCAGGTACAGGGGGTTGCGATGGGGACATGTTGTGCCCCATCATATGCCAACCTGTACCTGGGGGAGTGGGAGGCCATGTTCCTAGGTGATGAGGCCTTATCGATGTACACGGACCATATCCTTGGATGGTACCGGTACATCAATGACATGTTCATCATCTGGGACGGACCATCAGACTTACTCCAGGAATGCCTCCTAAGGATAAACAGGAATGATTTTAACTTAAACTTCACTGTGTCCTTGGACAAATCATGTGTCACATTTTTGGATGTGGAGACATATAGAGGGGAGGGGGGGGGCCCTTTTGAGTAGGCTCTATAGGAAACCCGAAAAATAAAAGGATAGGTGGTGCTCAATCAAATCAATTAAAAATGTAAAACAACTGAATATAAATGGAAATAAAATAACCAAATATCCACTCAATATTTGTGTGTTTTAACCATTAATCTTCCATCACATTGTGTAACCAAGGATAATGATAAATCAATGTTACTTCAATAAATGGATCCAAAATAACCTACTCCTAAATTGACCAATAATGGAGCTTTTCAATGGGAGATAAATATTAACCGGGAGAACAAATCTTCTAAAAAATACATTTCTAAATAAAAAGGTAGAATAGCAAAAGTGCAAATAGTGTAACAATAATAAGTGCCTAGCCAAAGTACATGATGATTAATGTGCAAATCAAAAATTCCATGAATATACTGAAGCAATAAATACACCCTCAGGTAAGTATTAAATAAATATAAAGTGCAAAAAGTGCAAGCTGAACAACATCAATATAAAAAAAATGAATTTAAAACAAAAATTAATAAAGGTGTAGTAACATGCAACACTTCACAAATGTGCAAATGAAGGTATATGAATAAATAATTAATTTATAATAATTAGGATCCAATATAAGTCCAACACACGTGCTAAAAATAGTGAGATAAGAGTGTCCTCAAAGAAGAAAGTCCCATAGACAATGCAATCCAAATCGTGACAATCTTAGTTGAAACAAGTGAAAAAAGTAGTCCATCAAAGATTCCCAGTGCCAGCAATCAATCTAATATGTAAATAAAGAAGTGGTTCCCCCAGCCTCTCACCTCTGGGCTGAGCTATAACAGCCTGATTAGCAGATAATAGCAGTCCAATCATAAACCAATATCACTGCTGCTTCCTGAACCCGGCCGTGAACGGGAGGCTAACACGTGACACGCCTCTCTTCTGGGACGCTTTGCGTGACCGTCACGTCACTTTTTTAAAGGGTAGTAGAGAGGGTGAGGCAGGGATGACTCATATAGCAGAGAGTTACTATGGTAACGCCTACTCTGCATAAGACAACATCACAGTGTCTAGCGCTACCCTGTTTCCCCGAAAATAAGACCTAGCGTGATTGTCGGTGATGGCTGCAATATAAGCCCTACCTCCCAAATAAGCCCTAGTTAAAGTCCTTGTAGGTCTTATTTTCAGGGTAGGGCTTATTTTTAAGGAAATGGGGTAGGGCTTATTTGGGGGATAGGGCTTATATTGCAGCCATCACCGACAATCACGCTAGGTCTTATTTTCGGGGAAACAGGGTAAGTGTATCACGGCATACGGATTTCCAAATGTTGGCTTATACAACAGTACTATTATTTATTAAATAATGGTTCCTAAATAATAAAAACAATAATACTAATCATTTAATAACAGTTCCTAAATAATACAATACTAAAAAAGGGGTCAGCATAAATGTAATCAATAATCACCCTCTCACAGGCAACTATATGAAAGAACCATATATATAAATCTCTAGCAATGGCATGGACACTGCCATCTAGTGGACAAAATATATACTAATGAAATATGACAAATTAATACACGTTAAGAGATAAATAAAAACCATAGCATGATTAAAATAATTAGCTAAAAGTCATGCCACACTAAAAACAATCATATTAAATAGCTTAAAAAAGTTGAACCAATCAATATAATAATTTTCCTCAAAATTCATAAAGGCCAGTTACACTAAGGTTCAGATCATAAAGGCCAGATCAAACTGATGATACACTCAAGTAATACTGGTTAATGATGCATATCATCTAATAATAACAGGTATAAAGTATGTAAATAGGCAGAAAAAAATACATTGACAATTTCATGATTTAAAATCGGAGAAGGTATGAAAATTAATAAGTGTAGGATTAAAATTATGAAATCAACTCAATAATCGGAAATAAAACAATTGAGATCGAATTCCACATTGTGCCCTAATGGCGGCAAAGTATGAAGCTCATAGATCCAGCAAGATTCTGACTGACTAAGTTTTATTACCTTGTTATCACCCCTCCAATGGCGTTTATATCTATCTATTCCCCGCACTCTTCGATATGTGAATTTCGGCTTTTCTGGTAATATTGTTTCTAGATGTCGATCAGCCTTCACAATGTTCCAATATTTCTTAAATATTCTTTCTATTTGTTTATGCTGCGTACTGTAATCCATCACTAGTGGTACAGTATTTTGGGATTCATTATTTCTAGTTGAATCTTTAATCAGTTTCCTTCTGTCCAAGGCCCCCACATGATTGACTTTCCTTAATAAAGCTAGATCGGTAACCCTTTTGAATAAATCTTTCACCAATGAATTCAGCTTGTTTTATAAATACTTCTTGTTTTGTATAATTCCTTTTTAACCTAATTAGTTGGCCTTTAGGTATATTGTTTAGCCAGGGGGCATGGTGGCAGCTATCCAGTGGGAGATAACTGTTCCTATCAACCTGTTTAAAAAATGTTTGTGTGATTAGTTTTCCATCTTCTTTCAAAATTTCCAGATCGAAGAACTGTATCTTCTCATCATTGATCTCCCACGTCAGGCTGATGTTCTTATTGTTTGCGTACAGATTAAAGACAAAGTCCATCAAGCTTTCTCTGTCCCCAGCCCAGATAACAATAATGTCGTCAATAAATCTTTTAAAAATAAGCAGTTGCTGTGGCTTATTTTTATATAAAACTTCCTCCTCCCACTCAGCCATATAAAGATTAGCTACACTGGGTGCATATTTTGCGCCCATTGCTATTCCACAGATCTGTTTATAAAACTCATTCTCATACCAGAAGTAGTTGTGGTCCAGACTATATCTCAGACAATCACACAAAAACTTCCTCTGCACCACCTTCAAGTCACTAAATTCCTTCAAGGCCCATTTAGTTGCTTGTTTTGCCTCTTCATGATTGATAATGGTGTAGAGCGACGCTACATCGGCCGTTGCAAGGTATATTGGTCTATCACCAAATGTGATGGTATCAAGCAACTGTATCAGATGTTTTGTGTCTCTTAAATAAGACTTATGCCCCGTACACACGGTCGGATTTTCCGATGGAAAATGTCCGATCGGAGCGTGTTGTCGGACATTCCGACCATGTGTGGGCTCCATCGGACATTTTCCATCGGATTTTCCGACACACAAAGTTTGAGAGTAGGCTATAAAATTTTCCGACAACAAAATCCGATCACGTCAATTCCGACCGTGTGTGGCCAGTTCCGACGCACAAAGTGCCACGCATGCTCAGAAGAAATTCCGAGACGGAACAGCTTGGTCTGGTAAAATTAGCGTTCGCAATGGATACAGCACTTCGTCACGGTGCTATGTAAAAAATGGTTTAATACAGCACACTCTCTTCTTCTTTATAAAGTGAGAAGAATGAAGTAGTTTTGCTGCTTATATTCACACAGACTTCTCACAAACTTCTTTCTTTATTATTTATTGGAATTCCCTCAATATATTTTGATTTGTCCCATCTGACCAATTTTTTTTGGTTTGTTTTTATTTGTAATACATTTTTTTTCAAGGCTGTTTTTTGTTAAAATTTTTTTTTGCTTTTTAATAAAGATTTTTTTTATGTGTGTTTTGTGTGTCAAGTTACCACAACACCATTATTATCTTATATTATTGAATCTCAATTAGATTGTTTGGTGTTGGTGTCCCTTGTTAATTTCACATTGTATATTTGAAATGTACCTGAATCCTCACCAACAAACTGTTTTTTTGGAAGGAAAACACACATAGGTGAGTATAATTGAACCAAAAATGCCTTTATTAAGGGCTCAGAACCAAACAAAGAGGGAGGCAACACTGGAGAAACAGCAGAAATTGGTGAAGCCTTTGGCCCACAGGGCAGACATCAACTATTTTACTGCAAAATTGGTGGCCTGAGGAGTCCATATCTAAGGGAGTGCAGTCTGGTCCAGAAGTCCTAGAGATCCTGAAAGCAGCAGATGACATCTGTGTCCCCAGGCTGTGGTCATACAAGAGACTGCATCTTTTGCCAGACCAGACTGAACCCAGGGTCATCGCTCTCTGGTCTTCCTTCCACGCTTCCTTCCACACTGTGGCTGTGGTGGTGGAGTTGTGGCAGCAGGAGGAGGAGGAGGATGGTCCAACTCAATCACGTCGGTCTTGGGTGTGATTTTACCACTCACCCCCTTAGTTAGGACTTTATAAATAAGTTGCTCACACATGAGGCGTTGACCCTCCTGCATGCACTTCAGTTTGGTGGCAGCCATGCAGGCAAAGGCCTCTTCAGGAGTGGGTAAGGCTCTGAGGGACGAAGAAGCCTCCTGAATGAGCCTGAGTGCTAAATCCTGCATGTGACTCCCCTTCCTCGCTCTTTTGTATGGAAGGCGGATGGGAGGAACCTGCAATTCGGTCAGGCTGCGACTGGTCCCAGGCTTCTCCTGGCTGACACTTAGCCCCGCCTCCTCCTGGATGCCACTAACCCCTGCCTCCTCCTGGCTGCAACTTAGCCCTGCCTCCTCCTGGCTGCCACATTCCAAAGCCTCCTCCTGGCTGAGGTCTTCCTTTGTATGAAAAAGGGACATAGTTTTAGTTTTTTATTCATCAATCACACAATTTTCATCTCATGACTGTTGCAAATTGAATGTTACCAAATATAACAGACTATCATTCTGAGCCCAGCATTTTTCATTCTTGTCCCAATTATTTTTGCCCACTACTGTCTATTGATATGTAAAACACTTTATTAAAGCAGCAATTAGTGATCAATAATGACATCTAGTAAAGATCATTTATTTATTGACCAGAAATCTGTAGAACAATGCTATACCTGACTCCAGCTGGGCTCCTTCACTTCTTCCTGGCTGGAAGGCCCAGGTTGGACATCGGAAGCCTCAGCTGGGGTGGAAGATAGGGTGGAAGGAAGAGTGGAGAGGGATTCCCTGACTTCAGTGTGGTTTGACAAAAATCCAAGTCTCTCATAGTACCACAGTCTGGGGACATAAATGTCATCTGTTGCAGCTCCGGATCTCTGGGAATCTGTGACCTTCTTGTGCTCCCTTAGATAAGTGCTCCTCAGGCCACCAATTTTGGCTTTTAAATAGGGGATGGTTGCCGTGGGGACCACCGGCGTCACCAACTCCAGCAGTTTCTCCAGCGCTGCCTGCCTCTTTTGTTTATGATTATAATGCGGGTGTTTCACCTGCCACAGAGAGGGCAGCTCCCAGTACTTGTCTATGAACAGGGGGAGGAAGTTGTGGTCATTGAAGCCATCCATTTTATCTGCAAGACACAACACAAGACAAACCCTAATGTCAGGCAAAACTCTCCTAATCTTGTCCCAATATAGGCCTCAATCTAGAAGCAGTATAGGCCCAAGTTTAGATCTTACATTCGTTATCACGATCGGCGCCTTCTATACTCCTTCCTCCGCTGACAGATCATACGTACTACGCACGAGTGTTATGCTTTATACACACTGCGCATGCGTGTAACTACGCCCACCCCTGACGTTCTTTCTAGTCTATTCCCCGCCCCTTTTCGTTCGGCGCAGTGGGGGAAGAGCACATGGCGGAGACACAGCAGGTGCATGCTAATTACAGCAACGAGGAGGAGGAGGAGACAAGCCCGGAGCCTGAAATGTCTGGATCCAGAAGGAGAAGATTTAAGGCATCACATATGTCCTTTGGGGAGATGTTGGAGATGGTCGACATCCTGAAGAGGGCCGACTATGATGGAAAGTATGGACCTTACCCCAACCCCAATGTCCAAAAGGCCAAGATCATGGCGAAAGTGGTCAAGAGCCTGCACCAAAATTTCAGGGTACGACGATCGAAAGATCAGCTCAGGAAGCGGTGGTCAGACCTGAAATTAAGAGAACATGAGCAGTACAGAAAGATCCGGAAAGTGCTGCAAAAAAGTAAATAGTTGTGCTGTGTTCTGATTCTTTTTGTGTTTATTACGTTTGTGCTGCTCAATGTGCTTTTCTTAACTGTTGTACAGTTTAAAATGACAACTTTCATGTTCATTGGCACATTATTCGTTCGTATCACACATTTTTCTTTCGGCCTATAAAACACCATTGTTTTGGCCATATGCATTTGACCACATTTTTTAGGGCCTACTTGTCTGAAAACAATTTGGTTGTGTAGATGGGTTTGTTAGTAGAATGAAATGCAAACTAGATTCTGTGTAAGGAGAGGACACTCAGCAGCTGTTTACACATCTGGACGCTGGAGCACTAGTGTGGGACACCAGAACACCCTTTTTATTAGGGGGTCCCACACGGGTGCTCCAGTGTATACTATAGGGGTGTCTCCATCTGTGAAGCTTGTACAAAACAGGTAAGTATTAAAGCTTGACAAAGGACACTGAAAATTCTACATCTTGGAACTCTGCCAAAATAGACAATTGTACCCCACTTCCAAGCAATGTTTCATATTTATAGTTCTTCCCTCAAATATCTGTGTGCTAAGTATTCCATTTTTTGTTTTACATAGGGGATAAAAGACTCTGAGGTTTCCCCTCATCCGAGGAGACCAGAGACCCCCCACCCCTGGAAGAAGGGGAAATCCCACAAAGACAAGAAGAGGAGGAGGAGGAAGACATGGTGGAAATTGGCACTACAACAGATAAGTGTCTGCGACCACAGGCTCAGATAAGAGATGGATGCCGCCATATTTATAATACATGTTTTTTTTTGTTTCTCTCTTTTTAGGTGATCGTGATGTTGTTGATCCAGGGCATTTTACCTCGGAAAGTGCACAGATCCTGATCAGGGAGATCATGGGGTGTAATGTTGCATTGGAAAACATCAAGAAAAACATCAGTGATGTTATTCAAAAAAATAAGAACATCATTGATGTTTTGGGGAGAGTTTAAAATCCCTCCAAACCCCTCTTTTATGGTGTGCTACAATTTTTAACTTTTTTGAAGAATTGTAGAAAAGCCAAATTTTGAAGATGCACACAGTGTGTCAACATGTGCTATCTGCCATCATGGGAGATCAATGGACGCGTTTTGGGGGTGCAACCCCTTCCTCAATAACAAAGTAGCTGAGAGGAAGGGGTTGTTCCCCCAAAACACGTCCCTTGATCCCCCGTGATGGCAGCTAGCACATGTTGACATTTGTACATTTGTGTGCATCTTCAAAATTTGACTTTTCATGGGGTGGCTTCACCCCATCTGAACGCAATATCAAACTCAGTTCCTAAATACTGATGTCTGATATTGCCTTCAAGTTCTACCTAATGTGAACTTTGTAAGTTCAAGATTTGTGTTTTTCTTGTTGGTTTGAAACATGCCTGTTTTATCTTAAATGGACATTTCTACTTTTTATGATGCCACCGCAAAAATTGTTATACAACAAACATGTTGGTTTGTTTTAAAAACCTTTTCTAAATGCACATGTGATTGTGCTGGTATTAAATAGATTGTTAATCAAGAATGTGTGGATAATTGTCTCAACGCTACAACACTTTTGTGGTGCTCCAATTGCTGCTTTCCGTGACAATGGGGGTTATTTCATAAGGGCAAATCCACTTTGCACTACAAGTGCAGTTTCAGTGCAGTTTCAAGTGCACTTGTAGTGCAAAGTGTCTTTGCCTTTAGTAAATAACTCCCAACAGTGCTTTGTATAAGGTTACACAATCACGCCATTTTCAGGACTCACCACATTTCTGTCAGGGTCAGCTAAAACAAACACAAGCAGTAAATGTCACCAAAGATTTGCTTACTTTTTTTGTTTATTTGATAAAGGTTTCACACATTGTCTGGCATATTGATAGCCCCCCTACCCGCAAAGAATTCAAGGTATCTTAGCCAGACATCACGGGCACTCAGGGAGGGCAAGCCAGGACGGGCACTTTCAAGCGCCGTCAGGGTTGTTTCATTTATAATTCCGGCCTCAGGCCCAACTGAGCCAGCATAGTTGACAGAATGTTGCCGCAAAAAGTTATGTAGAACACAGCACGCCAGGATAATGTGATTCAGTTTGTACTCCGCCATATGTGAGGGTGTAAGAAATAGGTGGAACCGGCTGGCCATGATTCCAAATGTGTTCTCCACCACTCTTCTGGCTCTGGCCAGCCGGTAATTAAAAACCCTCTGGTCCAGGGTGAGGGTCCTCATCGGGAATGGCCGCATAAGATGGTCCCCCAGCGCAAAAGCTTCATCCGCAATGAAGATGAATGGGAGTCCTTCCACATTGTCTTCTGGAGGTGGCAAGTCCAAGCTGCCATTCTGGAGATGCCTGTAAAACTCCGTCTGGGCGATGACTCCACCATCGGACATCCGGCCATTCTTCCCCACGTCCACATACAGGAACTCATAATTAGCCGACACCATCGCCAACATCACAATACTATTGAACCCCTTATAATTATAATAGTACGACCCCGAGTTGGGTGGTGGGACGATGTGAACGTGTTTCCCATCAGTTGCCCCTCCGCAGTTAGGAAAGTCCCACCGCTGGGCAAAGTGGGAGGCCATAGTCTGCCATTCCTGTGGCGTGGAAGGAAACTGTTGAGGAAAACAAAAAAAAAATTGGTCTTTTTGCACATTTAAACATGGAAAGCAGATTAGACACAAACATTCTTGGCCAACATCAAGATAACATTTATTAATGGGAATTTATTAAGACCAAAGTATAAGGTACACCTATCATATTCCCCCTCCCCCCCTCCTGGGCCCTTTCTAACATTATAAGGGGGGGAGCTCTTGGACAGGTAACCCTTTCCACTTTATTGAGAGATGAATGCCTAAATAATGGGCGTTACTTTGGGCAGCCCCTCCTTAATTACACTATTGGCAGCCCACTGGACAGGTAAGAAGTGTCATAACACAAAGATATAAATACACATTGTACACATTTGAGCACATTTGGACATTCTGCTATTACCTATCAAGATAATAATAGTATACAAAAACTTTAAACAGTACCATTTGAAAGTATACAGGCAGGCCCTTGCACTACATGCTTTGGGGAATTCATCCATAAATCTGACCACAAAAGAGATGGGTATAGTGTGTATGGTGTTTGGCAAAGTCAGCAGATAGATGATTGCAGATAGATAGAGAATCAGCTGACTTAGCAGTTGGGGGGAGGGAGGGTTCCAAATGATTTGGGTACCCCCCAAAAAAATCCTCTGGCACTCTGCCTGAATTTAAAGCACAAATCACATTTAAAAACATTTTAGGGGGTGTTTGGGGTAAAGCACTACTATGGAGCTGATAAAATACATTGTTAAGTGACTACATGAGGTGAATATAGGGCCAGGAGACCATGCTGGGGAGGTAAGCGAAGGCAAATATGTATGAAGGACAACAAAAATAATTACATAAAAATCCAGCATGCATGAGGACAAAGGGGACATTCACAGCATATTACAATCATGGTAATTAGGGAATGAGGAAAGAAATACAATATATTATCAAACATTAAATACAATAAAATGTGATATTAAGGGATAAATCTTACCTTAATATAGTCCTTCTGCAAGACCTGAATGATGGCAGAACAGGTCTCCGGGATAATGATCCCCAGAGCCTGGGGGGAGATGCCTGTCAAGAACTTCAAGTCCTGCAGGCTTCTCCACGTCGCCAAGTACCGCAGGGTGGCGACGAGCCTCTGCTCCGGAGTGATGGCTTGCCTCATGCAGGTATCCTACCTGCTAATATAAGGGGTCAGGAGAGCCAACAAACGGTGAAATACGGGGTCCGTCATCCGGAGAAAGTTCCTGAAATCATCAGGATTATTCTCCCGGATCTCACGGAGCAAAGGCATGTGACAGAACTGGTCACGCTGGAGCAACCAATTCTTGGTCCATTAACTCCTCCCCACCCTGTTCATGGACTGGACTTGTGTCAAGGTCAGGACCCCAACACCAAGCCCCCGCACAGCATGAACTCTACGAGGAGTACGTATATGCAACATGGCTAGAAAACGGTCAGCTGCTCAGAACGAAGTAACAGAACGCACTGAAGAACAGCAAGGCCTGTGAAGAGCGCCCTGAAAAACAGTAACGAACGAATAAGAACACAATGACTAATCAAAGTCACGTGTAGCTTGCTTGCACGCACTGAAGAGCAGATACAAACCCACAAGCACAAACTGAACAGCAGAAAATGATCGGAAAACCACGAGTCTGAAAAAGCGCAAATCGTCTCTCACCAAACTTTTACTAACACGAGATTAGCAAAAGGAGCCTAAAGGGTGCCGCGCTTGGTTCTGAACTGGCCTTTTCTAGTCTTGTCGTACGTGGTTTACGTCACCACGTTCTTGACGATCGGAAATTCCGATAACTTTGTGCGACCGTGTGTACGCAAAACAAGTTTGAGCCAACATCCGTCTGAAAAAATCCTAGGATTTTGTTGTCGGAATGTCCGATCAATGTCCGACCGTGTGTACGGGGCATACGTCTTCCTTACTAGTGGTTGTAGAAACCAGTCAATATATTCCCCTATTCTTGCTCCAACCGAGTTAATTCCATTTACTATCGGCCTTCCTGGTGGTTTCTCTTTATTTTTGTGGATTTTCATGAGAGTATATATTACTGGGATACGACATCCACGCAGCTGTAGGTATTTCGCTTCTTTTTTATTTAATAGACCTTTTGATTGCCCTCTTTCCACTAGATAGGCTAAGTCATCTTTATACTGTACTTTTGGATTACCAGGCAATTTCTGATAAGTACTAGCATCTCTTAATTGTCTGTTTAGTTCTTCCCGATAGTCCTTCTTTGATTGTATCACTATCGCTCCACCTTTATCAGCCTGTCTTACCACGATATCTTTCCTTTCTTCAAGTTTCCCAATGCCACTCTTGATATCTCCATAGTTATTCGTTTTTCTGATCTTGAGATCCTGCAAATCCTTCAAAACCATTCTTCGAAACACCTCAATATGCCCCTCTGTTCCCATTGCGGGATTAAATAATGATTTGTTCTTCAAATCACTGAACTTGATCCGACTTTCTACAGTATTTTTCCTTAATATATTTTCTCCTGTTTTATTTAACATATATTTCTTAATATGGAGACTCCTAGCGAATTTATTAATGTCTACATAAAACTGAATTTATTCAAGTTCTTTTTTGGTGCAAATTTAAAACCTTTATCCAACACTCCAATTTCATCTTTCGTTAATTCCACCCCACTAATATTTACTATCCCTTCTCCTAGTAATCTCTTTTTCTTCTGTTTTTTTGTTCCTGCTCTGCATCCGCGCCTTGTTTTGCATTTCTTCCAGATGGTTTTTCTGTACCTCTTCTCAGAGCTCTCCTTGATCTCTCTTCCCGATCCACATCTCTTTGCTGATCCTGATGTCTTTCTTCCCTTCTTGTTTCTTTCCTTAGTGTGCGATCTGGACTCCTCCTGACTGATCTCTGTGATCCATTCTCCATCTGGTGACATCTGGGGGACTCCCGGCGTCTCATCTCTAAAAAACGTTTCGGAGTTCTATCACGTCCCCCATATTAGTAATTCGGTGTTCTTCCCCTTTCATAATGGTCCCCAGGGGTCCGTCCTCCTTCATCCCGCCTTCTCAAATACTCATATCGATTATGTGTTGGAATATTGTACTGATTTCCATAGGGCACTTGTTCTCGTCTTCCATCATAGTACTCTGGTCTGGTATCTCTATTCCTATTCTCATATCTATTCTCATATCTATAACTCTCATAGTTTCTCCAAGGTGGTGTTGGTGGCTCTCTCCTATCAAGTACCTGTTGGAAAGGTCTTGGAGAATTGTAGAAATTATAATTGTTATGCCCACTGTTTTCCAAAAGGGCTTTTTCCAATTATTGTTCCCATTCCATCCTTGTCTCTGGTTTGGAGTATTATAGTTGTTACGATTTTCTCCTGGACCACTAGTAGGTGGATTCTTCGCTTTAACTGTGGTTACCATGCTTTTTTCATCTTTTTCTGGGGTTGTATTGGTGGAGTTTATTACAGATTCTTCTAGTTTGTTCTGCTATTTGAATACCAAATCATTTCCATAATCTTTCAAATCTCATTGGTATTTCCTCCTTTTCCTTGCTGCAGTTTCATTATCTTTCTGTTCCATAGCTCTCTCTAGCTGTTTTGCCAACGCATTGAATTCAGGGAGTTCTTTTGAGATTTCTACAATTGCTTTTAATTCGGCAATATTTTTATCTAATAATCTGGTTTTCCGTTGTTTCCTTTTAATTAATAAATCAAGTAATTCCAAGCCCTTACCATTAAAGAACTGGAACCACTCATCAGTGGATTCTTTATCCAGTAAACCATCATTAATAGGAACATCCCATCTCAATCTTCTTAGTAATAATCTATCTTTTATATACTTTTCATGTGTGACTATATCCCACCATGAGTTAATCTTCTTTTCCATTAGATGTCCCATTTTCCTAAAACATTTTTTGATGTCACCTACCATATTCAATTCCTGCTTCTCAAAGACAACATCTAAATCCACTGTTCTGTTTTCTACAAACCCAAAAACTTCCATGGTTGCAGCACATGTAACAATAGATAGAGGGAAAAATAACAGATAATAACGAATACTAATGCGCAAACTACACCATATGAACAAAAGATCAAAACGGGGGTACCTGACAAAGCTGCCACCATAAGGGTGTTCCCACACCAATAAAAGGAGATACGAAAAATAAATGGATAGGTGGCACTCAATCAAATCAATTAAAAATGTAAAACAACTAAATATAAATGGAAATAAAATAACCAAATATCCACTCAATATTTGTGTCTTTTAACCATTAATCTTCCATCACATTGTGTAACCAAGGATAATGATAAATCAATGTTACTTCAATAAATGGATCCAAAATAACCTACTCCTAAATTGACCAATAATGGAGCTTCTCAATGGGAGATAATTATAACCAGGAGAACAAATCTTCTAAAAAATTAATTTCTAAATAAAAAGGTAGAATAGCAAAAGTGCAAATAGTGTAACAATAATAAGTGCCTAGCAAAAGTACATGATGATTAATGTGCAAATCAAAAATTCCATGAATATACTGAAGCAATAAATACACCCTCAGGTAAGTATTAAATAAATAAAAAGTGCAAGCTGAACAACATCAATATAAAACAAAAATTAATTTTAAACAAAAATTAATAAAGGTGTAGTAACATGCAACACTTCACAAATGTGCAAATGAAGGTATATGAATAAATAATTAATTTATAATAATTAGGATCCAATATAAGTCCAACACACGTGCTAAAAATAGTGAGATAAGAGTGTCCTCAAAGAAGAAAGTCCCATAGACAATCCAATCCAAATCGTGACAATCTTAGTTGAAACAAGTAAAAAAAGTAGTCCATCAAAGATTCCCAGTGCCAGCAATCAATCTAATATGTAAATAAAGAAGTGGTTCCCCCAGCCTCTCACCTCCGGGCTGAGCGATAACAGCCTGATTAGCAGATAATAGCAACCCAATCAGCGCCACGATCTCTCTAATGGTAGTTTTCCTAGGAGTCTCCTATCTACAACGTGTTCCGCTTTCAGCACACCCCAGCTAGGCAATATGATTCATGAAAGAAAGAGGGAAGGACACACTCCATAGTGTAGTATTAAAATAAACATATTTAATGAAGGTAATCAACTTACATAGAAAAGATGCAAAACGAGCATAAACCAATATCACTGCTGCTTCCTGAACCCGACCGTGAACGGGAGGCTAACATGTGACACGCCTCTCTTCCCGTCACATCACTTTTTCAAAGGGTAATAGAGAGGGTGAGGCGGGGATGAATCATATAGCAGGGAGGTTACTATGGTAACGCCTGCTCTGCATAAGACAACATCACAGTGTCTATAGGAAACCCACATCGAGCAATGCAATTTTGCATGCTACCAGCTTCCACCCCAAGCCCCTTATGGATTCCATTCTATATAGCCAATACCTCAGGGTAAGACGAAACTGTTCAAACAATTCTGTTTACAAAATAGAAGCAAACAAATTACGCAAAAGACTGTTACAGCGAGGCTACTCTCATTGTTATACTCTCAGAAGTCCAAAAATGACACCAATGCCATTAGAATTATTACTAAATATAGCAATCAGCAAAAAAAATTTAAAACCATTATAGATAAATATTGGCATATGCTCTAATTTGATCCATCATTGGGACAGTTTGTCCCACCCAAACCACTTTTCACCTTTAAACAAGCCACATCCCTAAGGGATATGATTGTCACCAGCGAATTTAAAGGAGAAACAAATCAACCCCATTGCAAATATAGAGGAACCTTCAAATGTGGGGCATGTAATTATTGCAAATTCATGCTCACACAAAAAAATCCCATCCTCCCTAACGGTCAGACTTTTTACCCAAAGCATTTCGTTAACTGTAAAACCTATGGGGTAATCTATATGCTTTTATGTGACTGCACATGCTTCTACGTTGGCAAAACTAAATTGGAATTTTGGAGAAGGGCGTATAGGCATGTGACCAGCATGCAAACTTGTGACCCTGACCTCCCCCTCGGGCGACATACCACACTAGTGCATAATGGAAAATTTCCGAAAATAAGATTTCTTATTTTGGACCGTATACATCTGAGTCCTAGAGGAGGAGACTGGAATAAGGTTTTGTTGCAAATGGAATCATGATGGATTCATATATTAAAAGCCACACAACCTCCCGACTTAAACAAAACAATCTGGTTCAAGCCCTTTCTGGATGGTTTCTCTTCGGGAGGAAGAGAACAATAACTTTAATATTCCACCCTCAAATGAAGTGATTAATAAGCTATCTGGATACGTTTAAGCACATATCTATCTATGGTAATGGCCATCAAGTTAAAATTAAAACTAATATGACAACAACCAACTTTGTGGTGTGTTATTATACACCACATTGTTGCTTTTAAAAAAATCTTTGAAATGAAATGTATATACCATACTTGCATTGTATTATGTACACTATATTGCTAATGTATATCACATTACGTAACTAAATATGTTATGCAATTTTGTTGTGCCTCTAAAACATCTGTTGTCATTGAAGAATATATGATGCATATTCCATGTTAACCACTTCAATACCAGGCACTTAGACACCTTCCCGCCCAGGCCAATTTTCAGCTTGCAGCGCTGTCGCACTTTGAATGACAATTGCGCGGTCATGCTACACTGTACCCAAACAAATATTTTATCATTTTGTTCCCACTGATAGGTGACACTGGTATGCAGCACTGATAGGCACTCATAGGTGGCACCGATTGGCACTCATAGGCGGCACTGATGGGCACTTGTAGGTGGCATTGATTGGTACATATGGGTGGCACTGATGGGTACTTATGGGTGGCACTGATAGGTGGCACTGATGGGCACTGATAGGTGGGCACTGATGGGCACAGATGGGCACTGACAGGTGGCACCAATGGGCAATGACAGGTGGCACTGATGACACTGATTGGTGGCACTGATAAAACTTATTGGTGGCATTGCTGGGCATAACTGAATCATAATGGTGCCAATCAGTGCCCATTTGTGGGCACTGATTGGCACAGATTGGGCACATTGGGCACATGTGGATGGCCATGGGGTACATACCTGGCCATCCACATGTTGCCCCTTCCCTGGTGGTCCTAGTGGCGATCCCTAGAGGTCCATTGTGGTGATCTGAGGGGGGCTGCGCTGATAAACAATCAGCGCCGCCCCCCCCTGTCAGGAGAGCCGCCGATCGGCTCTCCTCTACTCGCGTCCGTCAGACGCGATTGAGGAAAAGCCGATCAACGGCTCTTCCTATTGACATCGTGATCAGCCGTGATTGGACACGGCTGATCACGTGGTAAAGAGCCTCCGCCGGAGGCTCTTTACCAAGATCGGTGTAGCAGTGTGTCAGGCTGACACACTGCTACACCAATCTCCGTGATGCGCGCCCCCGCGGGTGCACGGCGGCATGTTATCCTGCAGGACGTAATATGATGCCAAGTCAGGATAACGGAACCACTTCCCGGACGTCAATCCGCTATAGGCCGGGCAGGAAGTGGTTAATCTTGTTAAACATATCCCATTCTATGTAACCAAGAATGTCATATTATGCTGTCATGCCATTTAACACTCTGCTACCAGTGTTTCTTGTCCCCAGAAGATTATCTATTAATGGTAAGTACAATTAGAAATTTAGGGACACACACGTAACTGACTCCCTGTGTTTCCCATGTCTTTCAAGTTTATTACAAATATACAATGCGATCCTACCCAATAATATTACCACTTTACGTTTTACATCCCTATTATATCCACAGGTCTGAGATGCGCCCGGCACACAAAGCCGCCCGGGCTATGTAACCCGCGGTGGCGTCATGTGAGGGCACAGTCAATTTACCATCATTGACTGACCTCCATATTGAGACCCCAGTGGACATGCGCAGTCCACTGGGGAAGCCTGCTGTGTCGGCGGGTGGAGTGGGCGTGGCTCCGTTCCAAAGTGCATGCGCGCACTTCGCTCGGGGGGCCATACCTGGCAAATCCCTGCTTCCTCCCCCTCCTACATCGTCAGCTGTTGCAATCAGTAGTGACAGCTGACTGGAGGGGAGGGATCCTACATTGGTTTAAAAAGACTATGCCGGATATCCACCGCATTTTGCTGTGGGATACTGGCTCGAGCTGTCAGGAACCTTTTTTCATCTTTAAAATGCACAGGTAAGATAACCTCTTTCTAGTGACTTTTATGACACCTATGTTATACTATTTACAGCCCCTAAATGGCAATACAGCTACATTTAAAAACTATCGTCTTGCTTTTGTTAACTTTATAGCATTTTCATACCATAGTAAATGCAAGTTGATTGAGGGGACTGATACTGTTTTAATCAATTGACCCTCAGTGGTTTTCACAACCTATACTACACACAAATAATGTCTAATTAATTCAGTATTGAACGCTATGATAGTAAACCAGTCATAATATCACATATTACATATATACACATATAACAATATAAACTAGTTATTCAACCAATCAAGCAAGTAACTCACTTATGTGTTACTATTATATCTTTGTAGCTTCTACCTGCACATCATTAATACCAATTGCTGAGCCCCCAAACAGCCACCTTTCAGGTATGATCGAATGCCCTTATACATAATTATTTTTTATTACTTAAATAAAATGAATATGTCTTACTCTAAATTAAGTAAACTGGACACCCTACTATACATTTTTTATATTTGTTTGCAGGATCTGCCTTTCCGCCTCAGTTGAATTCTCAGAATATACCCTGTTTTTTTCCCATTTTTTTTGGGGGGGGGGGGGCAAGAGAGGTTCTTTCTTTTTCCTCTCTCACTGTCACCATAAAAAAATATTCATTCATTGTTTGAACAAACTTTTTCTTTCAATCTGGATATGGATATAAAATAGCTTATTTTCTTAAAATATTGAAACTAAGAGTCGCTACTATTTTTCCTCTGGAGCCAAGAACCTATCTGGTAGACAGACCCTGCGATTGTTGTTGTTTTTAATTAGAGTCTTATAGAATGCCAAGTCAGCAGTACATTATAAATACGTAAGTGTAAGAATTGTGGAAATTACATTGGAAAGTATTATATTCATTTGGATGTTACAATGCTTATACCTGTTTTTCCAATATATTTTTCCAGGATAGAAATGTTTCTAGCTCACACCCACCCTTGAGGAAGGAGGTACATACACTCCGAAATGCGTCGGGTGCAAGAGCACCTTTATTATGATATGTACATTGATGCAAAATTCTTGATATGCATTCCTAATAGTAAATGTTATATCATTACTATATTTTTACTATTCAAATTTAATAAACTATATTTGTATTAAAAACATTTTTACAATTTTTTAAGTGCCTAAAAAGTCCACCACTAGGGAGTTTCTTTTGTTGTGTACTTTCAAACATCCAACTTACAAACTACTCCTACTTGCAAACGGAAGGAGACAAGAAGTGAGATGAAATCTACCCCTAGGAAGGGAAATTCTCTCCTGTAATAGTTAATATGGGAAAAACGTGTCTCCTCTACACTGATGCTTTATCACCAATCCGTGTTTCACTAAAAACCCCAAATTTTCAAAAAACATTTGTCATTGGGACAGAAAGTGAGGTGAAATCTTCTGAAGAGGTTCACAGACAGCAAAACAAATGTTACAGGGGTAATAACCCTTCCCTATGTTTTCCAAAAAGCTTAAAAATAGATTTTTTTGGCTGGAGCAACACCTTAAAAATGTACCAGTTCAAAATTACAAACAGATTCTACTTAACAACAAACCTACAGTCCCTGTCTTGTTTCCACCACCTGTATACTGCTGTTCAGAGTACATAGGGCCTGGGGGCCCCACGCCTTTCCTTTTTTTAATTTGGGTGTGGGTTTCCCCTTAATATCCATATAAGACCCAAAGGGGCTGGTAATGGGCTGGGGGGGTACCCATGCCATTTTTCTCAATGATTTTCATCCATATTGCCGGGACCAGACATTACATTAAAGCCGCAAGCAGTTTTAAATGACTTTTTTTTCCTTTAGAAATGTCATTTTGTGCAGGGACAGTTCTAAACACGGGAAACACGTGCCACTTCATAGGCATACTATAGACACCCCCCAGGTATGATATTTAAAGGAATATTTCACTTTTTTTTTCACTTTAAGCATCATTAAAATCACCGGTCCTGAAAAAAACAGCATTTTGGATACATGCTACAGATGCACCACTTTACAGGCAGAGTAAGCCCCCCCCCCAAGTTATTAGCTTTTCATCAATTTTGCATTTTTCAAGGCACTTCTCCTTGTTTCGTTTATGGGGTTGTCCAAATTGGTGACATTGATATATGTCCTTTAGGGTGGGCTCTGGGCCCCCATACCCATTTTAAGGACAAAAACTAGAAGATAAGCCAGCCAAGTGGGGATTAGCAAAATTAACAAGTCAGTTCCAATAGACTGAAATGGTATTTGTTGTCTAACTTTATTCTTTTTGTGTGTGAACAGCACTTGGATATTTCTGGGCATGCTCAGAGAGTGTATTTTGGTTTCGTAATTTAAGGACATCCTTAACAGGTGTACCCACTTTGAAGTTCTGTCTCTACACTGGGTGAACTTGCATTTTGTGTGTTTCATGGACTGTGCATGTGTTTTCAATTGCCTCATTAACACGCAAACCTAATTTATATCAAGCTTGCAGATAGCATTCTTTACCTTGCCCAGCAAAGAGGCAAGATTGTGTGTGTGGGGCTGGCAAGAGAGTACATTTGGGTGCTCATATAGAGTTTGTAACACATGTATTTTCTATTTGTATTTTGTTTCTTATGTCTTTGCAAAACAGATGTGTTTTAGAGCAAGTTTTTTTTACTTTGTTTTATTGTATTTTTCTGGGGGGGATATTTTACCCAGGAATATTTTTGATGTTGTCAATGTGTGACGCTTGTAGGTTGTTTCACTTTGATTTAATTGTCTGTACTGCATTAGTTTTCAAAATCTTCCTCAAAATGTTGTGACAAATGAATGTTTAAATCCTTAATAGATATCCGTTTGTGGGCGCACTTCTGTTAATTTCCTTTGCAAAATGTTCAGACCTCAAAACCATATTCTGTTAGTGTCTTGAATTAACATATATGTGTTTTTTGCTTTCCTTGCTCTTTTGCAAGTCCTGTAGCAATTTTTTATGTTTTTTTGTTAATAATTTGTTTTGCAGGTTCATGCTCAATGCAAGTAATGCATTTTGGCATGGCAAAACAAAAGTGTGGTTTGTCTAAAAGCTACTTTCCTGGTGCCTTCATGGTAGCATATGCATGGATTGTGTGTATGCTGCCATGGATAGGCACCAGGAAAGCAAAATTACATGGAGGTAAGTATTCAATTTTCCATTTTAGCACAGTGGTTCTCAGCCTCAGTCCTCAAGTACCCCCGACAAGACACGTTTTGGGAATTTATCTTAGCTAAAATAGCTGACCAAAATACAAAGCCATTGACTGTGATTTAAAGCACCTGGCCAAGATGAAGGAAAACCTGCAATCATGGCTTGTTGGGGGTACTTGAGGATAGGGTTGAGAACCACTAGAGCATTGAGCTAAAAATCGAGCTCCAGACAATCCCGTTCTAATTGTGGGCATTTGAGGGAAACCAAGTGAGTGTTAGAACTCCTTCTTGTCTTTTTTAAGGTTGGGCTTTGTGTCCCTTTTCTGAAAATTGGCTTCACTTCCTGTCACATAGCCAAACAGGAAGTGAGGGTAAAACCCTACCAATGTCTTTCTTTGGGGACACACAGGCCAATCTAACTAGTGTCCCCATTAGGCAAA
This sequence comes from Aquarana catesbeiana, assembly GCF_042186555.1. Lineage (NCBI taxonomy): Eukaryota > Metazoa > Chordata > Amphibia > Anura > Ranidae > Aquarana > Aquarana catesbeiana. The sequence goes on along the minus strand of NC_133333.1, from coordinate 134,917,135 downwards.
TTGCACTCTAGCACTTTGTGTACACTCCACATTTATTAGGTATTTTGGGGTTAATTAACCACTTCAGCCCCGTAAGGATTTACCCCCCTCCTGACCAGAGCACTTTTTGCGATACAACACTGCATCGCTTTAACTGATAATTGCACGACCGTGCGATGTTGCACCCAAACAAAATTGACGTCCTTTTTTTTTTTTTTTACCCCCAGAAATAGAGCATTGTTTTGGTTGTATTTGATCACCTCTGTGGTTTTTATTTTTTTCGCTATAAACAAAAAAGCGTACATTTTGAAGAATTTTTTTTTAATTTTTGCTATAATAAATATCCCCAAAAAATATATAAAACAAATTTCTTTCTCAGTTTAGGCTGATATGTATTCTTCTACATATTTTTGGTAAAAAAAATCTCAATAAGTGTATATTAATTGGTTTGCATAAAAGTTATAGCGTTTACAAAATAGGGCATAGATTTATGGCATTTTTATTTATTTATTTTTTTATTAGTAATGGCAGCGATGTGCGATTTTTATCATGACTGCGACATTATGGCAGACACATTGGACACTTGACACTATTTTGGGACCATTGTCATTTATACAGCGATACATGCTATAAAAATGCACGGATTACTGTGTAAATGACACTGGCAGGGAAGGGGTTAAACACTAGGGGGCAATCAAGGGGTTAAGTGTGTCCTAGGGAGTGATTCTAACTGTGGGGGGAATGGGCTACGACTGACATGACAGCGATCACTGCTCCTGATGACAGGGAGCAGTAGATCTCTGTCATGTCACTAGGCAGAACGGGGAAATGCCCCGTTTACATAGGCATCTCCCCGTTCTGCCGCTCCGTGACACGATTGTGGGCCCGGGACCCGCGCGCACCCACAATGCTGCTATTTAAAGGGGTTGTACCTGTACGCCCATTTGCCGAGCCATTGTACCGATGTACATCGTTGTGCGCTGGTCGGCATGTAGTTAAAGGCAAATCCACTCTGCAATACAAGTGTACTCGCTGTAAATCTGAGCTGAAGCACTGGTGTTTTTATCATCAAATCATGTAGAAGCAAAGGTGCTGTTTTTTATTTTCCTTGCATGTCCCCCTCAGATCTCCAGCAACTGCACTTGTAGTGCAAAGTGGATTTGCCTTTAGTAAATAAACCCCAAAGTCCAAGATACCTAATAATTTGGGGTATACAGAGCAAAATGCTAGAGTGCAATTTACCTAATGGAGGAAACTATTTAGATTGACCTGTGTGTCTCCAAGGAAAGATATTGGTAGGGTTTTACCCTCACTGCCTGTTTGGCTATGTGACAGAAAGTGAATAAATTTGAAGGAGAAAGTGGCAACATTTGGGAGTTGTCTTCACCCTGTCAGGGGTGCAGACATCCTCAAAAACTGACAAGACTTCTAATCCCTCTGCACTCTATCCCCAAGCAAAAAAAGGAAGGATTTCATTTAGTTTAACTTTGCAAAGACACATTCCTAAGTTCAACTGTGATGCATGTCAATGGCCCATTTAGACCTTATTAATATAAAACACCAGTGGTCTTTCACTAGAAACATTTGTTAGTCCAATCCTGGAAATCTGCATCTGCTTTACTATTAATTCACATCAAAATATGGATTCCTGCAGCTAAATGCACCAAATGCATCTAGATGCGCGACCACTGTCTATGTGAGATGCATGAGTGCTGTGTGCATGGAGGTATGTACCTGTGGCGCATATCTGGTTCCTGGAAGCGGCGGACAGCACACAGGAATGACATCACACCCCTCCAGGAAGTTGCTTGTACTGTTGCTAATTTCTTCCCATCACTATGCCCGGCTCACTGTTCTCTGAGGAAGAGATGATCCTTATTTGCAAATTAAGAAAATAATAATTTTTTTAACATGGGTGGTGTTTGTGTGGGTCCCTAACACACATTCAAACATATTAGGGCCAATTTAGACAGGATCCGATCTACCTACTAGCATGTTTTTAGAGTGTGGGAGGAAACCAGAGTCTCTGGAGGAAACACACGCAGGCACAGGGAGGACATGCAAACTCCAGGCAGATGGTGTCACGGCAGGATTCAAACCAGCGACCTTTTTTTGCTGCTAGGTGACGGTGCTAACTACTACACCACTGTGCTGCACAAATATATATCTATAGATGTAGGTTCTTGTGTCCACCAAGAGAGAGAAGTTGGGTAGATGCCACACTACCAATTCTGGAGGCATAATAATGGTCTAGCACGGGGGTCTTCAAACTACGGCCCTCCAGTTGTTCAGGAACTACAATTCTCATCATGCCTAGTCATGTCTGCGAATGTCAGAGTTTTACAATGTCTCATGGGATGTGTAGTTCTGCAACAGCTGGAGAGTCGTAGTTTTAAGATTCCTGATCACTCTTGCATGTCTTGAAAAAGGTGTTTTTTCATGTGCCTTGTATAATGCCCAAGAAATATCATTCAGAAAATACAAGTGGGTCATGGCACATCTAAATTCCAAATTTGGCACTTAAGATGGTCATGCACTATACAATCTGATTGGTCAATCTCTGTACAACTTGAAATTTAGGCAAAAATAGGTAATAGGAAGACGCACTTGAACAATTAATTCAATTTATAGGAAATCAAACTGGCTCTTGCACTAAATCTATTTTTTTTTTTAAGATCTAACTGATCGCAGTTTATGGTCACCTTTAAGGATCAAGATCGGAAAATATTAATTTATTGGGTTTAGAAACACTTCTCTGTTCTTTGTAATGTATTAAAAGATTTGGGTAAAAATAGTGAAAAAACACATTTCAAAGATATATTAGAAGTAATAGGAACGAGATTAGCATCAAAAGGGTTAATTCACTAAGAACACCTACTAATTGCCTAACAAGACACATCCAATGAGATGAAATTAACCAAATGTGTTGGGTGTGCGCTATTATCAATGAGAAAACCTCAGCTACCCTAGCACCAGTTGCAGGCTACATATTTATTATCACGTTGCGCGTCTGCGTGTGCCGGTTCGCACGTTCAATCAATGATTTTTTTGCCGCAACAATTAAGGTGTGAACCGGCGCAGCGCATTTGCCTTAGTAAATCATTCCCATTGCCATTGTGTGTGTTAATAGATTCAATAAACAAACTACTTTCCAAACTACTAATCGTTATCAAGAATATATATACATACATAAATATAGAATCGAATCGATATACGGTACATACAAAACAAATCGATTCAGTATAATGAATATCAACACTCTACGGAAATAACAAATTATACGAAAACGAATTAACGTAACATAACGAATATAACAGAACAAAATGATGTATTTTACGAATTGAAACAAAACTAAACAAAATTTTCCATTGTGCACAAGTCTAGTGAGGTCCATAGGCACATAGAGCCACAAGAGCGTTGTCTCTTAGAAGGTAGTGGTGAGAGGCAGCTGCAGGAGTAGGGATCTCCTCTCTGTTGGTTGGAATCTGGTTGCACACAATGAGAGTGGGCAATGGGATTTCTACACTACCATTCAGGGTAACTACTACAAGACCAGTAATTCCAGCACATGAGCCTAGGGTGTATGGTAAGGCATCTCCTGTTATGGTTAAAGCGGTTGTATACACATTTTTACCTACAGATAAGCTTATAATAAGGCTTACCTGTAGGTAAAATGAATATCTCCTAAACCTGTACGGTTTAGGAGATATTCACCTTGCGTGCAGCCGCTGACATCAGCGGCGCATGCGTTTTGAAGGTCCGGTGGATGCTGCCAGAAAATCAGAGCTCCTCGCCAGAAAAAGGACTCCCACGCGCATGCGTGGGAGTGACATCATTGTGGATCTGGCCACTCACCTGGAAGAAACACAAAGAGAACATGTCAGCTCCCTCAGCGGTGACCGGGAGGTGGTGCCGGCGCTTCGTTCTAAGGTGATGAGTATTTCTTAATGAGCTTGTAGGCGGTGCCTACTAGCTCATTATGCCTTTGCCTTACAGTTTTTTTTTTTTTTTTTGTTTTCTTTTTTGGGGGTCTACAAACGCTTTAACAATGTCAGAAAAAGCTTTATCCTGCAAGAAACCTGTTACTCTGATTACCTGGAATAGTAGACAGTCTTACAGCCCTTTCAGATTGTCCCTTGTGGTATACATAAACTAAACATATTTCAGCACAATATTTGTCACAAGGTTTTTCTCCACATATATCTGTACTTGTGGAGAAAACTGGGCATGGGGTACTGTTCGGCCTGTGCTCTCCCAGCCATGCTTAGCCTCATGAGGATTTCCTGTGGACAGAGTAGCACTGTCTTCAAATGGATTAAGCGCATGTACATGATCATCACTGTTGCATGTTATGCACTTAACCTCCCTGGCGGTATTATTATTTCGGATTTTAGGTGCTGAAAGCGGTACAATTATTTTGCATGGAAATTTGACGTTTTATATTGTAGGCCTGTAATTCTTAACAATAACACACTTAAATCTGTCCAAACAAGAGTCTAGTAGATATCCTGGGTATGATGAAGTTTGAAACACAAAAACATAAATTATAATATAATAAATAAATATAAATAATTAAAAAAAAAAAAAATAATAATAATAAAATAAATTTCCCCACGATTCACTATCGCTCAATTCTGCAAGTGTTCTAATTTACTATCGCTGTTTTCTAGCTGGTCTAAAGCCACTTTTGACGTAAAGGGACACTTTTTGGTTGCTATGGACAATCTCCAGTTTCCAGGCAGAAAGAACAGTATATATAACATAAAACCGCATGCAGGGCATGGGCCAAAGCACTGGGGACAAAAGGGATGTGAATTAATTTCATACAGTACTGTAATCTGTAAGATTACAGTACTGTATGTGTTATGGTTTTTACATTTTTTTGAATTTGCCGCCAGGCTCCACCCCTGTGCGTCGCGATGCTTGCAGGGAACGGAGCCTGGCACGGAGAGGCTTCAGAGGAGACAGAGCCTGCAGACACAGCGGGGGACATCGCAGGATCCTGCAATGTAATCCCGAGTGTGGCTCGGGGTTATCGCTAATGGAACTGAAATTTAACCCCAAGCCACACTAGGGAAAACCGTCAGGGAGGCTACAAGAGAAGTATGGGTTTATGAGAAGTGCATTACTTGCTTAGCTTTCTGGAGTTTTTTGTGAAACACAGGCTGCTTTCTGTCCCACTTGTTTGAGAAGGCATGTAGTAATGCAGACAGTTTATACTGTATATATCGCATACCTCCCAACTGTCCCTGATTTGGAACCAAGTCCCTCTGTCCCTCTAGTGGTAGTTATTTATATATTTATATGTTTAGATATTTATATGTTATGTATATAAAATGCAACATTTATCTTTCAAAAAGTGTTTTACAGTGATAAATCATAGTATGTCTAACTCCAGTAATTACATGCTCTCAGTATAGAAACTAAAGACACATTGAAAATACCGTGGGACTAGAGAATCAGTACTACAGAACATCTCCTAGCTACGGAGCCAGGAGGGGATAAACTTATTTAAAGGCAAACAACAATGCATGTGTAACATTATAAACCCACTCTCCCACTTAGCAAAGGTTCTAATTCTCTTATTTATGTACAAGTTTAGTGCACTATTTTGTTTGAGGAGAATCATTTTTCATAACCCTCTCTGCTTACCCAAAATAGGGCTACATTAGCCTCTTGCAATCCCCTATAAAGCAGCATTCAGGGAGAGTGGGAGAGGCAGGATTAAGAGACAATAAGGTGTGCTGCCTGCTTTTGTGCTGATCCCCGCTCTCCACTGATCCCTGCTAAACAGATGATAGGTCCCTGTCTGCCCCACTATGCAGAGCGGACACAGACACAGCCCGCTGTTCTCTATGGGGTGGTTGGATGGAAAGGGACTGAATGTCTGTTTCCATCCAATTGTCATCTGATCCGACCTGCTGGATGGATCCCCATCCATCTGTTTTTAGCAGACCAGATCGGATCGGATGCTGACGGGTGACAGTGGACACATGTCCACTGACATCCATCGCCCCATAGAGAACAATGGGTGGTCCGATTGGTCCTCTGGTGTGAAAGAGGCCTAATTCATTCTATGCATTACGGTAAAAAACGTTCTGGGCGCAGCTCCTTCTCCCAGCTCCCCCTTACACTTACCTGAGCTGCTGTCAATGCTAGCTCAGCCCTTCCTTCTCTGAGCTGGCCGCTCAGCTGTCGGCTAATTGCCAGCTCTCATCTCTCTCCACAGTTAACCAGCTGTTGTGGATCTGCTTGTCAGTCCCACCTACTTAAAGATATCCAGCTCACTTAATTCCTGCCTTCGCCTTGGTCACATCACAAGAAACCATCTCCTGCGTTCCTGTTTAAAGACTAGCTTTGCTGACATCCCTTCTGGCTCCTTATTCTGTTTGCTGTTCCTCTACTTGGATTCCTGACTTCTGGCCTGGCTGATTACCCGATCTGCTTGCTGAACTCTGGCTTGGCTGACTACCCAATCCGGTTACTGGACTCTGGCTATGCTTTGACTATGCTTATTCTATTTACATTTTTATTTTTATTAATAAACAAGTGTGATTTTACTGTACTTCTGTCTCAGTCTGGTTCATGGTTTCTGACAGTAGGCGGAGACCATGAATTCAGAAGATACAGTCAATCCACTTGTTGGTAATATTTTTTCCAGATTGGATGAGCAAGATCACTGCAGGGATCAGTTTGCCATGGCATTACAAACACTCCTGAGTTGTACAGCTCCCCTGGAATCCCCCACTGTGGCTGCTCCAGTACAACCTGAGTTCCAGGCCGTCCCTGCTGCCAGTCTCTTTGCAGGCACCCGCCTTGAGTATTACCTCTATAAGAGGTATGTCTGGTTCCGCCCCACTTCCCCAGCAATTTGGGGGTGATCCAGTTCAATGCAGAGGGTTTCTCAACCAAGTTAAGATATACTTTGAGATGCTGCCCCAGGCGTTTCCCACAGACAGAAGCAAAGTAGGGTTCATGATATCTTTGCTTTCTGAGAGAGCCTTGGCCTGGGCTAACCCTATATGGGAGACTCAAAAACCTGTTGTCTTGAGTTACCTTGAGTTTGTGGCTTCCTTTAAAAGGTATTTCACGTTCCCACATGCTCCGCTTCTGCTGCCAAGTGCCTCACGTCCATCAAACAGAGTACGAGAACTGTTGCCGACTACGCTATTAAGTTCCGTACTCTGGCAGCAGAAGTTGCTTGGAACAATGAGGCCCTCGTGGCTGCTTTTTCTCATGGTCTCTCGGATTCCATCAAGGATGAGATAACAGCCCGAGATATACCCACTGAGCTGGAGAGCTTGATCTCGTTTGCCATCCTCATTGACTCCAAACTCAGAGAAAGACTTTCTTTTAAGGAGCACTTGCGGAAGCCTCCTGTACGTTTGCCTCTGAGCATTGCAGTCCCACCTATGCCTCCCTCACCTCCCATGCCTCCTGGTATCGAGTCGGTCAGTGAAGATGAACCCATGCACTTGGGCTTCACGCGTCTCTCTGCGGATGAGAGAGCCTTTAGGAGGAGGGAAAGATTGTGCCTTTATTGTGGCCAGGCAGGTCACTTTTTGAAGTCTTGTCCTACCCGTCCTGGCAACACCTGAACCTTGAGGTCCTGTCATGGACAGACCTTAGGTGGTGTTGTGTCATCCCCAGTTATCCAGAAGGATAAGCCCCTGGTTTTGGTCACCCTTTTTTGGGCTAAGTCGTCTATCGAGATACAGGCTCTAATCGACTCTGGGGCTGCCTGTTCATTGATGCTGCCTTTGTATCAAAGCACTTGATTCCACTGCAGCTGCGTGACACTCCACTTGCCATGGAGGCTCTTGACAGGAGTCCTCTACAGCCTGCCTATGTGACTCATGAGACGGTTCCATTGTCCATGGCTGTAGGGGCTCTTCACCATGAGATAATCCAATTCCAAGTGATTTCCTGTCCTAAGTTTCCGCTGGTTATTGGTTATCCTTGGTTGCAGAGACACAACCCCTCTTTTGATTGGCTCCATGCTGAGGTTCTCTCCTGGTCACCTCAATGCAGTGAAACATGCTTCCGGAAGGTAGCCAAGGTCCTGTGTACCTCTTCACTCTCCTCCCTGCCAGAGGAGTGCCATGATTTTAGCGATGTCTTTGACAAAGGTCAAGCTGGTAGTTTGCCTCCACACCGGCCATATGATTGCGCAATTGACATTCAACCTGATGCCACTCCCCCTCGTGGCCGGGTTTACCCTCTGTCGGTCTTGGAGGATAAAGCCATTAGGGAGTATGTTGCAGACGCACTTTCTCGGTGTTTCATCCGCAAATCCCCGTCTCCTGCTGGTGCTGGTTTCTTCTTTGTGAAGAAGAGGTGCGGTGAACTGAGACCTTGTACTGATTATAGGGATCTCCATCATTTCATGATTAAGAATGCCTACCCTATCCCGTTGATTACATCGTTATTTGACTGCCTCAAGGGAGCAACGGTTTTCACTAAGCTTGATCTGAGAGGGGCTTATAATCTCATGAGGATTAAGGAGGAAGACGAGTGGAAAACTGCGTTTAATACCAGAACAGGTCATTATGAGTATCTCGTAATGCCTTTTGGCCTTTGTAACGCCCGGCAGTTTTCCAGGAATTTATTAACGATGTCCTCCGAGATTTGTTGCAGTTGTGTGGTGGTTTATCTCGATTATATCCTCATATTTTCCAAGTCCCTGGAGAGCCACCACACAGATGTCTGTCGTGTGCTTCAGAAATTAAGAGAGAACAATCTCTATTGTAAACTGGAGAAGTGTGAGTTCCATCGGGAACAGGTCAAATTTCTGTCATTTCCACTGCTGGTTTTTCGATGGACCCAGAGAAACTTTCGACAGTCCTACAGTGGCCTCGACCCATGGGGTTACGTCCTCTGCAGCGTTTCCTGGGTTTTGCCAACTATTATCAGAAGTTTATTCATAACTTCTCGTCTCTGGTCAAGCCCCTGACCGATATGACCAGAAAGAACGGTAACTCACAGAGTTGGTCTCCGGAGTCCATTAAGGCCTTTGAAACTGCTCCTGTGTTGGCACATCCTGATCCTACGTTACCTTTTATCCTTGAGGTTGATGCTTCTGAGACTGGTGTTGGCGCCCTTGTGTCTCAACGTCCTACCTCTGAGAGTGCTATGCATCCTTGTGGCTACTTTTCCAAGAAATTGTCACCTGCCGAGTGCAATTACGAGATTGGTGACAGAGAGCTGTTGGCAATCATTTTAGTCCTGAAAGAATGGAGACATCTCCTTGAAGGTACCACTGTGCTGGTTCTCATTTTTACTGATCATAAGAATCTCACATTCTTGTCTGAGGCGAAACACCTCTCTCCCAGAAGGGCACGATGGGCTCTTTTCTTGTCAAGTTTCAGTTACATTGTCTCATTCTTACCCTGTACTAAGAATGTAAGGGCTGACGCCTTGTCATGACAATTTTCCTCCACTTCCAAGTTGGAGTCGCTTCCGGTTCCTATGATTCTTCCTGATCATATTCTGGCTACGGTTCGCACCAGTCTTACTTCTCCTTTGGGTGACAAAATTCTTGCTGCTCAGGTCGATGCTCCTCCTGAGAAACCTGTGACCACTGCTTTGTCCCAGAGTGTCTCCATACTGCCGTGCTCCAGACTTACCATTCTCTCTAGGCAGCTGGCCACCCTGGTAAGAATCAACTCGTTTGGGCCATTTCCCAACAATTCTGGTGGCCTAGTCTACGTGCTGATATAACTGCCTTCGTAGCTGCCTGTTCTGTGTATGCTCAGAGTAAGACTCCACGACACCTTCCAGTGGGCCTCCTACAACCCATACCCAATGGAGAGAGGCCCTGGACCCACCTGTCTATGGATTTCATTGTGGAGTTGCCCAACTCCCAAGGCAACACAGTTATTCTTATGGTGGTTGACTGGTTCTCAAAGATGTGTCATTGTATTCCACTTAAGAAGTTGCCCACTTCTAAGGAACTGGCTTCCATTTTTGCTCTGGAGATCTTTCGCTTACATGGGCTACCCAAGGTGATTGTCTCGGACAGGGGTAGTCAGTTTGTGTCCCAGTTCTGGCGAGTCTTTTGTGCACAGCTGGGAATTCAGCTTGCTTTCTCCTCTGTGTATCACCCACAGTCTAATGGGGCTGCAGAACGAAACAGACCTTGGAGCAATTCCTACATTGCTATATTTCTGACACAACAACTGGTCAGACCTATTACCATGAGCAGAGTTTGCTCACAACAGTGCCTTAAATTTTGCTTCCCGATTGTCTCAGTTTATGGCGAATTATAGTTTCTAACTTTCCATGTTGACTGACTCCTTTGTTGCGCAGAGTATTCCTGCGCTAGAGGAGCATCTCCGTGGTCTTCGTTCCACTTGGGCACAAGTCCAGGAGGCTTTGCGTCATGTTAATGATAGGTACAGACTCCATGCTGACCACAGATGCCTGCCTGCGCCTTTCTACCAGGTTGGGGACAGGGTCTGGCTGTCATCTCGCAACCTCCAAATTCGTGTTCCCTCACTGAAGTTCGCACCTCGGTTTATTCGGCCTTTCCGTATCCTTCGCAGGATTAACCCAGTGGCTTACGCGTTGGACCTTCCTCCTAGTATACGCATCTCAAATGTGTTTCATGTCACCTTATTGAAACCGTTGGTCTGCAACCGCTTTACCACCATGGTGCCACGTCCTCACCCTATACAGGTTGAGAACCATGAGGAGTATGAGGTACAATCCATTGTTGACTCCCGTAGGTTCAGTGGGCTCATACAGTACCTTGCGCATTGGAAGGGGTACGGTCCGGAGGAACGCTCCTGGGTCTCATCCTCGGATGTACATGCTCCTGCCCTCCTCTGTGATTTCCATAGAGGTTTTCCCCTCAAGCCCAGTGGTCCTCCGAGGAGGAGGGGTTGTTGAGGAAAGAAGCACTTCTCTGAGCTGTCTGCTAATTGCCAGCTCTCATCTCTCTCCACAGTTAACCATCTGTTGTGGATCTGCTCATCAGTCCTGCCTACTTAAAGATCAACAGCTCACTTCATTCCTGCCTTCGCCTTGGTCACATCACAAGAAACCATCTCCTGTGTTCCTGTTTAAAGACTGGCTTTGCTGACATCCCTTCTGGCTCCCTATCCTGCTTGCTGTTCCTCTACTTGGATCCCTGACTTCTGGCCTGGCTGATTATCCGATCTGGTTACTGAACTCTGGCTTGGCCGATTACCTGATCTGGTTACTGAACTCTGGCTATGCTTTGACTATGTTTACTCTATTTACCTTTTTATTTTTATTAATAAACAAGTGTGATTTTACTGTACTTCTGTCTCGGTCTGGTTTATGGTTTCTGACAGCCGCATCAGGATCTTGCAATGTGCAGGAGAGCAGCGGTTCCTGCTGCTGTCAGTTACAACCAGTGAGCCAATGAGGAGAGAGTGGGGGGGGGCAAGCCATGCTCCGTGAGTGAATGGACAATGTCCATTCACAGGAGCGTGGCTTGTGAGCAAGCCTGCTCGAGTGCCCCCATGGGAAGCGGCTTGTATTGGGGGAACTCGGCAGGGAGAGGAGCCAGGGCCAGCATGGGACCCAAAAAGAAGAGGATCAGGGCTGCTCTGTGCAAAACCATAGCACAGATCAGGTAAATATAACATGTTTGTTTTTTTTTTTTTTGTAATTTGAACCCTTTGAACCACTTTAAACATGCAGACACTTCATATTCCATGCAATTTTTAGTACTGTATAGCTCTCAAAGAATATCCAAACCTAAGAACAAAAATGTAAATTATTTGCAGCTTCTAGTCCTTAGAAGTGGTAGCTACATTAGTTTTCTTTTTTCAGACAAAGTACATTTTTTGCAAGGACAGAAAAATACCTGTTGATCTTGCCAGGATTCCGGTGTCCTTGTAACATCCTGGGCACTGAAATGATATCTCAAACAACATTATAAATTTCCCAGCTATCTTCTGTGAATGACAAAACCCCTCAAATCACCCCTGTCTCCATACCTCAATAGAAAGTCTGGGCTGATTGATCAATCAGCAAACCTTGGCTTGTCAAATGGGGCATATGCTGTGTTATACCAAATACTGCATATATAATATAATATCATATAATATAATATATATATTTATATTGACAGAATTATTTACAGGGGTTTTCAGGAATGCTAGGGGGAACACAGCAAGGCAGACAGAGAAGGTATGTACTGACAGCTCATGTTGCCAATTGTACGTTTAATTATTTTTGTGATTCAAAGAATTTAGTAGGGTGCTCATTTAAAAATAAAATGATTGCTATTAATTTATCACAAACCTAACTAAGGCTCAAGCAATAGATATCCATACAGAAAATGGGGTATGAAGTGAGAAAAAATGTTTTGTTTTATTCTGCACAGGGAGCACAGCCAACATAAATTTATTATACTGATTATACTGAGGGCCACACACACCTAAATATACAATACTTTAGCTACAATACTTTTGGGATACATTTAACAGCTATGGAATACATTAAAAAAAAAAAAAAACTGTACTGATTTATTGTGTTAAACGATTTGACTTTGCACAATTTCATTCCTGCTAAAGGTACAAGATTACTTTTTCTAAACTATTCAACTGCAAAATTTTGCAGGATATTATTACTTTGATGACATAGAGAACAATCCAGGACCTGATTTAATTTAACATTTTGAACTAGCTCAGCAATACGAAAATGACCTAAAACATAATGTAATGTGAGCATACCACTGGTGAATGAAGGTTATCTTTGGTGCTGTGAGTTGTCTTTGGTGCTGTGATTTTGGTACAAACTGGCACAGGTTTAGGTGAGTATTTACAAAATAACAACTATCAGATATATGGAGAGTAAGATTCCCGGTTAGTAAAGAATACTCATGCTATTCAAGTACTTATGGATCACTATCCAGAATTGACATGGCCTTGGGAAATGGTCATTTTCTCCCATTAGTAAAAATAATTCAGTACGAAGCACGGGGAATCTCGGATCACTCTCCATTAACTGTGACTTTGGAGTGGACAGAACACCTGATTCGGCCAATGTGGAAAGTCAATCCACAGTGGCTATCCTTGATCCCAGAGAGCAGTCAAATAAAACAACTGCTAATGGGCTTTTTTGGAGATAATAAGGGCTCAAGTTCCGCGATGATGGTGTGGGATACAATGAAAGCATACCTTAGAGGCCTAATAATTAAAGAAATATCTAAAATTAAATTAGCCACAAGACAGTGGGAGGAAGAGTTAACCCAGAGAGTTAAGCAAACAGAACAAGAATACACATCAGATCCCAATAGGGAGAAATTTGGAGCATGGCAGGACGTGCAGAATCTATATAAAAAGTTGGTCTTAACCAAGGCAGAGAATAATAGATTCTTGCAGAACCAAAAGCACTATGAAATGGGGGAACAGGTGGGTCATATGTTAGCAATGATAACACGGAACCAGGAAGGCCCATCCACTATAGCTGCTATTGAAGACAGAAAGGGGACAGTAAAGTATGATACAGAGGGCATCCAAAAGATATTTGTAGATTTCTATTCACAGTTGTATGAATCTGAAAACTTAAATGTAAAGGAAAAGACTGAACAATTCTTAGATAATCTAACTATGCCCAAGCTGACCTCAATAGAAAGGGAATCCTTGGATATTCCTATAACAATGGCAGAGCTGGAGGAAGCGGTGGGACAAATTCAAAACAACAAAGCTCCAGGGATGGATGGACTCCCCATGGAGATATATAAACTATACGGTCAGATCTTGATCCCAGAACTCCTCGAAGTACTCAATGAAGCATATGTCACACGGGAACTCCCTAAATCGATGATGGAAACAATAATAATCATAATTCTAAAACCGGATAAAGATCCACTAAAGCCCGGTTCTTATCGCCCAATATCTCTCCTTACATCTGATGTTAAAATACTAGCTAAGGTCTTGGCAAATAGGTTATCCAGACATATTGATACTTTGATCCATAGGGACCAAACAGGTTTCATCCCCTCCAGATCAGCAGGCTCTTTTTGAATCTGCAATTGCCAATGGACAACGGGGGAGCTGGTGCCATTCTGTCATTGGATGCCCAGAAGGCATTTGACATGGTAGAATGGGAGTATCTATGGATGGTATTGATTGCCTTTGGTATAGGTCCAGGCTTTATAACCTGGCTAAAATTATTATATAAAGACCCTAGGGCAAGGCTGCGTATCAATGGCACTATGTCACCAGCTTTCCCGTTATCCCGGGGAACTAGACAAGGCTGCCCTCTATCCCCGTTGCTGTTTGCATTGGCGGTGGAACCATTGGCCGCCGCAGTTAGACAGTCTTCGGGGATAGAGGGATTCCGACGTGCAGGAAGAGAGGACAAAATATCCTTATATGCAGATGATGCCTTAATCTTTCTGAGCGACCCCACAAAATCCTTAGAGGAACTCATGGCACTTGTATCTGCATCTGGACAGTTTTCTGGGTTTCGCATCAACTGGGAGAAGTCGGTATTGATGCCACTACATAAAGCCAAAATTTCATTACCAGACTGTGCAAAACAAATTCAAATAAAACATAAAATTAAGTATTTAGGGATCCAAGTAACTCGAAAAGTGGGGGACTATGTGGACCTTAACCTTAGACCACTATTGACTAGGCTTAAAGATAAATGTCGGACCTGGTGCAAACTCCCACTAACTGTGATTGGCAGAGCCAATCTTATAAAGATGATCTGGGCCCCACAATTATTGTACATTTTTCATAATTGCCCGATGTGGACAGCCGCATTTTGGTTTAAAAGGATAGAATCGCTCTTTCGCGAACTCATTTGGAAGAAAAAATATGCACGTATTAAATTAACAACCTTAATGCTGGCTAAAGATGAGGGGGGACTCTCTATCCCACATCCAAAAAATTATTTTTTGGCTTCACAAACCCAGCAATTTTTTGGCTGGACAGAGGTAGATGAGAATGATCCCATACAGGGGTTATTACTTCCACTGGGTAAGGGATATTCACTGATGTCCCTACTAGAGACAAAAACCTTTCAAAAAGATAAGAAATTCATGACAGGTGAGCTATTCAGTAAGGTATGGCTAGCAATAAAAAAGATTACTAACATTACAGGTTATACTTCCTATACACCAATATGGAATAACGCAAATTATGAGGAAGTGCAGAGATTGGAGGGATTTGGGCTTTGGCAAACTCAAGGGCTGAGATATGTGGAACAACTGTTTTGGAACGATAAGATAAAATCATTTGCGCAAATATCTGAGGAATTCGGGATTCCAAGACAGAGGTTCTTTCAGTATCTCCAGCTTAGACATGCTTTTCATGTCCAGGCCCGTATATCTGTATTTAAGCTTAATGTCTCTAAAATAACAATATTGTTGAAGAAAAGGGATCAAAAGAAGGGACTTATCTCTGAAATATATGAGATATTGCAGTGTAAATTTAAGGAAACTATAGTGGTACCGGCTAGGTCGCAGTGGGAACGAGACCTGGGAGCACTGACTGACGCTCAGTGGTCGGAGGTCTTGTCTGCGATCCCAAAGGTATCTCTGTCAGCTACTCAAAAATTAACACAACTTTTTATTACACATAGATCATACTATACCCCCGAAAAACTATTTAAATGGAAACGCAGGGAATCCCCCTTATGCCCCCGATGCAGTGGTGCACCGGCTAATCTAATACACATGTTGTGGAAATGCCCCAAACTCCATCGTTACTGGCAGGATATAATTAAAAACATAAATAGCGCATTGGGTATAGAAATTTCACTAGATCCAAATTTATGTTTATTAAATATAGTGGAGGAACCAAATATTTCAAAGCATACCCATACCGCAATGACGAGAGGCTTGTTTCAGGCACGAAAGCTAATTGCTCAGAAGTGGATATCTAAATACCCCCCAACGGTCGAAGAATGGAGAACACAAATAAAAGAAGCCATAATAAAGGAGGAATTTATTTATACACATAGAGGGAGCCAAGATAAATTTGACGCCATCTGGAAAAGCTGGGCAGAGGCCTGGGACAATGAAAATAAAAGATGAATCAATATAGGAGAGGGACAATGTTGGGTCTGGGTAGAGGATGGGAGGATGGGGGCTTTTGGGGTCGCGGGGGGGGGGAGAGATACAGCAGGGGGAGGAAATCTATTTTTGTTGTCGTTGGGTTTTGCCCCCTTCTTTTTTAGTTTTTTTTTTTTTTTATTTATTTATTTATTTTATTTTTTTGGGGCGGGTGAATGTTAGAAGCAAGATTATGTATCTGGAATAAAATGTATGGAGAAATGTATAACTTGTACTGCTATGAAAAGAATAAAAAAAAGTACTGAATTCAAAATAACATGTGAAAGTTAAGCATAAGCCAATAATTCAGGTGAAGCATAATTTGGGGGTCAAGGATTAGATAAGAGTTAGGCTTGGGGTCCAATGTTAGGGGTGGTTTTTAAAATGTATGTTCACCTTTACAGCAAAATCTGTAAGGTGAATTTACACAGGACCCCCTCCTCACCCCCCCTCCAGTCCCGCTGACCTGTTGCGTGGAGATCTCCTGTTCTGAGCCCCAGTATAGCCGCCTTAGGGGTCTGGGGCTTAGAAATCCCCTTGGCATTCACGCGTCTTCTTCCCTGCTGACAGGACGGGGTTCATGGGTTCTGATTGGTTGGCGGTACGTTTTGGAGGTTTAACTGCAGGGATTTTTAAGCCCCAGGCCCCTGAGGTGACAATACCACGGCTCAGAACGGGGGATCGCCGCAATCCAGGTCAGCGGGGCGGGGGGGGGGGGGGGGCGGTGAGGAGGGGATCCCATGTAAGTTCACCTTACAGATTTTTCTGTAAAGGTGAACTTACCCTTTAAGAGGTTAAATTAAGGTTAAGGGTAGGGAGAAGGTTAAGAGTTAAAATGTTTTTTGAAGGCTGAAGGTTTTTTACCTTGATGCATTCTATGCAAATGTAAAAAAAACCTTCTCTGTGTAGTAGCCCCTCCAGGCCCCCTAATACTTACCTAATTCGGAATCCTCTTCCAGTGGTGCACAAGAGCCTCAGCTTACCAGGGACTCTCCCTCCTCATCGACTCTCAATCACAGCCAGTGAGCCAATGAGAACAGAGAGGGGGTGGGGCCGGGTCATGACTCTGTGTGTAAATGGACACAATAGGCATGCATACAGGGTGAGCCAGGTGTGCTTGGGCACACCCTAATCACCCTGCATGGCGCAGATTTCCCCTGTTTAAACCCCTGGTATTTCACCAAAGCCCCCTAAAGGGGCACCTACTGACACCATCCACTGCCCTACTGACATCAATCTCTGCCCTACTGACACCAACAGCATACATACACATGCACACACGCATGTGTTTGAGCTTTGAGGGGCACACCCTAATGCAATAGGCTGTGCACACCTATGATGTTTACACAGAGCTGCGGCTCAGGAATGAGCCTGCTCAGGTGCCCCCATTGCAAGCTGCTTGCTCTGGGGGCACTTGACAGGAGGGAGAGGCCAGGAGTACCGGTGGGGGATCCAAGAAAAGGAGGATCGGGGCTGCTCTGTGCAAAAACACTATACTTATTTCTCCAGATTTATGAGGGGGCTGTGAAACTGTGCTTGTCATAATGTTTGTTGTCTCAAATAATATTTTATTGAGTAAAGAAGGCTGGTTACAGTGCAGAATATTACACAATACAAAATACAAGCAATCACAAAGGTAGAAGTTTGCAGGATAACAACCAGTTAACTAAAAGATAGCAATGTAAACAAAACATTATCACAGCTAAACATATGTGTTTGCCATAATTATTCCTGTCTGTGCTGTGCTGGTATCATTATCAGTTATCAACTAGATTTGAATACTGTCTGTCCTAACAAATGGTTAAAGATGTGGAAGCTTGCATTCCTAATTGTATGTCAATGAGAGGAAACACAGCCTGACCTAAGCCTGTCTATTGAGACAGACTTGTATTGAACCTGTTCAGAAATGCTTGCAGTCTGCCATGACACCTTCACCTAAGCCCTCTAAAGCCTCAGTCGGGGGACCATCCAGCGTGAATAGCATAGTTACCAACTGTCCCAGATTTCCCGGGACATTGCCGGGATTTAGACTCTATTCCCTATTTTATTGTTTCCCGGGAAATGTCCCAAGGAATCTGGTTCTTCACGGATTTTCTCCGCCGCCGCCTGCCGCCGCTAGAGGTCAGGCATTTTTAAGAAGACCAGGAAGACGGCTGAGGGGGCTAGACAGAGCTCCTGCATCACCGCCCACCCTCAGCCCCGCTCTGCCTCGCCCCGCCTACTCCCCGCCCCGCTGCCGGTCTGTTATGGAAAGGTGCGGGGGTTCTAATGTAACCATGCGGCCGGCGGAGGGAGACAGTATTGTGTATACCGCCTCCTACTAGGACACCTGCGGTAAGGGGATGGCTCCGCTGGGGACATCTGATATAAGGGGGGCACCGCTGGGGGCATCTGATGTAAGGGGGGCTCCACTGGGGACACCTGATGTGAGGGGGGCTCCACTGGGGATTCCTTAAGTGAGGGGGGCTCCGCTGGGGACTGCTGATCTGAGGGGGGCTCCACTGGGGACACCTGATGTGAGGGGGGCTCCACTGGGGACTCCTGATGTGAGGGGGCTCCGCTGGGGACTCCTGATGTGAGGGGGGCTCCGCTGGGGACTCCTGATGTGAGGGGGGCTCCACTGGGGACACCTGATGTAAGGGGGGCTCTGCTGGGGACTCTTGATGTGAGGGGGGCTCCACTGGGGACACCTGATGTGAGGGGGGCTCCGCTGGGGACACCTGATGTGAGGGGCTCCGCTGGGGACTCCTTATGTGAGGAGGGCTCCGCTGGGGACTCCTGATGTGAGGGGGGCTCCACTGGGGACTCCTGATGTGAGGGGGCTCCGCTGAGGACTCCTGATGTGAAGGTGGGCTCCGCTGGGGACTCCTGATGTGAGGGGGGCTCCGCTGGAGACTCCTTATGTGAAGGGGGCTCCGCTGGAGGCACCTGATGTGAGGGGGGCTCAGCTGGGGACACCTGATGTAAGGGGGGCTTCGCTGGGGACTCCTGATGTGAGGGGGGCTCCGCTGGGGACTCCTGATGTGAGGGAGCTCCTCTGGGGACTCCTGATGTGAGGGGGGCTCCACTGGGGACTCCTGATGTAAGCGGGGGTTCCGCTGGGGACTCCTGATGTGAGGGGGCTCCGCTGAGGACTCCTGATGTGAGGGGGGCTCTGCTGGGGATTCCTGATGTGAGGGGGACTCCGCTGGGGACTCCTGATGTGAGGGGGGCTCCTCTGGGGACTCCTGATGTGAGGGGGGCTCCACTGGGTTCTCCTGATGTGAGGGGGGCTCCGCTGGGAACTCCTGATGTGAGGGGGGCTCCGCTGAGGACTCCTGATGTGAAGGTGGGCTCCGCTGGGGACTCCTGATGTGAGGGGGGCTCCACTGGAGACTCCTTATGTGAAGGGGGCTCCACTGGGGACACCTGATGTGAGGGGGGGCTCAGCTGGGGACACCTGATGTAAGGGGGTTTCGCTGGGGACTCCTGATGTGAGGGGGGCTCCGCTGGGGACTCCTGATGTGAGAGGGGCTCCGCTGGGGACACCTGATGTGAGGAGGGCTCTGCTGGGGACACCTAATGTAAAGGGGGCTCTGCTGGGGACTCCTGATGTGAGGTGAGGCTCCACTGGGGACTCCTGATGTGAGGGGGGGCTCTGCTGGGGACTCCTGATGTGAGGGGCTCCACTGGGGACACCTGATGTGAGGGGGGGTTCTGCTGGGGACACCTGATGTGAGGGGGCTCCGCTGAGGACTCCTGATGTGAGGGGGGGCTCCGCTGGGGACACCTGATGTGAGGGGGGCTTCGCTGGGGACACCTGATGTAAAGGGGGGGCTCTGCTGGGGACTCCTGATGTGAGGGGGGCTCCACTGGGGACTCCTGATGTGAGGGGGGCTCCGCTGGGGACATCTGATGTGAGGGGGGCACCGCTGGGGACATCTGCTGTAAGGGGGCACCGCTGGGGACACTTGATGTAAGGGGGGCTCATCTGGGGACACTTGATGTAAGGGGGGGCTCCGCTGAGGACATCTGATGTAAGGGGGGCTCCGCTGGGGACATCTGATGTAAGGAGGGCTCCGCTGGGGACATCTGATGTAAGGGGGGCTCCGCTGGGGGCACCTGATGCAAGGACGGACTCTGCTGGGACACCTGATGCAAGGATGGACGGCTGGTGGCAGGCGACGTGGCAGGTGACATGCTCAGGGATCCCACTGATTTGGCATTATGATGAGTTGAATGATTTCATTTTATATTACAATGTAATAATAGAAATAATGCACTTCAATCATTGTGACACCATAACAACCATGGTGCCAGGATGATTGAAGTGTTAACACCAGGTGTTTGGAGTATCTTCTGCTGATTGTTAAACTTTCTAGAATACACATATTTCCATTTTTGTGTAGGATCTGGGGCTGCTGTCCCTCCATCCCTCTCCCCCCCTTTCCCTCACCATACCTCATTCATCTCAGACTCTAACCACACCCCCTTTGAGCCACGCCCATTTAAGACACGCCCACTATTTCACGTAAACCACGCCCACTTTTTGCCGCCGCGCAATTCGCGCGCTGCATTTTTACTCAAATGCATGCCCCACCCCCTGATTATAACAAGACTCCAGTTTGTTTCTGTTGTCACTAGCACCTAGTGGTGAAGTATGGATAAAATAAAGTGCATCAAGGTGAATACAATATATATAGTATATATAAACATAATAAAAGTGGTAATAAAGTGAGTAAACAATTAGAAATGGTGGTAGTGGCCTGTACAGCTTACACTGTAAGGACCAATTGTCTCATACTGCAGTTTATTGCCGCAGCCACTAGCACCTGATAGGTGATATTATGTGCAGATGGTGAAGTATAAAAATAGTGTCACACAACTACAATAAAATGACACTTAATAAATAATATACATCAGTGCTAAAACTCAGTGAAAAAATATTCAATGTGTAAAAATCCACTGGAGAAACAAAAATAAAAATAAAATAAAAATAAAAATATATAGGGTCCACTGGAGAAATAGATGCAAATAAAAATAGAGATACAGCAAGAGAGTCTTTAAATAAAGAATAGGGTTACTGGGGGCCCTCTGATCTTCTGATCACTAACTTGCTGATTTTCAGTATAATCTGATGAGCTTGTGATGCTCCTGGTGGTGTCTCCTGTGTACAGTCTCACAAAACTCTCACCTTCAGGTTATAGTAAAGAAGCATTGAGGGGTTGTGAATTTCTGGTACAGGCGCTATTAATGTGGTCCATGTTTTCTTCCCTGTTAATCCTCCATCACTACTCCTACACAGCTCCGATCTTGTCACCTGTCTCCATGTGTTCATCTCCAAAAAAAGCTTTGGAGATTATACTGAAAATCAGCTAGTTAGTGATCAGAAGATCAGAGGGTCCCCAGCAACCCTATTCTTTATTTAAAGACTCTCTTGCTGTATCTCTATTTTTATTTGCATCCATTTCTCCAGTGGACCCTATATATTTTGATTTTGATTTTATTTTTATTTTTGTTTCTCCAGTGGATTTTTACACATTGAATATTTTTTCACTGAGTTTTAGCACTGATGTATATTATTTATCAAGTGTAATTTTATTGTAGTTGTGTGCAACTATTTTTATACTTCCCCATCTGCACATAATATCACCTATCAGGTGCTAGTGGCTGCAGCAATAAACTGCAGTATAGAGACAATTGGTCCTTACAGTGTAAGCTGTACAGGCCACTACCACCATTTCTAATTGTTTACTCACTTTATTACCACTTTTATTATTTTTATATATATTATATATATTGTATTCACCTTGATGCACTTTATTTTATCCATACTTCACCAGTAGGTGCTAGTGACAACAGAAACAAACTGTAGTGTAGAGACAATTGGTCCTTACAGTGTAGCTTATTTATGCCACTATTTATACATACGACCTTGGTGGTATGGACATGTCATTGCCATCATCCCATACAAATTTGTTGAACATTATATATAACCTCTAACGGGATTTTTAAGGCAATAAAAACTGGTAAATTAACTTAAAATCAATTTTATTGTGGATCAAGAAAAATTATTTATACAAAATCAAAATAAGTAGAAAAAATTGGTGTACAAAATTCCTATTGCTAATATTGCATAGCTATAAAAACAATTTCGAAGAAAGGTGATACAGAACACCACTCAATACAGTCACCACAGATGAAAACCGTGGCATTGAGTGGTGAGTTGGAAAAACGAACACTTACTATTGCCAGATGTCAAGCGAGAAGTGCTCCAGGAATGGTAAGGAGAAATGGGCCAAACGTCTGCCCTGACATCCCTCGGTGGTTCCCGAGGGGGGAATGACGCCATCTTACCGTCTCAGGCATCCTTTATGTGATGTGGGCGGGGGCTGGCTGCCGCACCGACCAATGGCGTGGCTCACAAGCCCTAACCGCCCTTCAGTATGCTTAAGCGTGGTGACGCTAAGCGTCACCATGGAAACCAATGACGCCGCAAGGCCGCGCATGCGCACCACTACCGCGTCCGATCCGTGGCGACGCAGAGAGTAGCCTTGGAGATGGACGATGCTGCAGGGTAGCGCATGCATGCCGTGGGGAGCCTGCATTGGATCCCACATGCATCCCGCAGCGTAAGCGGCCAGCCCGCTGCCATTTTAAGAAAGGGCTGTGCCCATACCGGTGTTGTATCCTTCCAGGCGAAAAGGATTGTCCCCATAAAGGAGTGAGCCACAAGACAGGAACGCTCTCAAAGAACCCCCTGCATGTACCCTTATGCAGAAGAGAACATGCTGTTACAGTGTATTCACCCTCCCCTTTAATCCGCAGAGTGCGGAAGGAGGGGAGGGGAGAAAAAAAGAGGGGGGGGGGTATGATAAGTAATGGGCTAGATTTGAATAATGGAGGAATTATATGTACCAAAAACCACATAAGTCCCCACGTGCACTAAGATTGTAAAAAAGGCGTGGGGGAGACTGGGACTAATAATCACTGACACGAGAAGCTCCCTGTCTGAGGAAAAAACCAAAGGCAGGGAGAGATTGGAAGGCCCCCGTGTATATCTAACACGGGGGCCCCCCTGTGCCGGGTAGGGTATAGGATGCAGGGGTATAGAAAAACCCCTGTCTATGAAAATCCAAGGAGACTGGTCCCCTACCAAGTTAAACCCAGAGATACCCCAGAAGGGGGGGCAGAGTGCAGAACATAAACAGGAACCCCTAGTTGTTGGTAATTCATTGAACAAAGAGAATATTATCACATACATATCGTTTTGAAGGGCTGGAGTGCCCAAACCAGATGGTAACAATACCTCTAATCAAAAAGAGGAAAAAATTACACAAAATAATAAGAAGGAGAACATTCAGATCATTATCTTAATTTGTTCCATCTAATAATTGAAATTGAAGAAACTCCCCTAGGAAAAAAATATATCTATCTGATGCCTATACATACACCAGGGTTACTCATGGAGAGTAACCCACATAAGGAAGGATTTTGAGGAATGAGAGCGTGACCCATCTAGAGGAATGAGTGACCACTGGAATGGAGAGTAGGGGGGCATCTTAGTCGGTTTTGCCTGACCCAAAGCCCTCCAAAAAGTACCTGAAACTCTCCATTTCATTCAAACCAGGGGGGGTGGTGGCCCTAAGACGCCTGATCCAGCGCATCTCGCGCTGGAGCAGGATCTTGTTCCAATCACCCCCCCCTGGCTGGTATATGGAGTCTGTCCAGAACTGTAAAGTTTACCTTGGGCATCCTATAATTGTGTTGTTTGGCTACATGCCTACCCAAAGGTAGGTAAAGATTGCCTATGCCCATGCTGTGTATATGTTTTTCCACTCTTTTGGCAAATTCCTGTCGGGTCTTGCCAACATAAAAGGCCCCACACTGGCATTGCATTAAGTAGACTACCCCCCGTGTTCTACAGTTGGCAATGTGTCGCAACTGGAAAATCTCCCCACTAGGTAGGGTTATCTTGGTTCTTTTTCCTATGACTCCACATTGTGCGCACGATCCACATGGGTATGTACCCCAAGTTTTACAGGGATCTCTTCTCGCACTTCCTTTATATTCACTCTGTGTGAGTGTATTGCCTATGGAGCCGGATTTCCTGTAGGTGATTAGAGGTCTTGGTGTTACTAGACTGCCCAGAATTGGATCCTCCATGAGAATTGACCAGTGTTTAGAAATTATTTTCCTTATTTGTTTGTGTTCATTTGAGAATTTCAAGATGATACTAGTCGTGGTGTCTACATTTTTTGAAATCTTTTTCTTTTTGAAGATCATGTCATGTCTCTCTATATTTTTCACACGATTAAACGCTTTCTTGAGAGCTGTCTTGGTATATCCTCTCTCCATCAATCTGGAGGTTAATTCATTAGATTCTCGTTGAAAGTCCTCCTGTGTACTACAATTCCTTTTTAATCTTAAGAATTGACTGAATGGAATGGATTTTTTTAGTGGCTCTGGATGAAAGCTGTCTGCGTGTAACAGTGTGTTACCAGCTGTCTCTTTTCTATACAGTTTACTTGAGAGTCCACCAATTTGGTCTTTAAAGATGGTGATGTCCAAAAAGTTGACTTCCTTGGGGTCATATGACATGGTGAAAAAGAGGTTAAAGCTGTTTATATTCATGGAGTTCAGGCAGTTTCTGAGTGCCTCTTCGGGGCAATCCCAGATGATAAAAATGTCGTCTATGTATCTCTGCCACATACAGATGTGGTCAGAGTACATAGACGACCCCTCCCCCAGCAGAAAATCTTTCTCCCACTCCCCCAGGTACAGATTGGTGTATGAGGGTGCACAGCACGTCCCCATAGCCACTCCCTGCACCTGGAGGTAGTGGGAGCCCCTGAACAAAAAGGTGTTGTGTTTAAGAATGAATTCGAGCATCTGAAGTATAAAGGCATTGAACTTCCAATCAGTAGTAGCTCATTGCCTCAAGACGCGTTCAATGGCTGCTACTCCAGCATCATGGGGGATACTATTGTATAACGATTCCACATCGATGGTAACTAGGAGGGCTGAGTCTGGGATGACCAGGTTGTCTAGGATTTGCAATAAATGGATTGTGTCTTTGGTGTAGGAGGGTAAGTCCATGACATGTGGTCTGAGATGATGATCTATAATCTGGCTGATGCCTTCTGTGATGGAGCCATTGCCTGAGGTGATGGGCCTACCGGGTGGATCATTCAATTTTTTATGCACCTTGGGTAGGGCATAAAATGTAGGCATCCGGGTGTGCTTTATCCGTATGAATTCCCACATTTCCCGGTCGATGATCCCCTCGTTGAGGGCCTCATCGACCAGGTGTAGGAATTCCTGGTTGAATCTTTCCACTGTTGCCAGGGAGACTTTCTTGTAACATTTAGTGTTGTTAAGTATGTTAAGGCACATCCTTTCATAATTTTCATTGTCCATCAGGACAATGTTTCCCCCTTTGTCCGATGTCTTAATTGTGATGTTCATATCGTTCTTGAGTGTATTGAGTGTGTGTTGAAGTTCTGGACTAAGGTTGTTTCTGGTTGTATGTCTCTCCAATTTCTCAATTTCTCTGGTTGTCTGCTTGACAAACAATGCTATCGCTGGGTTAAGGTTGAGAGGTGGAAATTTATGTGATTTCTTTTTAAATTTTTTATCTGTATTTTTATACTATCATACATAATCTTCTTCTGACTGCTCGTCATCACTCCCCCCGCTTCCTAATTCCTCATCCCATCCATCTTCCAAAGCGTTGTTCTCTTGTAGTAGTAAGTTTAAATCTCTAAGGGCTTTGAAGTCAGCCGTTTTCAGATTCGGTGCTGTTTTATCTAATTTATCCCAAAGGTGTTCTGTCGGGTTGAGGTCAAAACTCTGTGCAGGCCAGTCAAGTTCCTCCACCCCAAACTCACTCATCCATGTCTTTATGGATTATTTTGTGGTGTGGGAACACATAACAGTGCTTAGCGGCAGGCCTTTCAATTACACTTTTTTTATTTTACCTCCAGTAGTTTATTGTAAATAGTAGTGTGGTGATTACCTATTATACTAAAAATAGGAAAGGGGCATTAATAAACATCAACAGGTTTCAGTTGTGCCCCACCAGGCCGACACCCCCTTGGACAATGTGCCTGGCTGCTGAGTTCATCACCCCCATTCCTGCACTGATGGGCACTGATTGGCAGCACTGATAAGCAGCACTGATTGGCACTGACAGGTGGCACTCATTTGCACTGGTGTGGAACTGACTGCCACTGACAGGTGGCACTGATTGGTAGCACTGATTGGCACTGACAGGCGGCACTGGCACTGATTGGCACTGACAGGTGGCACTGGCACTAATTGGCACTGACAGGTAACACTGATTGGAAGTACTAATTGGCACTAACAGGTGGCACTGATTGGAAGCACTAATTGGCACTGACAGTCGGCACTAGCACTGATTGGCACAGACAGGTGGCACTGGCATTGATTGGCACTGACAGTTGGCACTGATTGGAAGCACTGATAGGTGGCACTCATTGGCACTGACAGGTGGCACTGATTGGAAGCACTTGGCACTCATTGGCACTAACAGGTGGCACTGATTGAAAGCACTAATTGGCACTGACAGGTGGCACTGGCACTGATTGGCACTGACAGGTGGCACTGAGTGGAAGCACTGATTGGTACCGATTGGCACTCATTGGCACTGACAGGTGGCACTGATTGGAAGCATTAATTGGCACTGACAGGCGGCGCTGGCACTGTTTGGTACTGAGGGATGGCGCTGGCACTCATTGGCACTAACAGGTGGCACTGATTGGAAGCACTGATTGGCACTCACAAACTGACAGGTGGCACTGACTGGCATAGACAGGTGGCATTAGTCGGAAGCACTGACAGAGGAGAGGGGGGTTTCCATGGGCGTGCCTAGAGCATTTGGCACCCGGGGCGGATCCTATATCTGGCACCCCCCCACCTTACAAAGTAAAAACACCCCACTGTGCACCACTGGACCCCTTTACATTATTCAGCCCCCCTCAGCACAGACCCCCCATTCAGCACAGACCCTCCTTCAGCACATACCCCCCTTCAGCACAGATGGACCCCTCTTCAGCACAGACCCCCCCATTCAGCACAGACCCCCCTTCAGCACATACCCCCCTTAGCACAGATGGACCCCCTTTAGCACAGACCCCCCCATTCAGCACAGACCCCCCTTAGCACAGATGGACCCCCTTCAGCACAGAGGGACCCCCCATTCAGCACAGACCCCCCTTAGCACAGATGGATCCCCTTCAGCACAGATGGACCCCCCATTCAGCACAGACTCCCCCTTCAGCACAGATGGACCTCCTTTAGCACAGACCCCCCAATTCAACACACCCCCCTTCAGCACAGATGGACCCCCCATTAAACACACCCCCCTTCAGCACAGATGGAGCCCCCCCATTCAGCACAAACCCCCCTTCAGCACAGATGGACTCCCCCATTAAGCACACCCCCCCTCAGCACAGATGGAGCCCCCCATTAAGCACACCCCCCTTTAGCACAGATGGACTCCACCATTGAGCACACCCCCCCTTCAGCACAGATGGAGCCCCCCCATTCAGCACAAACCCCCCTTCAGCACAGATGGACACCCCCATTAAGCACACCCCCCTTCAGCACAGATGGAGCCCCCCATTCAGCACAAACCCCCCTTCAGCACAGATGGACTCCCCCATTAAGCACACCCCCCCTTCAGCACAGATGGAGCCCCCCATTAAGCACTCCCCCTTCAGCACAGATGGACTCCCCCATTGAGCACACCCCCCTTCAGCACAGATGGAGCCCCCCATTCAGCACAAACCCCCCCATCAGCACAGACATACCCCCCTCCCCCCATTCCATTCAGTACCTCAGATCAGCACGGCACAGGCACAGCAGGTCTCCTCCCCCTGTGTACACATAAACACTGGAGGGGGAGGCGGCTTCATTCTGCTCGCTGTGCCTGTGTGACATCCAAGCAGGACCAAGCAGCTATTGAACATCAGCTATAATTGAGCAGCTTGGGAAAAGGGGCGGGGCTACATACACGTAACGGCCCCGCCAGACCCATCCCATTGGCTGGTATTCGATACCTGCTCGGTCCCGCCCACCCCCACATCATACAGGAACTCTGACAGCTCCTCAGGACAGTGTTACACTAAATGGATCTTACAAGCCCCAATATCGGCAATGCTATACTGCCTCACAGGCAGTGCGGGGTACACATTGCACATCAGCCCAAGGAGGACTCAGGATACAGGCGGCATGGAGCTAAACACTGCTCGGGGGATTAGGGTGTGCCCAGGCACACCCGGCACACCCCGTGGACACGCCTATGTCTGTGCTCCAGGGAGGGATGGGATCTGGAGTCTTACATCAAAGCCCTTTCTACCAGACATGACTTTGAGACCACTTCCTGCCCAGACCAATTTTCAGCTTTCAGTGCTCTTGCACTTTGAATGCCAATTACTCAGTCATGCAACACTGTACCCAAACAAAGTTTTTATCATTTTTTTTCACACAAATAGTTTTCTTTTGGTGGTATTTAATCACCACTGGGTTTTTTTTTGCGACATAAGTCAAAAAAGAGCAAACATTTGGTAAAAAAACACTTATTCTAGTTTCTGTGATAACATTTTTCAAATAAGTAATTTTTGTTCATAAATTTGGGCCAAAATTTATACTGCTACATATCTTTGGTAAAAATAACTCAAATTAGTGGATATTATTTGGTCTGTGTGAAATTTATAGAGTCTACAAGCTATAGTGCAAATCATTGAAAATTAATCACACCTGATGCACTAACGGCCTATCTCAATGCTTGAGGCCCTGATATGTCAGGATAGCACACATACCCCCCAAATGACCCCTTTTTGAAAAGTAGACAGTCTAAGGTATTTAGTAAGAGGCATAGTGAGTTTTTTGAAGTTGTAATTTTTTCCCACAATTCTTGGGAAAATGAAGAAGTTATTATTATTATTTTTATTTTTTTACACAAAAATGCCATAATAACAAATTATTTCTCACAAACAGCATATGCATAATTCCAATTACACACCAAAATACATTCTGCTACTCCTCCCAAGTATGGCAATACCACACGTGTGAGACTTTTTCACAGCCTGGCCACATAGAGAGGCCCAACATGCAGGGAGTAGGGATGAGCCGAACACCCCCCTGTTCGGTTCACATCAGAACATGTGAACAGGAAAAAAGTTCGTTCGAACACGTGAACACCATTAAAGTCTATGGGACACGAACATGAATAATCAAAAGTGCTAATTTTAAAGGCTTATATGCAAGTTATTGTCATAAAACGTGTTTGGGGACCTGGGTCCTGCCCCAGGGGACATGGATCAATGCAAAAAAAAGTTTTAAAAATGGCCGTTTTTTCAGGAGCAGTGATTTTAATAATGCTTAAAGTCAAACAATAAAAGTGTAATATCCCTTTAAATTTCATAGCTGGGGGGTGTCTATAGTATACCTGTAAAGGGGCGCATGTTTCCCGTGTTTAGAACAGTCTGACAGCAAAATGACATTTCAAAGAAAAAAAGTCATTTAAAATTACTCGCGGCTATTGCATTGCCGATCCAACAATACACATAAAAGTTTATTGCAAAAAACGGCATGAGAATTCCCCACAGGGGAACCCCGAACCAAATAAAAAAAAAAAAATGGCGTGGGAGTCCCCCTAAATTCAATACCAGGCCCTTCAGGTCTGGTATGGATATTAAGGGGAACCCCAGCCAAAATTTAAAAAAAAATTACGTGGGGTTCCCCCTAAAATTCCATACCAGACCCTTCAGGTCTGGTATGGATTTTAAGGGGAACCCAGCGCCAAAATTTAAAATAAAAACGGCGTGGGGTCCCCCCAAAAATCCATACCAGACCCTTATCCGAGCACGCAACCTGGCAGGCCGCAGGAAAAGAGGGGAGGACAAGAGAGCGCCCCCCCTCCTGAACCGTACCAGGCCACATGCCCTCAACATTGGGAGGGTGCTTTGGGGTAGCCCCCCAAAACACCTTGTCCCCATGTTGATGAGGACAAGGGCCTCATCCCCACAACCCTGGCCGGTGGTTGTGGGGGTCTATGGGCGGGGGGCTTATCGGAATCTGGAAGCCCCCTTTAACAAGGGGACCCCCAGATCCCAGCCCTCCCATGTGAATTGGTAATGGGGTACAAATGTACCCCTACCATTTCACAAAAAAGTGTCAAAAAGGTTAAAAACACAAGAGATGGTTTTTGACAAGTCCTTTATTAATTTCTTCTTCTTTCGGCTTCTTCTTCCATCTTCTTTCTTCGAGTGTTCTTTCGGTGTTCTTCTTCCTCCTCCATCTTCTTCTTCATCTTCTTCTTTTCCATCTTCTTCTTCCTCCGCTCTTCTCGTCCCGCATCTTCCTCCAGGCTTCTTCTCCGCTCTGTGCGCACGATCCTCCTCAGTGGGAGTCTTCAGCCGTGTGATGCTTCGCTTCTTCTGACATTTCTTATATAACGGAGGGCGGGGCCACCCGGTGACACGGGACTTCCCTGTGGCTTTCCCCGTGTTGTCAGAGGGGGGCGGGGTCACCCGGGTACGTAAACCTTATAGCTGAGAGTAGTTTTAAATTACTTTTTTTCCTTTGAAATGTCATTTTGCTGTCAGACTGTTCTAAACACAGGAAACATGCGCCCCTTTACAGGCATACTATAGACACCTCCCCAGGTACGAAATTTAAAGGAATATTACACTTTTATTGTTTCATTTTAAGCATTATTAAAATCACTACCCCGAAAAAAAGGCCGTTTTTAAAACTTCTTTTTGCATTGATACATGTCCCCTGGGGTAGGACCCAGGTCCCCAAACACTTTTTTATGACAATACCATGCATATAAGCCTTTAAAATTAGCACTTTTGATTTCTCCCATAGGCTTTTAAAGGGTGTTCCGCGGCTTTTCGAATTTGCCGCGAACACCCCAAATTGTTCGCTGTTCGTCCCTGTTATGCTTACGTCTAAAGTGTAATGATACATTGTGATCTTTATACCCTGTGCATATATTATAAATATGCTCTGAGACTCGCTTACTTAGTGTCCTTTTAGTTCGGCCAATATACTTTAAGCCACAAGGGCACTGCAGGGCATAGACTACATATGTCAAATTGCAAGGAATAAAATCTTTGATCTAAAATTCACGTCTCCAAAGATGATGAAATATTAACCCGCTGGCACGCCTTACATTTTCTGCATGAGTAAAAACCAGGTGTGTGCCAGAACATCTGTGGTTGTGTGGGCGGATCCAACACTTTCTTTACTATCCTAGCCCCAAAAGAAGGTGCTTTTCGATAAATAAAAGTGGTGCTATCTGGTAATACTCTTTTTAAAGTTTTGTCCATACCTAATATCCTCCAATGCTTTTTAAAAATGTCTTCCACATCTCTATATTGCAAGTGGAAATTGCTAATGAACCCCCATTCTTGTTTAGTGTCATTGGGTCTCTCTTTGCCTTTTAAACATACAGCCTGCGATATCTGCCCTACTTCCTTGATTGCTTTGTTCAGCACTAAGGTGCCATAGCCTTTTTCTTCAAAAAGTTTTTTATGATTTGTGTTTGATCTCTAAAATCAACATCTGCAGTACAATTTCTCCTGACCCGCATAAACTGTCCTTTCAGGATGTTTCTTAGCCATAAAGGATGATGTCCACTCCTTACTGGTAGAGAGATTTTCCTATCAATGGCTTTGAAGAAAACTTTAGTGGTCAGAGCATTATTCTGTAACATTATAGTTAAATCAAGATAGTTCAAATGTTCTTTACTATAATGAAAATCTAATCTTATATTGTTAGTGTTGTTATTCAACTCCTCCATAAAATCTTTCATAGATTTTTCAGTCCCTGCCCAAATGAATATCAGATCGTCTATAAATCTTTTGTAAAAAAGAATTTCCTTCTTCTCTTTACCAAAGATATGTTTATCCTCCCATTCGCTCATAAAGAGGTTGGCAAGGCTCGGTGCAAATTTTGCGCCCGTTGCCACACCTCTTATCTGGGTATAGGATTTTCTGTCATACCAAAAGTAGTTGTGTGAGAGGCAGAAATCAAGGACCATCCCTAAAAACCTCTTCTCTACATATCATCTCTCTTACTAAATGCCCAATTCAGGGCTAACATGGCATTGTCTTGTTTGATCACCATATACAACGATGCCACGTCAGCGGTTACCAAAAATATATCAGGTTGTATGGGTACTCTTAATTCTTTTAACAACAACAATAACAAATTACTTGTGTCTTTAAGATAGGCTTTAGTATTTAAAACGCTGGTTTGGAGAAAATTGTCCAGGTACTGGCTAGAGATGAGCCCGATGTTCAAGTCGAACGTAAGTTCGACTCGAACATCCTTATCGGAATCTGGAAGCCCCCTTTAACAAGGGGACCCCCAGATCCCCCAGACCCCCCTGTGTGAAATGGTAACAGGGTGCAAATATTACCCCAACCATTTCACAAAAAAAGTGTGAAAATGATAAAAATGACAAGACACGGCTTGGGGACAAGTCCTTTATTAAAAAATAAAAAATAAAACTGTCCCATGAAATATTCTTCTTCTCTTGCTCCGCCGACGGACCGAAAAAGAAAAAAAATCTGCACACCGACAGCGATTCACCCCCATGTGAGGCACCCACCGTAAAGACCGTCCTCTCAGGTGACAGTTATTTTATAACTGAGGACAGGGCCACACAGTGACATCGTCGGATCGCCGGGTGGCCCCCCCCCTCTGACGCTACGGGGAAGCCATAGAGATGTCCCAGTGCATTAGAGGGGGGCAGGATCACCCGGAAACTTCACCGCATGGCCCCGCCCTCAGTTATAAAAGAACTGTCACCTAAGAGGACGGTCATTACGGCGGGTGCTTCCCATGGAGGTGGATCGCTGGCAGTGTGCAGGTTTTTTTTTTTTTTTCATTTTCGGTCCATTGGCGGAGCAAGAGAAGAAGAAGACTTCGTGGGACAGTTTTATTTTTTTACTTTTTAATAAAGGACTTGTCCCCAAGCCGTGTCTTGTCATTTTTACCATTTTCACATTTTTTTTGTGAAATGGTAGGGGTACCTTTATACCCCATTACCATTTCACATAGGGGAAGGCCAGGATCTGAGGATCTCCTTGTTAAAGGGGGCTTCCAGATTCCGATAAGCCTCCCCGTCCGCAGACCCCCACAACCACCGGGCAAGGGTTGTGGGTATGAGGCTCTTGTCCCCATCAACATGGGGACAAGGTGCTTTGAGGCTACCTCAAAGCACCCTCCACATGTTGAGGGCATGTGGCCTGGTATGATTCAGGAGGAGGGGTACTCTTTCGTCCCCCCCTCTTTTCCTGCGGCCTGCCAGGTTGTGTGCTCGGATAATGGTCTGGTATGGATTTTTGGGGGGACCCCCACACCATTTTTTTTTAATTTTGGCGCGGGGTTCCCCTTAAAAGCCATACCAGACCTGTAGGGTCTGGTATGGATTTTGAGGGGGACCCCCACGCCATTTTTTTAAAAATTTTGGCACGGGGTTCAACATAATATCCATACCAGACCTGAAGGGCCTGGTATGGAATTTGGGGGGACCCCACGCAATTTTTGTTTAATTTTGGTTCGGGGTTCCCCTTAATATTCATACCAGACCCAAAGGGCCTGGTAATGGACTGTGGGGGAATCCCATGTTGTTTTTTTCAATGACTTTTATGTGTATTGCTAGGACCGACAATTCGTTATAGCCGCAAGTACTTTTAAATTACTTTTTTTCCTTTAGAAATGTCATTTTGTGCAGGGACTGTTCTAAACACAGGAAAAATGAGCCCCTTTACAGGCATACTATAGATACCCCCCAGGCATGATATTTAAAGGAATATTTCATTTTTATTGTTTCACGTTAAGCATTAAAAAAAATCACTGCTCCAAAAAAAACAGGTGTTTTTAAAACTTTTTTTTGCATTGATACATGTCCCCTGGGGCAGGACCCAGGTCCCCAAACACTTTTTATGACAATAACTTGCATATAAGCCTTTAAAATTAGCACTTTTGATTATTCATGTTCGTGTCTCATAGACTTTAATGGTGTTCACGTGTTCGAACAAATTTTTTGCCTGTTTGCATGTTCTGCTGCGAACCGAACCAGGGGGTGTTCGGCTCATCCCTAGTACTGGCCCATTCTTGAAGAGTCTGAACCAATACTATTCACAATTGGTCTCGCTGGAGGATTCATAGGATTTTTCTGGATTTTTGGCAATGTGAATATTGTCGGTATCCTATTGTAACTCGGTGATAAGTATCATTTTTCTTTCTTAGTAATGACCCGTGTATAGCAGCCATACTCAAACAAATTGCTTAAATCGTTTCTGAAATCAGCTGTTGGGTCTTTTTTGGAACTTGATATGACTCTGTATCTGCTAACATACCAGACAATTGGGAGTGGTAAAAATTTTTACCAAGTATAACCACCCTATTCTTTTTAGGTTCAATTCCTTCCAGATCTTTTAACACTAGTTGCTTGAATACTTTTACATGGTGATTGGCTGGTTGTGGTGGGTTAAATAAAGATTTTTTACTTAGACCACTATCTACTCCCATATTGATCTCTTTCAATTGATTTCCTCTACTCACTGCATTACCCCAAAACTACACACATTATGAGTATAGAGTAATTAGATAACTATGAAAGGTGATGAGAGCAATCTCTGCACTGATTGAAATTGGAGGCAGTCATAGGGTTAAATTACCTGAAGACAGCCCATAAATAGAGTGAGCCATGCCGTGTAGCCACGCCCTCTGACGAAGTCCATGATGATACGCATTAGGGTAAGGCTACACGGCCACTCAGCTTGTCTACCCTCATTGAGCTCAACCCGGGCATCGCTGCGATCCTTTCAATACTAGGAGCAGTGGAATGACACCAGGCAGGCAAGCTACTGTTTACATGCTCATTTTTAATCCTATATTTGTAAGTGCAATATGTAAGGGGGGATTTGGGGTTTAATTAAAAACTATTTAAAATGGAATTATGCTATAAGAGTTTCTTTATCCTTTGGGCCTGCTTGTTGATGAGCTTGGGATCCAGTAGCAATCTAATGGAGTGTGACATTTCAGGACAGAACACAGTGTGAACCCATACAGATCTAATACTGGTAAAATTACATTAGAAGTTAAAGAGGTAGTCCGTACCATGATCCGATGATCAGAGGAGGAAATCCATTTATTTGTGGAGTTTAAGGCTGATTTTCACCTGATTTCTGGTGAGTGTAAAATCTTAAGGAAGTGGCGTCCCACGTGGTGTGGGTAAGGGATGAAGATTCTGAGGAATTATTATAATTACAATTTTTTCAACACTCCCCCACACACTGTTGGTTGTTTTGTTACAGCTGACTACTCTACAGAGACTTTTTATACTTTTTTATTATTGTTTATAATGAGGACATTGTGCTGGTGTTATATATTATTATGTGTTTAAAATTAATATCTTTCTGGGATTGATACAAGAGTTTAGCATTGCTAATGCCTATATCTCCTTAGGGTGTGTAGACATATTTTTTACTTACTGTATGTGTTTACATTGATTAATATTTATTCTACCAACCAGGAGTAGCTGTGTTTCCTCTCATCTATAATTGACAGCCTGATAAAATTAGGGGAATGGTAAAATAATCCTTAGAAGCTTTCAGAACCTTCTAGACTCAAATTTGGTTACATCCATAGGTCTTGAACTCTGGTGAGACCTCTCTCCCATATATTTATCTATCGATATGTCCTCTACTCTTAAAAGAAGCTGTACTTGGTGCCTAATCAATAACCTGTTAAGGGACTCCCCATGTGTTAATGCTGTCTCTCAGGCTATAGAGTGTGGCAGGGGTTGAAGAAGTGGGTAGCTTTGGTAGGAAGTGGCAGTTGATTAAGACATTAGCATCATTGGTAAAGGGTGGCAGGGGATGGAGAGGTAAGCAACATTGAAAGAGAGCTGCAGGGGATGCAGAGATGAGAAGTGTTAAAAGAGGGTGACAGGGAATGCAAACGCGAGTAGCTCCGGCAGAGATTGGCAGGGGATGCAAAGTTAAGAAGAATTTGAAGAGTGTGGCAGGGAATGCAGAGGTGAGCAGCATTGGAAGAGGGTGTCAGAGGATACAAAGGTGAGAAGCATTGGAAGAAAGCTGCAGGGAATGAAGAGGTGAACAGTGTTGGTAGAGGGTGGCAAGTGATACAGAAGTGAGAAGCATTGCAAAAGGGTGTCTGGGGATGCAAAGGTGAGCAATGTTATAAGAAGTTATCAAATGGAGCAGAAGTGAGCAGTACTGGAAGAAGGGTGCAATTGGAACAGTGTTGTAAAAGTGGGTGCATACTCACGGTGTCCCCTCTTGACCTGCTGCAGCAGAGCGAT
The DNA here is from genome assembly GCF_042186555.1 of Aquarana catesbeiana. Classification (NCBI taxonomy): domain Eukaryota; kingdom Metazoa; phylum Chordata; class Amphibia; order Anura; family Ranidae; genus Aquarana; species Aquarana catesbeiana. The sequence goes on along the minus strand of NC_133333.1, from coordinate 134,880,761 downwards.
CACACAGGTTACAGGAGCAGTAAAGAGACCAGGGGAGTCAGTGGCAGCATAGGTGAGTGGAGGATACCTACACCAAATGACACACAAATAGCACTGCATACGCAGGGCAGATGTGTTGCCTGCCTCGTGCTTGCTATGGCTGTCTATTGATCTACCCTTGCAGTCATGTAATGATTACACAACTGCAAGGTATATTAGCAGACACTAGGCAGGACAAAAGACTTTATACTCATACAATAAAAGTATGTGAAAACATATTTTGCATTCACTTACTTTTATTGTATGAATATAAATAAAATTATGAGAATGAAAAATATGTATTCCCGTACTTTTATTGTTTTTGAATATGCTGCCTAACTTACAAAACATAATGTGCATTAGCACACCACAGTGGAGGGAAAACAAGCAAATGCACTGCGACAAGCAAATATAACTAGTTAATAATATAAATATATAAAGATACTGTAGGCTAAGGATGAGCTTCGAGTTCGAGTCGAACTCATGTTCGACTCGAACATTGGCTGTTCGCACGTTCGCCGAACAGCGAACAATTTGGGGTGTTCGCGGCAAATTCGAATGCCGCGGAACACCCTTTAAAAGTCTATGGGAGAAATCAAAAGGCTTATATGCAAGTTATTGTCATAAAAAGTGTTTGGGGACCTGAGTCCTGCACCAGGGGACATGGATCAATGCAAAAAAAAGTTTTAAAAACGGCCTTTTTTCAGGAGCATTTTTTTTAATAATGCTTAAAGTCAAACAATAAAAGTGTAATAACCCTTTAAATTTCGTAGCTGGGGGGGTGTCTATAGTATGCCTGTAAAGGGGCGCATGCTTCCCGTGTTTAGAACAGTCTGACAGCAAAATGACATTTCGAAGGAAAAAACCCATTTAAAACTACTCGCGGCTATTGCATTGCGACAATACACATAGAAGTTCATTGATAAAAACGGCATGGGAATTCCCCACAGGGGAACCCCGAACCAAAATTAAAAAAAAAAAATGACGTGGGAGTCCCCCTAAATTCCATACCAGGCCCTTCAGGTCTGGTATAGATATTAAGGGGAACCCCAGCCAAAATTTAAAAAAAAAACGGCGTGGGGTCCCCCCAAAAATCCATACCAGACCCTTATCCGAGCACGCAACCTGGCAGGCCACAGGAAAAGAGGGGGGGGCGAGAGTGCGGCCCCCCCTCCTGAACCGTACAAGGCCACATGCCCTCAACATTGGGAGGGTGCTTTGGGGTAGCCCCCCAAAACACCTTGTCCCCATGTTGAAGGACATGTTGAAGGACATGTGGGGGTCTGCGGGTGGGGGGCTTATCGGAATCTGGAAGCCCCCTTTAACAAGGGGACCCCCAGATCCCGCCCCCCCCGTGTGAAATGGTAAGGGGGTACTTACCCCTACTATTTCACTAAAAAACTGTCAAAAATGTTAAAAATGACAAGAGACAGTTTTTGACAATTCTTTATTTAAATGCTTCTTCTTTCTTCTATCTTCCTTCATCTTCTTCTTCTTCTGGTTCTTCTGGTTCTTCCTCCGGCGTTTTCGTCCAGCATCTCCTCCGCGGCGTCTTCTATCTTCTTCTCCTCGGGCTGCTCCGCACCCATGGCATGGGGGGAGGCTCCCGCTCTTCTCTTCATCTTCTTCTTGGGGCATGACGGGACTTCCCTGTGGCATTCCTCGTGACGTCACAGGGAAGTCCCATCAAGTCACCGTGCGTCAGAGGGGGGCGGGGTCACCAGGTGGCCCCGCCCCCCGTTATTTAAGAACTGTCAGACGAGGAGACGCCGTCACACAGCGGGAGCCTCCCTCCATGCCAGCATGGGTGCGGAGCGGCCCGGAGAAGAAAATGAAGAGGAGAAGAGGAGAAGATGAAGAGAAGAGCGAGAGCCTCCCCCCATGCCATGGGTGTGGAGCGGCCCGAGGAGAAGAAGATAGAAGACGCCGCAAGGGAGATGCTGGACGAGAACGCCGGAGGAAGAACCAGAAGAGCCAGAAGAACCAGAAGAAGAAGATGAAGGAAGATAGAAGAAAGAAGAAGCATTTAAATAAAGGAATTGTCAAAAGCTGTCTCTTGTAATTTTTAACATTTTTGACAGTTTTTTAGTGAAATGGTAGGGGTAAGTACCCCCTTACCATTTCACACAGGGGGGGCCGGGATCTGGGGGTCCCCTTGTTAAAGGGGGCTTCCAGATTCCGATAAGCCCCCCGCCCGCAGACCCCCACAACCACCGGCCAGGGTTGTGGGGATGAGGCCCTTGTCCTCATCAACATGGGGACAAGGTGTTTTGGGCATGTAGCCTGGTACGGTTCAGGAGGGGGGCGCACTCTCGTCCCCCCCTCTTTTCCTGCGGCTTGCCAGGTTGCGTGCTCGGACCCCACACCGTTTTTTTTTTGTTTTTTTTGGCGCGGGGTTCCCCTTAAAATCCATACCAGACCTGAAGGGTCTGGTATGGAATTTAGGGGGAACCCCACGTCATTTTTTTTTTTATTTTGGCCAGGGTTCCCCTTAATATCCATACCAGACCTGAAGGGCCTGGTATGGAATGTAGGGGGACCCCCCACGTCATTTTTTTTTAAATTTTGGTTCAGGGTTCCCCTGTGGGGAATTCCCATGCCGTTTTTATCAATGAACTTCTATGTGTATTGTCGGCAATGCAATAGCCGCGAATAGTTTTAAATGGGTTTTTTCCTTCGAAATGTCATTTTGCTGTCAGACTGTTCTAAACACGGGAAACATGCGCCCCTTTACAGGCATACTATAGACACCCCCCAGCTACGAAATTTAAAGGGATATTACACTTTTATTGTTTGACTTTAAGCATTATTAAAATCACTGCTCCTGAAAAAACTGCCATTTTTAAAACTTTTTTTTGCATTGATCCATGTCCCCTGGGGCAAGACCCAGGTCCCCAAACACTTTTTATGACAATAACTTGCATATAAGCCTTTAAAATTAGCACTTTTGATTACTCATGTTCGTGTCCCATAGACTTTAACGGTGTTCGCGTGTTCGAACGAACTTTTTTCCTGTTCGCATGTTCTGGTGCGAACCGAACAGGGGGGTGTTCGGCTCATCCCTACTGTAGACCATGTTTAGTAAGCAACTAACATTCAAGATATGATCCATTAGGGAAAACAGCCCATTAGGGGTCTGACATTATTTCACAATACAGTGTAGTAGCTTTAAATTTAAACCAGCATGACCATATCTTAAAATATTTATATGAATCCCTTATTCAAATGTGTTAAATTCTCCATTAAACAAAGATCATTAACCTTACGTAACCGCTGAGAGTGTAGGTACAGGTCATTATCCCCAAAGGGTTAGAATCAAAGATTTAGCAACATTGAATAGAGTCACAGACTTTCTATATTGACATATTGGTTCTGTCATACAATGAAACAAGAACATTCATGGTTCAAATCTGATTACTTCGCCCTGTATCAAAGAGATCATATCTGCCACCTCCTACCACAATGGTTGTATAAAAGGGCAAGACCACCATATATGACCATGTGTGGCTCGGCTTCCGCAATCTCTCCAACACAAGGGTGAATTTGACATATACATAGCGTGAAGTTTAACTGGTATAATATGCCATTGAGTATGAAGTTTATAATTTACCTCTTTTATTCTGGAGGAAGTGGCAGACATATAAGAAAGTTGTATGACCCTATCTTTTTATTTAACCATAAGACTAGATTGCAAATCTGAATACCAGCGACCTATATAATCTAGATACTCTGGGCTTTGCAAAGTCAACAGAGCTTTTTAAAATTGAGAAACTCAATGCTGTGGTGGGTCTTTAAACTGCAGGATGGCTTCAATAGGGGTCAATTAATTCAAAGAATTGGGCATAGCACTACTGGTCCATGAAAGTAGGTTTTGTTAGTCCACACAAGGACCGTAGTGGTCTTACCCTGGAATCCTTAAGCACATGGTGCAGTAAAGGTATAAACTCTGGGAACAATTTAAAACCCCTATTTAAAGCGCCTGGCATAAAGTACTGTATATACTTGAGTATAAGTCGAGATTTTCAGCCTTTTTTTTGGGCTGAAAGTGCCCCCCTTGACTTATACTAGAGTCACCGCCGTCTGCCTACATGATCAGTGTGTCATGCAGGCAGATGGCGGCCAGCGTGTGCTACATACCATTTGGCAGCCTCTCACTGTTCAAAAGCCGTGCCTCCTCCTCATCTGTGATAGGCAGAAAACTCCATTTCCCAGCAGCCTATCACGGACATTCTCTCATCCTCATCCATGGTATGAGGATGAAAGAATGTCCGTGATAGGCTGACCGCTGACTGCTGGGAAATGGAGTTTTCTGCCTATCACGGACGAGGAGGAGGCGCGGCTTTTGAAAAGTGAATGGCCACCGAATAGTAATAGCACACGCTGATCGGTGGATGCAGAGCGGCACACGGAGGCATGCACAGGACACAGGTAGGAAACACACATACACGCATACACAGAACACATACACAGAACACATACACACATACACAGGACACATGCACACATTCACAGAGACACATGCACAGGACACATGCACATATACACAGGACACATGCACATATACACAGGACACATGCACAGGACACAGGGAGGTATACAGCTGCAGATGGGCATTGTTGACCCTCTTTTTCCACTTACAGTAGCTGCTGTATTTCTCACCCTCGTCTTATACTTCGGTCAATAAGATTTTCCCGTTTTTTTGTGGTAAATTAGGGCATCGACTTATACTCGGGTCGACTTATACTCGAGTATATACGGTAATTATGTTTAAGCAATGGCATCAAGGGGAATTATATTCCCAAGAATAACGAGAATGCAGGGAGTCTAATATTGCCAATGTAGATATAGTCAAAGGTGATGCCAGAGGTGCCAACCCCCTCGATGAACGAGGTAGCCATAAAGCAACCGCAAGGTCCATATTTGCAAGTGCTACTTCATGTCCTACCCATAGTTTGGACTCCCCGGCATATTTCCAGTCTACTATGCATAACAGGGTATTCGCTTGATAGTATAATTTTAAATTTGGTAAAGCCAGACTGCCTGATCTTTTAGGGTGTTTTAAAACATTGCAAGATATTCTAGTGCGTTGTCCCTTCCAAATATAATGTGAGATAATGGACTGAAGCATCGAAAAAACTCTATGGAGACTTCTAAGGGAAACATTTGAAAAACATATAAAACTTGGGGGAGGAAATTAATCGTTATAACATTGATCTTGTCTAACCACGAATGACAGAGGAAAGACCATTTACGTAAATCTGATTTAATTTTATTAAGCAAAGGGAGGCAATTATATTATAATAGGTTAGAGAGACTAAGTGTAAGGTAAGTACCTAAATACTTTTTTTTTTTAACAACAAGGTTGGTCTTTATTGAAAAAAAAATCATCATTGTACAGTTAACATTCACAGTCAAGCTCTCGTGTATAATACAAAATAAAAGAATCATTTGTGAAGCAACGTAAAATGCTGGGTTAGATATAAGAAGGAAAACAATGCTAATCATTACAGGCATCTCTTATATAGTTATCCACTTGCATATACTCTAGGCCACTGGGTCTAAAATGCTGCCTATCTGGTGGGGGGGTAGTACATTCTACCGCGTTAATACCGTAGAGTCTGTCTACATGTCCCACTAAACATACCACGGGGCACTAGAACTGTTCAGTCCAGGGCAGCCATATTCAATCAAACTTCTGTGGACATCCTCTATTGGTGTAAGTCATTTTATAAAGAGGCAGCACCGCATTGACAGCGGAGTCCCACGCCTCCACCTTAGGGGGGGATGGTGATGCCCATTTCTTAAGAATTTCCTTCTTGGCGTAAAACAACAGTAAGGAGATTAGTATCTTCATATACCTAGGTCTCTGGTCATCATCATGGATGCCCAATAGGGCCAGCTCGGAGGATATCGGCAGCGTCAACTGTAGGCGGATATTTATGCTTTCAAAAACGGCTGCCCAGAACTTCACTATAAGAGGACATGTCCAGAACATATGTAGATATGTGCTGTCTGGGGATTGACATCTATTACAGTTTGGCGATCTATTAGGATAGATCTGGTGCAGTCTCTGTGGGGTGTAATATACCCGGTGTAAGAATTTGGTATGTAGCAACCTGTCTCTGGAAGAAATCAGCAATTTGGACCCATCTTCGAAGCATTCTTCCCAAGTCTCCCTATCCAAACTGGGAATGTCAGTCTGCCATTTGGTCCACAGTGAATGCATCTTAGGTGAGTCAGTTTCAATCAAAGCGAGGTACAGAGTGAAAAGGGTCTTTTTAAGGGTTTCATGAGCTAGCATTTCCTCGATAGGGTCTGGTTTAAGATGTGTAGGAGTGGGAAATTGAGCTCTAGCTGCATGCCGCAGCTGATAATATCTGAATATCATATTACCAGGGAGCCCAAATTTCTCAGCCAAGTCCCGAAACGAGAGCAATGTCCCTGAGTGAATAACATCCTTGAGGACCTTAATTCCAAATCTGGCCCATAACTGTGGGTCAGGTATGGATCTAAAATGATGGAGGGATGGGTTCCCCCAAAGTGGTGTAAAGGGGGAGTACTGACATGGGCGCAGAAATCTCCTTCTAGCCACTGCCCATACCTTTAGGGTCATCCTAGTGGGTCCTGGGAGCAGAGAGTAGGCCGAGGGACCCCTATAGGCTAAGTTTCCTAGCTCCTTAAAGGAGCCTACAATAGCCGCCTCTAGGCATGTGGCAGCATTAGATCTGGATTGTTCAAACCACCATCGCATGGTAACTAACACCGCTGCCCAGTAATAAATTAAAAGGTTTGGTAATGCGAGGCCCTCACAATGGACTGGGAGCTGTAGAGTTGACCTAGCTAATCTGGGGGAAGATCCCTTCCATAAAAATGACCCAATATATCCATCTAGGTCTTTAAATAGTGAGCTAGGGAGCCACACAGGGCAGTTCCTAAATACATAATTAAATTTGGGTAGGTAAAACATTTTAATTATATTGATACGTCCTAATAAATTGAGTGGTAATTCCCTCCATTTGTTGCAGTGTTCCTTAAGTTTAGTGATAATGGGCTGGACGTTAAGACGACGGAAGGCTTGGAGATCCCTGGACACCACTATCCCCAGGTACTTAAATTCCTCCACCCACACTAATGGAGTCAATGGCATCTCGCTCCGTGCATTAGAGTCTACAGGGAAAATGACCGATTTGGACCAGTTTATTTTGACTCCGGAGAACCCCCCATATTTACTAAAAATCTCCAGTGCTGCTTGTAACGAGGGACCAGCATCGTTGAGGTACAGTAATGCATCATCTGCATATAAAGAGATTTTCTCCTCCAGAGGGCCAACCCTAAACCCTTTCACAGCCTCCGATTCACGGATCAGGACAGCTAGTGGCTCAAGGGCCAGGGCAAAGAGACCGGGCGATAGCGGGCATCCCTGCCTCGTGCCCCTCTGGAGGAGAAAATAGTCAGACAGGGTGTCGTTAACACGGATCCTGGCCTTGGGCGAGTTATATAATAAGCCAATCCAATTTAAAAATTTTTGGCCAAATCCAAATCTTTTTAATACCTCCCATAGAAAGCCCCATTCAACGGAGTCAAATGCTTTCTCCACGTCCAGGGAAGCAATGACTCTAGTGCCTACGTTGTCATGTGTTGTATCAAGATTGACAAAAAGCCTACGTATATTGATGTCGGTGCCCTTCCCCGGCATGAACCCCGTCTGGTCTTGGTGAATTGGGTCTTCAATCACTGTGGCTAATCTAAGAGCCAGAATTTTAGCCAGTAATTTGGCATCTGCATTGATGAGAGATATGGGCCTAAACGAAGCGCATTCCTCAGGGTCCCTACCGGGTTTGGGCACCAACACCACCACCGCCTCCGACATAGACTCTGGAAGGGAACCAAGATCATAAAACTGTGATAGGAGAGAGGTCAATCTGGGGGCCAGCAGCTCCTGCTGTTGTGAATAGAACTCTATGGGGATACCGTCTGGGCCAGGTGCTTTTCCTGCCTGCATGCAACTCATGGCTCTCTGAACCTCCTCCAGGGTTATGTCCTTATCAAGGGCCTCTCTTTGGTCTAAGTCCAGTTCAGGTAGCGGTATGAGGTCCAAATAGTCAGAGAGGTCGGTTGTTGTATAATTTACCCTAGTGGCGTATAATTGCTGATAGAATTTTAAAAATCTATTACTAATTTCCCTAGGGGTGGTCAGTAGAGCACCATCTGTATCCCTTAATCTACCCACATGCGTCGCTGCAAACTGTCCCTTTGCCAACCAGGCCAAAAGTCGACCATTCTTGTCTCCATACTCAAAAACTCTTTGGGCACAGGCTAGCATGGACTTTTTAGTAAGGTCTACTCTCAGTAGCGCTAGTTCTCTGAGGGTGTGCTGCCAAGATATATAATTATTAGAGTTCGGGGTGGTAACATATACTTGTTCTTGTTCTCGGGCTTGTGTTTCCAACTGCCCAAGAGACTGCACCATTATCCTCTTTCTATTTGCAATTTTCTTAATATATTGACCTCTCAACCACACCTTAAATGTGTCCCATAATATGAGTGGTCCGGATGAGTCAGCATTGGTCAACCAAAAGGTGCACAGCTCCTCCGGCATCTCCTCCTGGATCTCTGGGTCCATTATCCAATATTTGGACAATCTCCACAATCTCAGGCCCCCGGACCGTGGTTAATAATGGAGCATGGTCCGAGATGCCTCGCGAGAGAATCTCTGTGGACACCATCTCTCCAAGCATCTCTGTCGAGGCAAAGGCCATATCTATACGCGACAGCGTCCGAAAAGTGGTGGATAGGCAAGTAAACTGAGCATCTGAGGGGTGGAAATGGCGCCAGAGATCCATCATATAAAAAGAGGACGCCCAATGGGACAGGCCACCACCAGTGGCGGACGAGGGTCGGAGTCTGTCTAAATCCTCTGACATTACCTGATTGAAATCGCCCACCATCAGCACTTTACTAACATCATATTGGACAACGGTGTGCATCAATGTGTGAAGCAGAGTAATATCGGCAGGAGGAGGCAGGTACACCCCTACAATTATGTATGGAGTACCAGCTATTAATGCATGTATTAGGACATATCTGCCCCCTGGATCAGTCTTAACATCCACTAATTGAAAGGAGAGGGATCTGTGTATCAAGACACTTACCCCTCTGGCATAGTTGGAATAAGAGGCGTGATAGTGGGCAGAGACCCAGGCTCTCTTTAACCCCATCACCCTAGCTCCTATTAAGTGGGTTTCCTGCAGGATACATATTTGGGGGCTATACTGCCTTATATATTTATGTACCAGGGACCATTTGATTGCTGAGTTAAGGCCCCTAACATTCCAGGACAACACTGTAAAATCAGCCATACTTTTGGTGTAACCAGAAACGAAGGATACCTGAGTGTTGCGACCTGCGGGGCCCATCCGAGGGAGCGCAGCCGCCCACCCCCCGCCCGAGCCCAAGGCACGCTAAACCATCAGGGAGTGGGGACTCCACCCCCCCGGACCACCACACAGGAAGCACAACAATGAGAGCACCCCGACCAACCAAACACATCTGAGACCATATACTAAGCATAACGTATAACTTGGTGATGACAACGGTCATTCAACCCCCCCCCCACCCCGTGTACCCTTCAACTTCAAGGGACACATATTCCCGAACAAACTATGAGTCCCAATTATCAAGAAATTGGTATCGGGGAGCGTGTACCCGATTATAGCATACCAAAATTAGAAAAATGACAACAGAAATAAAAACAAAAAGAAGAGAAAAAAAAAGTGTGTAAAATGAAAAACCCTCAGTATAGTGAGTTGCTAAAGAGCTGGCACATGTGGTGGACACAATATGTTCCAGACGGCTTCAGAGTTATGGCAAGGCACATATGGCATGTTGCTGTATGGGATCGTCCTTTGAGGGTATATCCCATGAGGAGCATGGACAGCATTAACAGCTTATAAAGGGGGCTTAGAAATACAGGGATCACTGAGCCCGAAACTCTATGCATGCATACAGGAGCATCTGTTGGGAATAAAACCGGATAGCGTCTGTACCTCTTTGTGCAGGAGTTCTGTCAATGCTTGTTGCAAAAGGTAGTCAGCAGAAGAGGGAACAGGCTAAAATTACAGGGGGAGATTCAGGCCCATACATCTGAAGATTTAGGGAGGCAGAGTTTCAAGCCAAGCATTAGCATCTTTGGGGCTGGTGAAAATCCGTACCGTTTCTCCATCCACCACACGGAGCTTAGCGGGAAACAGGATACTGTATCGGATCGCCTTGGTTCTAAGAGTTGCTTTCACTGCATCAAAGGATCGACGTTGCCTTTGTGTCTCCATCGTGTAATCCGGGAACAGCATTAGTTTCACATTGCGGTAGGGGATGTCACCTGCTGTTCGGGCCGCTCTCAGAAGCTCATCTCTATCTCTGTAGTTTAACAGACGTAGAATTAGCGTGCGTGGAGGTGTCCCTTCTGGTCCGGGTCTCGGCGGGACACGGTGGGCTCACTCCACCGTGAAGAACGGGGACAGGTGCGCTGCAGGGAGAACCGATCGCAGCAGATCTTCAGTGAAGGCAATGGGATTGCGCCCCTCAGCCCCTTCAGGGAGCCCAACAATCCGAAGATTGTTTCTCCTGCTGCGATTTTCGGCATCCTCTGCCCGATACTCCAGCGCCTTCACCTTGTTTTGAAGTGTTCTAATGGAGGCCGCATGGTCAGTCACTACGTCCTCCGTATCTCCAACCCTCTGCTCCACCGCTGTAATCCTAGAGCGGATTTTATCTAAATCTTGCCTCAGCAGCCCCACGTCTAACTGTACCGCTTCTATTTTAGTCGTAAGCGCCGTCTGGCATAGGGAAATAGCCGCCATCACCTCAGGAATGCCCGGTGGAGCAGTCTCCTCGCGCTCCGTCTGTGACGCCATGTTGCTGAGGCGCGCTGGTGTAGGCCGCAGGTCTGGAGCCGGACTCTTCTCCGCCGCTATGTCAGGGGGGAATTTAAGCTTTTTGCCCCGTTTCGGGCCCCCGGGCGTTCTCGAAGGCATACAGGGGCTGTCAGACCAGTTATAGTGTGTCTATCCCAGCTACGGATATATGTTCGGATTTTTCTCCAGCAGAGCTCAGTGAGGCACGTCTGCTCACTCCAACATCCCGGCCACGCCCCCCCAAGTACCTAAATACTTTAAGGTAGCTGGTTGCCAGGAGAAAGGGACTAACGGTTTGAGGATTGCAACCTCAGAGGGGGGTACTGATATATTTAATATTTCAGATACAGTCATATTCATTTTAAAATTGGATATAGATTGAAATTTCCGTAATAGCGTCAACAAATTTTCTCAGAGTAATCCTTGGTTGTTGGACATCAACAAAATCTGCATATGTGGAAAATATGCGTTCTATGCCCTTTACTTTTACACCATGTACGTTAGGGTTAAGCCATAACATAGAAAGAAAAAGTTCCAAAGAGATAGCAAATAAAATCTGTGACAAAGGGCACCCTTGTCGTGCACCATTTTTAAGCATAAATGCATCACTAAGAGGGCCATTGACCTTAATCTAAGTACAGGCTCTCCTTACTTAATGACCAGATTCTGTTCCATTCTAAACTAATTGGTCGTTAAATGAGGAGACACAAGTATTCAATATTTTAAGCATTCTTAACTACTGTACTGTATTGTGAAAAAAAGGTCTAAACAAAAAACTCCAACTCAATAACGTTGTTTTAATTTGCATAAGTACAGAACACAAACGAAAATTCTGTACAATGCTGTACAATACCATGATGTACAGTTTGTCATTCGGGTGGGGAGAGCTGGTCATAAGTCATTAAATGAGGAGTATCTGTAGTCAGTAGCATATATAAAGATGCAATACGGTGAAACATTTTAAGGCCTATTCCCAAAAACGTTAAGGTTGTCAGCAAGTAGTCCCAGTCCACCCTATTAAACGCTTTTTCAGCATCAGTAGAATGCAACGGGGTGGGCTGGGAACTTCCCCTAGCAAATGAAATGATGGACAAAATTCATAAGGAATTATCCCTAGCCTCACGGCCTGGGACAAAGCCTGTCTGATCTGGTCTTTTCTATAGCGGGATGAGAGGGAGTGATCTGGTCGCCAAAACTTTTGCATACAACTTTATATCTGAATTAAGTGATGCAATATGATCGTAACTTCCGCAACTAGTGACTCAGATTGAAAAACTTTCTAACTGCGCAATAGAATCACCATAATGTCACGTACACACGATCGGAATTTCAGCCCGCAAAAGACCGATGAGAGTTTTTCATCATAAAATGCGACCGTTTGTATGCTTCATAGGACTTTTGCTGGCCAAATTCCAGCCAGCAAAAGATTGAGAGCATGTTCTTAATTTTTTGGTCAGGAAAAGTTCCTATCCAAAAATGCGATTGTCTGTGGCAATTCCGACGCGCAAAATTCCTACGCATGCTCGGAAACAATTCGACACATGCTCGGAAGCATTGAACTTCATTTTCTCAGCTCATCATAGTGTTGTACGTCTTGATGGTCGTAAGTTCAGAGAACTTTTGCGTGACCGTGTGTATGCAAGGCAAACTTGAGCGGAATCCCATTGGAAAAGCAGTCATATTTTTTCCGACAAGAAGTCTGATCGTGTGTATGCAGCATAAGCAGTCAAATAGGGAATAAGAATTTCTTTAAATCTTTTTTAATAAAGAATGGTGTATTCATCTGGTCCAGGAGATTTGCCTGTGGGCATTGATTTTAGAGCTGCATGGAATTCCTCCTCCGTGAAACCCAGTAGAAAGTTTAGGGAGATGTGCCTGCTGCAAATAGTGTAAAATATTCTTATGTTTTTCTTTGATAGTAACAGTGGCTAATTTTCCCCTCACATTGTACAGGTCCACGTAAAAGTCACAAAAAACCTGCACAATATGAGGGGTAGTATACATAAGATCACCCGAAGGGGGCCTGATCTTAGAAATAAAAATAGTTGTTTTCTTTTTCTTGTAAGTGAACAACCAGCATCTTAGCTGCCTTATCTCCCCATTCATACAGTCTCTGAGAAATAAACTGAGAGGACTTTTTGAAATTCAAATCAAGTAAGGATTTAAGCTCCTCCTTTTTCCACGTAGAATTTACCAGGATACCTCTTGAAGAGAAAGTTTATGCACCCTCTCAAGATCAGCCACCTGCCTCAATAAGTCTGCAAGTTTTTGACACTGTTCCTTTTTCTTTCTAGCTCCCAGCTCAATTAACTTACCCCACATATATGCCTTATGGACTTCCCACTAGACAGATTTTGAGAATTCAGAGAAAGTATTCTCTGCACATTACTGAGCCAGGAAGATAGAAAGATCTGCAAAATCTGATGGGTCACAAAGAAGAAAGTAATTTAACTTCCAGTTACATTGTTGTTTAAGTTGATTAGGAAAAGTCAGACAGATTGAAACTGGGGCATGATCTGAGAGGGTGCAAGTCCCCATGGAGGCTGAATGTACGAGCAGAAGATGATAGTGATCAACGAAAATATTCTCTATCCTAGAATAGGAGTCATGAATATTAGAGTAATAGGAAAAGTCACACTCTTTAGGATATAAAATCTAGATAGCAGATAGTACTCACTCGAGAAGTGTCTAACAAAGGGCCTAAAGACATAATAATGTCCCCGGCTAGAAGGGTAATCCCAAAGACAAAATCTTTCACTTTAACTAGCATACCAATGAAAAAAGTTGCTTGTTAAGTATTTGGACAATAGATATCTGCCAAGGTACACTGCATATTACCTACCGAGCCTTGGAGAAATAAAAATCTCCTATGCTCATCTGCCATCATTTGGTATAATATAAAGGGGATGTTCTTGTGAAAACCAATGGTGACACCTTTGGCGTTATTAGAAGAAGATAAACTGTAATACCAGGTAGGATAGTAAGTGGAATTTAAGCGAGTAGATGTGGAATGTCTTATATGCCTTTCCTGCAAAAAAACAATAGAACAGGAGGTGTGTTGCAATTCTCTAAAAAGCTGATGTCGTTTACCTGAGGTGTTCAGGCCCCTAACATTATATGAGGTCAGATATAGTGTTGTAATTGCAATACAGGAACATGGCCTTTAGGCAAATAAGCAGAGTCAGAGGCAAGATAAAAAAACAAAAAACAAACCACATACATAGCCTAGCTGCCCCATGCAGAAAACTGCAGTGGGCCCTATGGGGGTCAGGAGCCCAGTGTGCCCGGGCGCAACTAGGTAACCAAACCCAGACGGGCAACAAGACATCCAGACTCCAGAGCCCCATTTGGGGTGGGAGGGTCTCCTAGGAAAAAGGCACATAAATATGCAATGAGAGACATTGGGGCCCCAGCCAAAGACTGACATATAAAAGAGAATTTACTGGAAGAGAAGAAAAACTATAAACCAGTCCTATAAGAGGCTATCAAGAGACAGATAAGAATAAAGACTGGTATTAGGTTATAGTTAAATATTGATGATTGGATAACTGCATATATTAATTTATTCTTATAGCCCCAAGCAAGACAATAAAAAAAAAAAAAAAATCTCCTCTGGGGAAGAAGAAAAACGAGAAAGTAAAAAAAAAGGAAAGAGAGGAAAAACTCTTATATTCCTTAGCTTTTCTTCCCTGATGATACTTTCTTCCTCCAAGCTGAGTCAAGATTTATAGAAAAGGTTGGGATACATTCATGCCAATCAGAAGCTCCGGTGGATCCATACTAAGGTCAGAACAAAAATTTAGCAAGTCTTCCAGGAATCTAAGGGTAGAAGAGCAGCCATTTTTGACTGCCACCAGACATGAGGGAAAACCCCAATGATACTGAATGTCTTTAGAGTGTAAGTCTAAAGGAAAGGTCTCAAAGACCGTTGGCGTTCAAGTGTCTCTTTAGACAAGTCTGGGAAGATGGTTATAGAGACATCATCAAAGTCGATAGCTGGTGATCCTCACAATTTCATCATAATAGCATTTTTTGCTATTTGGTTGCTCCATTGAGGCATTGCATGGTCGCAGAGCCCTGTGAACTCAATTAAAACGTATGTCATTAGAGTCTGACTATCCCAATAAGGGGTTTAGGATACCTCGCACCACATTAGATAAATCCTCATCTTTGATTTCCTCAGTTATCCCCCGCAGGCAGAGATTATTTCCCCCCTCTAAAATAATCACTTTTTTGTTGCTTTGCAGCCTGAAATGAAGACAGACACAGTTTTTATTATATCCAGTGGTATTTACTAGTGCAACTTATAACATCCAAGTGAAAGATATAACACAAACATTTCAGAAAAAATAAAAGAAATTCCACAACAGAATTACTGAGTTAGAAAAAGGTTTACCACCTTTATGTCAGTATTTTGTTGGACCACATTTTGCTTTAATTAAAGCTTTTAGTCTGTTGGGATATGTCTGTACTAACTGTGCACATCTAGACTTTGCAATATCTGTCCACACTTCTTTGTAGAACTTCTCAAGTTCAGTTAAGTTTGATGGTGACTGTCTGTGGACTGCAGTCTTCAAGTCATTCCACAGATTTTCAGTGGGGTTTAAGTCTTGACTCTGACTAGGACATGTAAGGACTTTCACCTTTTTCTCCTTCAACCACCGTTTGGCCATTTTTGCTGTGTGCTTTGGGTCATTGTCATGTTGGAAGGTAAACCGTCTGCTCATTGAAGTTGTTAGGCTAGATTTTCCATAAGAAATTGATGGTATTTTACCTCATCCATGTTTCCTTCTATCCTGATGAGTGCTCCAGTCCCTGCTGCAGAGAAACACCCTCATAACAGGATTTTACCACCTCCATGCTTTACTGTAGGAAAGGTGTTATTTGGATGGTGAGCTGTATTGGATTTCCGCCAGACATATTGTTTGGTGTTGAGGACAAATAATTACATTTTAGTTTCATCTGACCACCTTAACCTCCCTGGTGGTATTCCCGAGTGTGGCTCGGGGTAAATTTTCATTACCAAAAGTGGTAACCCGGAGCCACATTTGGGATTGCATCACAGGATCCAAGTAAAGCTTACTTACCTTGTTCCCAGGATCCTGTGATAACTCCCCGCTGTGTGTGCGAGCTGTCTCCTCATCTCGATCTATCACAGTGCCGCACTCCATACCCTGCGAGCATCGCGATGCACGAGGACGGAGCCCGGCGCCAAATACAAAAAGTAAAAAACACGTAGCACATACAGTACACTGTAATCTTACAGATTACATTACAGTATCAAATTATTTCACATCCCTTTTGTCCCTAATGCTTTGTCCAGTGCCCTGCATGCACTTTTATATTATATATACTGTTCTTTCTGCCTGGAAACTGGAGATTGTCCATAGTAGGGTTGTCCCGATACCGATACTAGTATCGGTATCGGCACCGATACCGAGCATTTGCCCAAGTACTTGTACTCGGGCAAATGCTCCCGATGCTTCCCCTGATACCTAGAAGACAGCTGTGATCGGCGCGTGGGGGAGTTACAAGATTCTCCCCCAGCGGCTTTCAGCAGCTTTAGTGACATACAGCGCGGTGATCGGTCACCGCTGACTGTCACTGCATCCTCCTCCATGCCCCCTCCTTTCCTCTGTCCCCCTCCGCTGTCCCCCTCCGTTCCGCTGTTCCTCTCTCCTTCTCTGTGCCTCTCCGCTGTCCCCCTCCATTCCCCTCTTCTTCTCTGTCCCCCTCCGCTGTCCCCTCCGTTCTGCTGTGCCTCTCCGCTGTCCTCCTCTGTTCCGCCATTCCTCTCTCCTTCTCTGTGCCTCTCCGCTGTCCCCCTCCGTTCCTCTCTCCTTCTCTGTGCCTCTCCGCTGTCCCCCTCAGTTCCCCTCTCCTTCTCTGTGCCTCTCCGCTGTCCCCCTCCATTCCTCTCTACTTCTCTGTGCCTCTCCACTGTCCCCCTCCGTTCCTCTCTCCTTCTCTGTCCCCCTCCGTTGTCCCCTCCATTCCGCTGTCCTCCTCCTCCTTCCTTTGTGAATGGATAGAGTCAGCTGACTCTGTCCATTCACATAACTGAAACATTGTAATCTCCTGTGATTACAATGTGTCAGTTTATGAATGGAGAGGAGCCGCTGTCTTCTCTCCATTCATTTTCAGTGCAGCTGAGGCTGCAGAGAAAGGGACTGGGGAATCTTTATCCTCTGTCTCTTTCTCTGTCTCAAGGGGGAGATATCAAAGGTCTGTTAAGACCCCTGATATCTCACCAAAGCCCCCCAACAGGGCTGATTAAAAAAATAACAAAAAAAAAAAAAAAAGCACATATTGCAATAAAGAATAAAAAAAATATTATTATAAAAAATAAAAATTGTAAATAAAAAAAAACAAAAAAAAAAAACACACACACACACACACATACACCGTTCACCCCCCCCCCCCCCCCCAAAAAAGAAAGCACTGTTAAAAAAAAAAACACTGTCACGTGACATTAAAAAAAGTGTTGGTAATCGGTATCGGCGAGTACTTGAAAAAAAGTATCGGTACTTGTACTCGGTCCTAAAAAAGTGGTATCGGGACAACCCTAGTCCATAGCAACCAAAAAGTGTCCCTTTATGTCAAAAGTGGTTTTAGACCAGCTAGAAAACAGCAATAATAAATTAGAACACTTGCAGAATTGAGCGATAGTGATTTGTGGGGATATTAGTCGTCAAACGCTGAAAGTGACGACAGTTTTAATTCTGCAACTCAGCAAATTTCAGTGTTTTTAATTTGATTACATTATTGAATACATTTTATTATTATTATATTATTATTTGTTATAATTATTTACAGTGCCTTGCAAAAGTATTCATACCCCTTGAAATGTTCCACATTTTGTCATGTTACAACCAAAAATGTAAGTGTATTTTATTGGGATTTCATGTGATAGACCAACACAAGATGGCACATAATTGTGAAGTGGAAGGATAATGATAAATGTTTTTCACATTTTTAAAAAAAATAAATATGTGAAAAGTGTGGCATGCATTTGTATTCAGCCCCCCGCAGTAAATACTTTGTATAACCACCTTTGCTGCAAATACAGCTGCAAGTCTTTTTGGGTATGTCTCTACCAGCTTTGCACATCTAGAGTGACATTTTTGTCCATTCTTCTTTGCAAAATAGCTCAAGCTCTTTCAGATTGGATGGAGAGTGTCTGTGAACAGCAATTTTCCAGTCTTCCTGCAGATTCCTAGATTGATTTAGGTCAGGACTTTGACCGGGCCATTCTAACACATAAATATGTTTTGATCTAAACCATTGCATTGTAGCTCTGGCTGTATGTTTAGAGTTGTTGTCCTGCTGGAAGGTGAACCTAAGCTCCAGTCTCAAGTCTTTTGCAGACTCAAACAGGTTTTCTTTCTAAGACTGCCCTGTATTTGGCTCCATCCATCTTCCCATCAACTCTGACCAGATTCCTGTCCCTGCTGAAGAAAAGAATCCCCAAAACATGATGCTGCCACCACCATGTTTCATGGTGGGGATGGTGTGTTCAGGGTAATGTGCAGTGTTAGTTTTCCGCCACACATGACGTTCTGCTTTTAGGCCAAAAAGGTCAATTTTGGTCCCGTCTGACCAGAGCACCTTCTTCCACATGTTTGCTGTGTCCTCCACATGGCTTCTTGCAAACTGCAAATGGGACTTCTTATGGCTTTCTTTCAACAATGGCTTTCTTCTTGCCACTCTTCCATAAAGGCCAGATTTGTGGAGTGCACGACTAATAGTTGTCCTGTTAACAGATTCTCCAACCTGAGCTGTGGATCTCTGCAGCTCCTCCAGAGTTACCATGGGCCTCTTGGCTGCTTCTCTGATGAATGCTCTCCTTGCCCAGCCTGTCAGTTTAGGTGGACGACCATGTCTTGGTAGGTTTGCAGTTGTGCCATACTCTTTCCATTTTCAGATGTTGGATTGAACAGTGCTTCGTGAGATGTTAAAAGCTTGAGATTTTTTTTTATAAACTAACCCTGCTTTAAACTTCTCCACAACTTTACCTCTGACCTGTCTGGTGTGTTCCTTGGCTTTCATGATGTTGTTTTTTCACTAAGGTTCTCTAACAAACCCCTGAGGGCTTCACAGAACAGCTGTATTTATACTGAGATTAAAATACACACAGGTGGACTCTATTTACTAATTAGGTGACTTCTGAAGGCAATTGGTTCCACCAGATTTTAGTTAGGGGTATCAGAGTAAAGAGGGCTAAATACAAATGCACGCCACACTTTTCACATATTTATTTGTAATAAATTTTGAAAACCATTTATCATTTTCCTTCCACTTCATAATTATGTGCCACTTTGTGTTGGTCTATCACGTAAAATCCCAACAAAATACATTTACGTTTTTTGTTGTAACATGACAAAATGTGGAAAATTTCGAGGGGTATGAATATTTTATCAAAGCACTGTATAGTTATTTATTATATTATAATATATGATTTTGTGTTTCAAACTTTATCATACCTGGGATGTCTACTAGACTCTTGTTTGGACAGATTTAAGTGAGTTATTTCTAATAATTACAGGCCTACAATATAAAACACCATATTTCAATGCGAAACAATGTACTGCTTTCAGCATCAAAAATCTGACATAATCATACCACCAGGGAGGTTAAAGTGATTATAAAGGCTTGTTTTTTTCCCTATAAAAATAACAAATATATTAAACTTACCTGTTCTGTTGCAGTGGAATTGCACAGAACAGCCTGAATCCTCCTCTTCTTGGGTCCCTCTTCCGTGATGCTGCCCCCTTCCTCTTTTTGAATGCCCCCACAGCAAGCAGCTTGCTATGGGGGCACTTAAGCTGAGTTACAGCTCCCTGCGTCCATTCAACCACGAGCCCTGAACACGGCCACGCCCCCTCTCTCCCCTGATTGGCTAGCTGACTTTGATAGCAGCGGGAGCCAATGGTGCCAATGCTGTGTCTCAGGCAATCAGGAAGGAGAATCTCGGACTGCTGAGACACTTGTGGACATCCCTGGACAGAGAGGGACCTCAGGTAAGTGTTAGTGGGGCTGCTGCACACAGATGGCTTTTTATTTTAATGCACAGAATGCACTAAGATAAAAAACCTTCTGCCTTTACAATCCCTTTAAATGCACCTTGAAAATGCTGAGGCCACAGGGAAAAAGGTGTTATGGTCAGATGAGGCTAAAATTGAATTTTTTGGTCTCAAAACCGAACAATATGCCTGGTGGAAATCCACTACAGCTTCTGATCTCCTACACCAGTTGACACCAGGTTGTTTAGTGGTGGCTTTGACAGAAAACAAACTAAGGGAGCTCTGGAGAAAGAATATTGTTCTTGGAAGATGGGCTTTACACAGACACAATTTGACTGATTTAACAAAACTGGAGAGTGCAAAATCTCATGCAGCTGTTCATGGTAGCCAATCAGCTTGTTCAGTTAAGCTTTGACAAAAAAAAATGGAAGCTGATTGGTTTCTGTGCAGAGCTGCACCAGATTGTGCATGCTCCAGTTTTAGTAAATCAACCCAATCACTTTTTTATGAATGGTCATGGTAATAGTGTCTCTTTAAAAGAAGCAATGCTATGTAATGTGCTAAGTAAAGATACTTAAATACAGTACTTGTTTGAGAACTGTGTACAATGTAGGAAATCATTTTACATGTGTGGGAACACCTTGTGATATCCCACACAACCTCTTCCTATTTCTGATGCAATCTTATATGTGTGCCATGTAGCCCTATTGTGCATCACAAAAGCAAGATTGTGAGTACAATATGTCCTCAGCACGACTGACTATACTTTGCCAAATGTATGAATTGATCACATTCTACAACAGACATGACATCATCATTGATCAGATATGTTACCTTCCCACAATGGACAAAACATCATTGTCCATTAGATTAAAATTACAATTTTATATATTGTACCTTATCAGACCTTGGATGCTTTGGCTGAATCCCACATCTGACAATATACAGTATACTGTATATTTATTTGTATTAGATAAATTCTCTCTTCGTATCTGACAAAATATATTTTTATCAAATGTATTCTCTCTTCATATCTGACAATATATATTTTTTATCAGATAATTTCTCTCTCCACTTCCAACAACACATACTTTTTGGTTAGATAAATTCTCTCCCCACATCTGACAAAAACATCATTGTTCAACAGATACATTCTTCAGATATATGGTATTCTTTTCCCACATTAGACAAAATATAATGAAATAATAAATATAAAATATAATATATTTACTTCCCACAAAACAATTTATCTTTAGACACATTTTCTTCCCACACAAAACCTTTCATACAGTCTATACTGTACTTGTCATGATATCTTTAAAATTTGACATAATACTATAAAAACACATGACATAATATCATCAAATATTCACAAGAGGGCAATCCAACAGTAATTATGCCATGCTTATGTTCCATGCTTTGTTATCAAGCACGTGCTACTTAATTCATGCTCCTGAATCATAGTCTATTATAATAATTTTATGTGCTTCGCTTATCTATACAGGTAAAAATGAATTTCGTACATAACAATTACAGGGCAGTGTTCACTGGAAGATTTCTCCATCTTGCTTTCTCCAGCCAATTAGTATCTTAGATGTGATCTGAGGAGCTCCTGGTACAAAAGTTCATCTCACTAGAGGCTGGGTTCACACCATTGCGAATTGGATGCTGGTTCCCCACATCCATTCACAATAACAGGAGATTTTGACCAGCTCTCTATGGAGCCAGTTCACATATCTCCGCTGTGGCTCCGGTGCGAATTTGCACAGAAGTCCTCTGCATCTTTTGGTCCATTTCAGGTCCAAATTCAGCCAAAAATTCGGGCTGAAATCAGACCTGAAACGGTGAACCAGGACACACTGTACTCCTGCTGGGAGCCGCATGCGGCAATGGTGTGAACCCAGCCTGCAGGATTTGTGAAACATTTATTGGTTAAGAGGATCAATTACAGCCAACGTATTTTGGGGAGAAAATGCCTTCCCCTTCTTCAGGGCTTAAAGCAGAACTCAGGGAAAAGCAAAAAATCCCCCATTAGTACACCTCCTTACACAAAACACTAAACAGTTATTACATTTGTGAAATTCTTTACCATTAAAGAGAAAAGTCGAATTGAATTTTCAGGAAGTCAGCTCTGTAGTTTAAAAAATGCTGCATATATTCTGCTAAAGAGGAGCTGTTAGAACAATGATTACATCATATCCTCCCCTCTCTCTCTAATTACATTTTCCATGAATCATTGGGGTTGGAGTGAATGTGGTACACTAAGCCTGTACATGTTAAATGTGAACATGCCCACTTTAACATAAATCACACCCCTCATTCTGCATCCAGCCACACTACTCAGTAACACACAGGATAGATAGGTTGCAGTCTTATAAATAGGGATGAGCCCGATGTCGAATGTAAGTTCAACTCGAACATCGGGTGTTCGCCCGTTCACCGAACAGTGAACAATATGCGGTGTTCCCGGCAAATTCAAAAGCCCGCGGAACGCCGTTAAAGTCTATGGGACACTAACATGAAAAACCAAAAGTGCTAATTTTAAAGACTTATATGTAAGTTATTGCCATAAAAAGTGTTTGGGGACCCGGGTCCTGCCCCAGGGGACATGTGTCAATGCAAAAAAAATTTTTTTCAGGAGCAGTGATTTTAATAATGTTTAAAGTGAAACAATAAAAATGAAATATTCCTTTAAATATCATGCCTGGGGGGTGTCCTTAGTATTCCTGTAAAGTAGCAAATTTTTCCCGTGTTTAGAACAATACCACAGCAAAATTACATTTCTAAAGGACAAAATGTCATTTAAAACTACTCGCGGCTGTAATGTATTGTCGAGTCCCGGCAATATAGATAAAAATCATTGAAAAAAATGACGTGGGTCCCCCCCCAGTCCATTACCAGGCCCTTTGGGATGCGTCGGTATTCCTCCAAGATCCTTTCTGGAAGTGTGTTGTTATTAAAGATGGTAGACCATTTCTGGAATGGAGCAAGGTGGTATTTATCCGATTGGTGAATAATGAGGTATGAGTATAGTAATCATCTCTCTGGAGCACTATATCAATGAATGATTGTTGAAGGGGATCAGTTTGAGGTCCACAGCAAGATCATAGATAGGCTAGGATTTGCTGATAATAGAAGGTGTGCGATGTCGGCAATGCAAATTCACGTGAGGGGGTTTGAAAAGATTTGAATTCACCAGGTTTGCCTTGATACAGGGAAGTAAGGATGAGCTTTATGTTTGGGTAGAACAGGAGTTTGACTCGAACATCGGGTGTAAGCCCATTCGCCAAAAAACGAACATTATGGGGTGTTCATGGCAAGTTTGAGCTCCGCATAAAGCCCCATAATGCACTGCGAGATCGCAGTGCATTGCTGTATGATGATTGGCCAAAGCATGCACCATGACCTGCATGCTTTGGCCAATCCCAGAGCCTTCAGCTAGGAGAGCTATAATTTGCCAAAGGCAGGGTGCCTTTGAGCACTTATCGCTCAGGGGGACTAAGTCCACGCCCCACACTATATAAGGCTGCCTGCACGTCGGCCCTGTGTAGTGTGTTGTTGGCGTGGATGGAGAGAGTGTGATTTAGATTGAGCAGGCAGGCAGGTTATTCAGTTCGGCTGCAGTGTATTAAATATATATATATTGTAACCTGGGGGACAGGTAGCAGGTACAAAGCTCCCTGGGATGATCAGTCTTTCAGGCACAGATACCAAATCCAGTTAAATAGTGACAAACAGTGCGGTGTTTAATTGTGATATATATAAGTCTATATACAGTTGCTGTACAGTGTTCCAAAAAACAAATAGGAACAAAAATAGCCAAAACAAAACCTAGCCGTGTCTCGGCACTAACTATACAATATTTACAGATCCTAACTACCAGGCTGAGCAAGCCTACAGCTTGTCAGCTTCCACATACCTTTTTGCTCTCCTACACAGAAGTTGTCTGAGTATCCCAGGCCAAGAGCAAAGGCTGTCTGCTCAGGTGAGCTTAAATTAGCCTGGGGGAGAGGACCAAGACCTGAACTGGACCATGGATCAGAGATCCCTGAACGTGTATGAGAGGAGCCTGGGAGATGTATAAACCCCGAACAGGACTTTTCCTGGCTCTCTCTGGGACGCTCTGCTACATATCCCCCCCCCCCCCTTGTTTCAACCCCAGGGTTGGAACACCTGTAGCCCAACAGGAGTGAACACGGGACAGGGCATCTACATTCCCCATCTCAATACCTGGCCTGTGTTTTACAGTGAATGAGTAATCCTGTAGAGCCAAAAACCACCGGTTCACCCGTCTATTAGTCTTCTTCTTTTGGGCCATCCATTTCAGAGGAGCATGGTCAGTTATTAACTCAAACTGGTGCCCTAACAAATAGTACCTGAGTGCGTCCATGGCCCACTTTATGGCTAAACACTCCTTTTCAATGACTGCATACCTTTGCTCATGGTCATTGAGCTTTCTGCTTAGGTACATCACAGGGTGTTGTTCCCCATTGTGTACCTGTGATAGTAGTGCCCCGATACCAACATCAGACGCATCCGTCTGAACCAAAAAATCTTTGGAGAAATCGGGGGAGTACAGTACTGGTTGTGCACAAAGAGCCTTCTTCAGGACTTGGAAAGATTCCTCTGCTACTGAGGACCATTTCACCATTACAGAGTCTTTCCCTTTCGTAAGGTCTGTCAATGGGGGAACGATAGTTGCAAAATTTAGGATAAATCTTCTATAATAACCCGCAATGCCAAGAAAGGCCTGACCTGCTTCTTGTTTGCAGGACGTGGCCATTCCTGGATGGCTTCTATTTTATTCACTTGAGGTTTTATGACCCCACGCCCAATAGTGTAACCCAAATACTTGGCTTCCTCTAGACCAATGGCACATTTTTTTGGATTCGCTGTAAAACCTTCTTTGAAGAGGGAATCAAGGACAGCCTGGACACGGGGCAAGTGAGACTCCCAGTGAGACTCCCAGTCAGTGCGATCGCAGTGCATTGCTGTATGATGATTGGCCAAAGCATGCACCATGACCTGCATGCTTTGGCCAATCCCAGAGCCTTCAGCTAGGAGAGCTATAATTTGCCAAAGGCAGGGTGCCTTTGAGCACTTATCGCTCAGGGGGACTAAGTCCACGCCCCACACTATATAAGGCTGCCTGCACGTCGGCCCTGTGTAGTGTGTTGTTGGCGTGGATGGAGAGAGTGTGATTTAGATTGAGCAGGCAGGCAGGTTATTCAGTTCAGCTGCAGTGTATTTAATATATATATATATTGTAACCTGGGGGACAGGTAGCAGGTACAAAGCTCCCTGGGATGATCAGTCTTTCAGGCACAGATACCAAATCCAGTTAAATAGTGACAAACAGTGCGGTGTTTATTTGTGATATATATAAGTCTATATACAGTTGCTGTACAGTGTTCCAAAAAACAAATAGGAACAAAAATAGCCAAAACAAAACCTAGCCGTGTCTCGGCACTAACTATACAATATTTACAGATCCTAACTACCAGGCTGAGCAAGCCTACAGCTTGTCAGCTTCCACATACCTTTTTGCTCTCCTACACAGAAGTTGTCTGAGTATCCCAGGCCAAGAGCAAAGGCTGTCTGCTCAGGTGAGCTTAAATTAGCCTGGGGGAGAGGACCAAGACCTGAACTGGACCATGGATCAGAGATCCCTGAACGTGTATGAGAGGAGCCTGGGAGATGTATAAACCCCGAACAGGACTTTTCCTGGCTCTCTCTGGGACGCTCTGCTACATATCCCCCCCCCCCCCCTTGTTTCAACCCCAGGGTTGGAACACCTGTAGCCCAACAGGAGTGAACACGGGACAGGGCATCTACATTCCCCATCTCAACACCTGGCCTGTGTTTTACAGTGAATGAGTAATCCTGTAGAGCCAAAAACCACCGGTTCACCCGTCTATTAGTCTTCTTCTTTTGGGCCATCCATTTCAGAGGAGCATGGTCAGTTATTAACTCAAACTGGTGCCCTAACAAATAGTACCTGAGTGCGTCCATGGCCCACTTTATGGCTAAACACTCCTTTTCAATGACTGCATACCTTTGCTCATGGTCATTGAGCTTTCTGCTTAGGTACATCACAGGGTGTTGTTCCCCATTGTGTACCTGTGATAGTAGTGCCCCGATACCAACATCAGACGCATCCGTCTGAACCAAAAAATCTTTGGAGAAATCGGGGGAGTACAGTACTGGTTGTGCACAAAGAGCCTTCTTCAGGACTTGGAAAGATTCCTCTGCTACTGAGGACCATTTCACCATTACAGAGTCTTTCCCTTTCGTAAGGTCTGTCAGTGGAGCAGCTATAGTTGCAAAATTTAGGATAAATCTTCTATAATAACCCGCAATGCCAAGAAAGGCCTGACCTGCTTCTTGTTTGCAGGACGTGGCCATTCCTGGATGGCTTCTATTTTATTCACTTGAGGTTTTATGACCCCACGCCCAATAGTGTAGCCCAAATACTTGGCTTCCTCTAGACCAATGGCACATTTTTTTGGATTTGCTGTAAAACCTTCTTTGAAGAGGGAATCAAGGACAGCCTGGACACGGGGCAAGTGAGACTCCCAGTCAGTGCTATGTACCACTACGTCATCTAGATATGATGCTGCATATTGTCGGTGGGGTCTTAGAGTCCTGTCCATGGCCCTCTGAAATGTCGCGGGGGCATTTTGCAACCCAAAAGGCGTTTTTTTGTATTGAAAGGAACCCTCCGGGGTCACAAATGCGGTCTTCTCTTTGGCGCTACCAGTCAGGGGTATTTGCCAATAACATTTTGTCAAGTCCAAAGTGGTCAGATAGCGAGCCTTGCCAAGTCAGTCTATAATTTCGTCCACTCTGGGCATTGGGTACGTGTCAAACTTTGTCACTGCATTAAGCTTCCTGAAGTCATTACAGAACCTCCAAGTGCCATCCGGTTTTGGGACTAACACGATGGGGCTAGACCAGTCACTATTGGATTCCTCAATGACATCTAGCTCCAACATTCTTTTAACTTCCTCGCTGATGTCCTTTCTCCTTGCTTCAGGAATTCGGTACGGTTTGAGCTTGACACGGACCCCAGGTTCAGTAACAATATCATGCTGAAAATTTCTCTCTATTTCTTACCAGGAATTCTCTAGTTTCCTGCTTTTGGGAATATGACAGGGTGTCTGGAATAGTGACCTCGGGGATCAGAAGGGACTCAGCACCCTTAGGCGTTACCGGGAGGGACCTCGCAGTTAACGCCAGTCTATCCTTCCAGGGCTTTAACAGGTTTATATGGTAAATCTGTTCGGGCTTCCTTTTCCCTGGTTGATATACCTTGTAATTGACCTCCCCAACTCTTTCAATGACTTCAAAATGACCCTGCCACTTAGCCAGGAACTTGCTCTCAACAGTGGGAACTAACACCAGGACCCTGTCACCAGGTGAGAAAACACGGAGTTGGGCCCCCCTGTTGTATATCCTCTGTTGGGCTGCTTGGGCCTGCAGTAAATGTTCTTTTACCATCGGCATAATTGCTGCAATCCTGTCCTGCATTTGAGCGATATGCTCGATGACAGTTTTATGGGGAGTCTGCTCCCCCTCCCAAGTTTCTTTGGCTATGTCTAGTAGTCCCTGAGGGTGTCTCCCATAAAGCAACTCAAATGGAGAGTACCCCGTGGAGGACTGGGGAACCTCCCTGATGGCAAACATCAAGTATGGTATCAGGAAGTCCCAGTTTTTCACATCCTTGTCAACAACCTTTTTTAACATGCTCTTTAATGTCTTATTGAAGCGTTCCACCAAGCCATCCGTTTGAGGATGGTACACCGAGGTTTGCAATTGCGACACCTTAAATAACTTGCACAGCTCTCTAGTTATTCGTGACATAAATGGGGTGCCCTGGTCTGTAAGGACTTCTTTAGGGATTCCAACACGACTGAACGCCATAAACAGCTCTTTGGCAATGTTTTTAGCAGACGCAGTGCGTAAGGGAATGGCCTCGGGGTAACGGGTAGCATAATCCATGATTACAAGGATATGCTGATGACCTCGGGCAGACTTGGGGAGTGGACCCACAAGGTCCATGGCAATCCTCTCAAAGGGCACTTCAATAATGGGCAAGGGCACTAAAGGACTTCGGAAGTGTTGTAGTGGGGCTGACATCTGACATACAGGACAGGATTGCCAATAATTCTTAATATCCTTCTGTATTCCGGGCCAATAAAACCTGCTCAACACCCTTTCAGTAGTTTTCTCAACCCCTAAATGACCTCCTAGCAAGTGCCCATGGGCAAGTTACAACACCACCCGTCTGTATGGCTTAGGGGCCACCAACTGTTCAACCACGTCATCATTTTTTTTATATACACGATACAGTAAATCCTCATTGCTGCTAAAATAAGGAAAACAGAGCCTGTCCCCTGATTTGACAGGTACATCATTAATCACCATTACATTTTCCCAGGCCCTGGCAAGGGTTGGGTTTTTTCTCTGCTCGGTACCAAAAATTTTCCTTGTGTACATTAAGGTCAGCAAACTCCAACGTAGGCTCAGATTCAGCAGATGGCTGTCCAGCTCCACTGGTTGTGGGGACCTCCTCAGGCTCCTCCAGCTCTCCTGTCATAACTGAGAAAGGAAAACCCGGGAAGCCCTGAGAAGAGTCCCCTGAACCCACATTGTCAGTAGCGCCCAGGAGTTCTGGCTCTGTCACTGAGTCAGCTACTGCGACCGGGTCGGGACGATCCCACAGTTCCCAAAACTTAGGGAAGTCCCTACCAACGATGGCCTCGTGCACCAAGTGGGGCACAAGTCCGACCGGATGAGTCACCGTAACTAAGCCAGTTTTAAACTGAACAGTGGCTATAGGATACTCACGGGTATCCCCATGTATACAGATCACAGCAACTTTTTTAGCATGCAAATTCACAGTTTCAACCATCTCAGCTGTAACCAAAGTCACTAGACTTCCAGAGTCCAGCAAGGCCATAATAGGCTTATTAACAGTCATTTGGCACATGTGTTTTCCCATACTTGGTGCTGCAGCTCATGAAACAGCAGCAAACATAGACTGCCTTCTAATAGATAGATCACACTGCATTGGTTCATCTGTCAATGGACAGTTTGCTGCAACATGTCCCAGTTCTTGGCAACGAAAACACCTGATGTTTCCCCAGTTTGGTTTGCTGACAGGCAGTAGCTTCCTTTGTTTGGGATGCCAAACTTCAGTCCTGGCACCAAAAATCCTCCCCCCTATTTCCTTGCCATGCTTACCACCCACTTCCCCTGGAACAGTCTTACCCGTTGCCTGGAGAGACCGTGGCTTTGGTTGGAAAGTCCGTGGGGCTGTAGGGGTGGTGACCAGGCTCTCTGCAGCAAAATACCTTTCAACGAGTTCCACAAGGTTGTCCGCCGAGTTGGGGTCTCCTTGACTCACCCACTTCTGCAGGGGAACTGGTAGTGACCTCAGGAACCGGTCCATGACCACACGCTCCACTATTTGTGGCCCAGACAGGGACTCCGGCTGTAGCCATTTTCTCACCAAGTGAATTAAGTAGAACATCTGTGATCTTGGGGGCCTCTCGTCTTGGAAGAACCAGCTGTGGACCCACTGTGCTTGAACTGCCAAGGTGACACCAAGTCGCGCCAGGATTTCCCGCTTGACCTTCTCATAGTCTCCTGCTTCTGCTGACTCCAAATCATAGTAGGCCTTCTGTGATTCTCCAGACAGCAAGGGGGCGACCAGTCTTGCCCACTGGGTTTTGGGCCAACCTTCCCTCTCAGCGGTCCGTTCAAACGTTAAGAGAAAGGCCTCTGGATCATCATTTGCAGTCATCTTAGAAAGAAAGCGACCCACATGGATGGCTGAGGGCTTGTCTCCAACAACATTAACTTTAGCAGGTGACCACTGTGCTAGCGCTTCCACAACCGCAGCCAGGGTTTTCCTATCCTCTTTTGCATCAGTGGCTAGCTGTTCAAACAGCCTCTGCGATAGCTCCTGTACAGCACCAATCTGTTGCCACAGTGCCTTGGTTTGCTCCTGTGCTATAGCGTTTGTTTGCTGCTGTGTAGCGTTTGCTTGATGCAGTGCAGCGTTTGCTTGTTGCTGTGCAGCATTGGATTGTTGCTGTGCAGCATTGGATATCACCAATTGTTTTAGGATTTCCTCCATGTTTAGTCACTCTAGGTACTGGCCTTTTAAGTAGTAACTTACTACAGCTGGTCGCAGTCTCCACCATATGTAACCTGGGGGACAGGTAGCAGGTACAAAGCTCCCTGGGATGAGCAGTCTTTCAGGCACAGATACCAAATCCAGTGAAATAGTGACAAACAGTGCCGTGTTTATTTGTGATATATACAAGTCTATATACAGGTGCTGTACAGTGTTCCAAAAAACAAATAGGAACAAAAATAGCCAAAACAAAACCTAGCTGTGTCTCGGCACTAACTAAACAATACTTACAGATCCTAACTACCAGGCTGAGCAAGCCTACAGCTTGTCAGCTTCCACATACCTTTTTGCTCTCCTACACAGAAGTTGTCTGAGTATCCCAGGCCAAGAGCAAAGGCTGTCTGCTCAGGTGAGCTTAAATTATCCTGGGGGAGAGGACCAAGAGCTGAACTGGACCATGGATCAGAGATCCCTGAACATCTATGAGAGGAGCCTGAGAGATGTATAAACCCCAAACAGGACTTTTCTTGGCTCTCTCTGGGACGCTCTGCTACAATATATATATACAGTCAGTCTCGTGTGTGTATATATATATATATATATATATATATATATATATATATATATATATATATATATATACTCTGCATCCAGTGTAGCTATATCTGACTGAAGGCCACCATTCCTGGATTCCTGGTGTTATTTTTCTAATATACTTCAGTCATTATTCAGTTAGCTGCAGTGTATTTCTGGTGGTGTACACAGCACACAATACAGTGCACCCATAGTTGTTATTACACTTCTGTTGGTGTACACAGTACCGTGCACCCATAGTGCAGTTGCTACTACTTTTCTGGTGGTGTACACAGTACACAATACAGTTCACCCATAGTTATTACACTTCTGTTGGTGTACACAGTACCGTGCACCCATAGTGCAGTTGCTACTACTTTTCTGGTGGTGTACACAGTACACAATACAGTGCACCTATAGTTGTTATTACACTTCTGGTGGTGTACACAGTACCGTGCACCCATAGTGCAGTTGCTACTACTTTTCTGGTGGTGTACACAGTACACAATACAGTGCATCCATAGTTGCTATTACACTTCTGGTGGTGTACACAGTACCGTGCACCCATAGTGCAGTTGCTACTACTTTTCTGGTAGTGTACACAATGCAGTGCACCCATAGTTGTTATTACACTTCTGTTGGTATAAACAGTACTGTGCATCCATATTGCAGTTGCTACTACTTTTCTGGTGGTGTACACAGTACACAATACAGTGCACCCATAGTTGTTATTACACTTCTATTGGTATACACAGTACCATGCACCCATATTGCAGTTGCTACTATTTTTCTGACAGTGTACACAGTACACAATACAGTGCACCCATAGTTGTTATTACACTTCTGGTGGTGTACACAATACCGTGCACCCCTAGTGCAGTTGCTACTACTTTTCTGGTGGTGTACACAGTACACAATACAGTGCACCCATAGTTGCTATTAGACTTCTGTTAGTGTACACAGTACCATGCACCCATAGTGCAGTTGCTACTATTTTTCTGGCGTGTACACAGTACACAATACAGTGCACCCATAGTTGTTATTACACTTCTGTTGGTGTACACAGTACCGTGCACCCATATTGCAGTTGCTACTACTTTTCTGGTGGTGTACACAGTACACAATACAGTGTAGTGTGGTTTTGCTAAACAAAATTTACAGCATGTCCGGAGGGCCACCAAGGAGAGGCAGACACTCACAGGCCACTAAAAGAGGGCACGCAGGCTCTGTGTCTACAGTCAACAGTGCTGGTCATAGACACGGTGCATCCTCAGCACATGGCCATGGAGCATGCTTGTCCTTTTTTTCTGCAGCTGGCCGTGTTATTGAGCCACAACATGCAGAAGAGTTGGTGGAATGGATAACAAAGCTGTCCTCATCCTCCTCATCCTCTGTCACCCAGGCTCAGAGTGTTTGCCTGCCATTGCAGCTGCCAAATCTGCCTATTTCATCTGCTCCATGTCAACAGTCACTCCTTCCCTAGCCCCACCATCATGCACGGAGAAGTCCCCCAAGCTATTCGACCACAGTGTCGGGTAAATGCAGAAGGAGGATGTGCAGCGATTTGAAGGCTCCGATGATGGTACCAAGGTTGAGGAAGGGAGTAACGTGAGCCTAGAGAGAGGGAGTGCCCAAGATGGACAAGAAACTGGCAGTCATGTTCCCCAGCTGCAGCATACTGCCAAGTTTGCTCCAGTGACGAGGAGGGAGGAGATGATGAGGTCACTGACTCTACTTGGGTGCCTGATAGAATAGAGGAGGAGGCACATCTCCAATGAGGCAGGATGCCCTCCAGGGGGCAGTTTAAGGGCAGCCACCCTATTGCATCACACAGAGCTAAGCAGGTGCAGGGAGCTGCTGACTCCCCGCATATTTTTTAAAAGTTCTTTGGTGTGAACCTTTTTTGACACGTGTGCAGCAGATCACACCATTGCTGTTTGCAACATATGTCTGAAGTGTATCAAGCATTGCCAAAACAGCAGCTGCTTGGGCAGAAAGAGCGGTGGAGATTTTATGCTATAAACAAAAAAATAGCGACAATTTTGAAAAAAACGCATTATTTTTTACCTTTTACTATAATAAATATTCCCCAAAGATATATAAAAAAACATTTTTTTTCCTCAGTTTAGGCCGATACATATTCTTCTACGTATTTTTGGTAAAATAATCACAATAAGCGTTTATTGATTGGTTTGCGCAAAAGTTATGAAAATAGAATACAAAATAGGGAATAGTTTTATGGCATTTTTAATGATTTTTTACTAGTAATGGCAGCGATTTTTATCGTGACTGCGACATTATGGCGGACACATCGGACAATTTTGACACATTTTTGGGACCATTGGCATTAATACAGCGATCAATGCTAAAAAATTGCATTGATTACCGTAAAAATGTCACTGGCAGTGAAGAGGTTAACCACTAGGTGGTGCTGTAGGGGTTAAGTGTGTCCTAGGGAGTGATTCTAATGCCCCGTACACACGGTCGGATTTTCAGACGGAAAATGTGTGATAGGACCTTGTTGTCGGAAATTCCGACCGTGTGTAGGCTCCATCACACATTTTCAATCGGATTTTCCGACACACAAAGTTTGAGAGCAGGCTATAAAATTTTCCGACAACAAAATCCGTTGTCGGAAATTCCGATCGTGTGTACACAAATCCGATGGACAAAGTGTCACGCATGCTCAGAATAAATAAAGAGATGAAAGCTATTGGCCACTGCCCCGTTTATAGTCCCGACGTATGTGTTTTACGTCACCACGTTTAGAACGATCGGATTTTCCGACAACTTTGTGTGACCATGTGTATGCAAGACAAGTTTGAGCCAACATCCGTCGGAAAAAATCCTAGGATTTTGTTGTCAGAATGTCCGAACAAAGTCCGACTGTGTGTACGGGGCATAACTGTGGGGGGAGGGGCTGTGTGTGACACATCACTGATCACCGCTCCCGATTACAGTGTCAGTGTCAGGCAGAACGGGGAGATGCTTGTTTACATTAGCATCTCCCCGTTCTTCCTCACCGTGAGACGGTCGCGGGTATGCCCGTGGACATTGAGTCCGCGGGACCCGCGATCATGGTCATGGAGCTCTCGGCAGGCCCGCGCACTTGCCTCTTAAAGGGCAACGTACAGGTACGTTAATCTGCCTGTACGTGCCCATAGCTGCGTGAGGCGGTCGGGAAGTGGTTAACAGTGGCATGTAATTACAATTCTTGATCTATTATTTCACAGCAGGGCCTGTTCCTGCGCCCACCAAGAGTAACTGAGGGCTTACAGTGTTGTGGCGCCAAAGGCCCAATTTTTCTGCCCCTGTTTAACAGTGGCATGTAATTACAATTCTTGATATAATATTTCACAGCAGGGCCCGTTCCTGCACCCACTAAGAGTAACTGTGAGGGCTTACAGTGTTCTGGCACCACCACCAAAGGCCCAATTTTTCTGCTCCTGCTTAACAGGGGCATGTAATTACAATTCTTGATATAATATTTCACAGCAGGGCCGTTCCAGCGCCCACCAAGAGTAACTGTGAGGGATTACAGTGTTCTGGTACCACCAACACCTAAAGCCCAATTTTCCGCAGAGTATATAGGGCAGGCCGCATAGTATTTTCAAACATCCGACTTACAAACGACTCCTACTTAGAAACGGAGGGAGACAACAGGAAGTGAGAGGAAATCTACCCCTAGGAAGGGAAATTCTCTCCTGTAAGAGTTAATATGGGAAAAAGGTGTCTTCACTGATGCTTTATCACCGCTCCTTGTTTCCCTAATAACCCAAAATTTTCTAAATCCAATTGTCATTGGGACAGAAAGAGAAGCGAAATCTTCTGAACAGGAGCACAGACAGCAAAACAAATGTTACAGGGGTGATAACCCTGCCTATGTTATCCAAAAAGCTTAAAAATAGATTTTTTTGACTGGAGCCACACTTAAAAAATGTACCTGTTCCAAATTGCAAACAGATTCAACTTAAGAACAAACCTACAGTCCCTATCTTGTTTGTAACCTGGGGACCACCTGTATACTGCTGTTCAGAGTACATAGGGCCTGGGGGCCCCACACCTTTTTTTTTTTTTTTTAATTTGGGTACGGGGTTCCCCTTAATATCCATACCAGACCCAAAAGGACCAGTAATGGGTTGTCGGAGGACCCATGCCGTTTTTCTTAATGATTTTCATCTATATTGTCGGGACCCGACAATACATTACAGCCGCAAGCAGTTTTAAATTACTTTTATTCCTTTATGCCCTCTGCACACGGGCGGACTTTTCGGCAACAAAGGTCCGACAGTCTTTCCGACGGACTTTTGACAGACTTTTGATGGACTTCCGACGGACTTTCTAACAAACGGACTTGCCTACACACTATCACACCAAAGTCCAACGGATTCGTACGTGATGACGTATGACCGGACTAAAATAAGGAAGTTGATAGCCAGTAGCCAATAGTTGCCCTAGCATCAGTTTTTGTCCGTTGGACTAGCATACAGACGAGCAGATTTTTTGACTGGACTCGAGTCCGTCGGACAAATTTGAAACATGTTCCAAATCTAAAGTCCGTCAGATTTTCGACCAAAAAAGTCCGCTGCAGGTCCGATGGAGCCCACACACAGTCGGATTGTCCGCCGAATTTGGTCCGTTGGACCAGTCCAGTCGAAAAGTCCGCTCATGTGTACGCGGCATTAGAAATGTCATTTTGCTGCAGGGACTGTTCTAAATTTCTCATTTAGAACAGTCTAATTTCTAATAGTTCTAATTTAACTTTTATTGTTTCACTTTAAGCATTATTAAAATCACTGCTCCCAAAAAAACAGCCATTTTTAAAACTTTTTTTGCTTTGATACATGTCCCCTGGGGCAGGACCTAGGTCCCCAAACACTTTTTATGACAATAACTTGCATATTAGCTTTTAAAATTATCACTTTTGATTTTTCATGTTCGGGTCCCATAGACTTTAACAGCGTTCGCGTGTTCATACAAACTTTTTGTCAGTTCGCATGTTGCTGCCACGACCCGAACCGGGGGGTGTTCGGCTCATCCCTACAGGGAAGTTATGTGAGTGAGTCCACGGGTGTACACAGGGTAAAGGCTTTATGCATAATTGATGGGAGAAACATAGGATTGCCCTGAATGGTTAAATGGCCGGACATACTCAAGGATAACCCCAGAAGTCTCCGCACTTCTCTCTACGCAATAGCTGTGTCTTTGATGAGAACACTTGTTTTAAGGTGGGGTGGTAGAGCTCGAATATTGAAATGTAAAACGGCTGACAGAGTGTGCGGAGAGGCCAAAGCGCTCTCAAGTATATTATTTGAGTATTTTGATTTACCAGACAACCAATAAAGGCCTTGTCTAAGCAGGCAAGAGAGGTTGTAAAAACATACATTAGGCAAGCCTGCACCACCCTCTGACTTAGGGAGACATAGTTTTTGTGACGCAATGCGTGTTTTTTTTATTTTGCCCATATGAAGGCCACAAGTGCCTTGTGTATTTTCATGACATCAGTGTGCTTTAATAGAAGGGGTATGGTTTGCATTGGATAAAGTAGACGTGCAAATGAAACCATTTTAAAGAGGTGACATCTCCCAAAGAACGAGAGAGGAAGGGTTGCCCAAGCTTCTAACTCCTTTACAATTCTGGTTATCAGAGGTGGGAAGTTAAGACCGTATAAAGAGGAAGGTTCTCGGCCTATATGGATACCCACGTAGGTGATGTGGTGAGCCGCTAAGGTAAAAGGGGATGATGACCTCCATTTAGCTGATAAAAGTTTGCTTTTGTCAAAATTAATTCTAAAGCCCGAGCTTACTCAAAAGGCCTCAAAGAGTTCTCTGAGTTTGTCAAAGTCTGCAAGAGGGTCGGTGGAGAATAGCAATATGTCATCCGCGAATAGGACGGAACGGAATATTTGGTTGCCTACAGTGATGCCACTGATTCCGTCAGTTGAGTTAAGTATCCTGGATAGAGGCTCAATAGCGATATTGAAGAGTAGAGGGGAGAGGGGGCATCCCTGTCTCGTTCCTTTTGTCAAAGGGATTGTGTCAGAGACTAAATCAGGATTGACAAGGCGAGCTGTCGGGGACCTATACATTAGAAAGTACACAATGGGGCCAGAGAAACCAAATACTTCTACACTTCTACAAATACTACACTTTGAATAGCCACGACAAATTGATATTTTCGAAGGCTTTTTTGGCATCGAGTGAAATTATGGCTACATCTTGGTCTGGGTGTGATTTAGCGTACTTCAGCGCCATCAGAACCTTACAGATTATAAAAAATAAAGAGGGCGCTATATAATAGTACATGATGATCTAAACGTGTTTTAAACCAATAGAAAAACATTCATAAGTGAGCTAAAAATGCAATAATACTAAATACCAATTACACTACATTCATGTGATATAGACATGTGCTCATATCAATAAATTGGCCAATAAGCCATAAAAAAATATAGTCCCAAGACAAATCAAATGATCAAGGGGAATCTTCTGTGCAGATATTCTTCCAGAAAAAAGAGAGTAGTCCTTCACCACAAATTATATAAACACCCCACGTGCTCTGAGTAAATATTCTGCTTACCAGAAGGATTTGACAACTTTAATTAAAAAGTAAGTAAAGGGGGCGTGGCTTGGCCGAGCAAGGAGATGGCTGCTTGAGAGAACAGCTCCCGCCGTTACCTCACTCTCAACGTCTTTACCGGAGGTATTTCCTTTCACTTTTAGCTTGAAACGATGGGGACTGCCTCCCGCAACACCTCTGCTTCAAGGTCCCGCTCTCCCCGTGAGGATCCGGGAAGTATGAGCCAAACCATCCCTGAAATGTTCAGGACACAGAGGGGCAATATGGCGTTGTCCCACCACGGCCCCTCACAAACACCAGAGCCACAACTGTTGGGACCATTACCTACCGCTCACGGGTCACCTCCGCCACTACCAGAAGCGTAGGACATACACCAGCAGCCATACCTCAATATACATGACCTGAGGACCATTGCGGCTGACATAAAAGACACCCTGTCAGCCACCATTGCTGAACTAAGACTTGATATTCATACACTGAACGACAAGGTTCAGGAGGTAGAAAAAAACGTAGTTCAACATGACAATGTCCTCCTCAAAACAACGAGGAAAATCGATACCCACACTCTGCAACTGAGGGAAGTACAACGCCACATTGAAGACCTCGATAATCATGGCCGCCGCCATAACCTCAGGATCAGAGGAATACCTGAAAACATTGATGCTGAACACCTCACCCCCGCAGTAACAGACCTGTTTAATAGCTTATTAAACAGACCACGGCAAACCCCAATTGAAATGGAACAAATTCATAGGGCATTGCGCCCCAAAGGCAAAGAGACAGACCCCCCTCGGGACATTATATGCTGCATCGTGGATTACAAACTGAAAGAAGACATCATGAGGAGTGCAAGGAGCACACCTCAGCTACAACATGATGGCTCACATATCCAGATTTTTCAAGACTTGTCCAGCATTACCCTTCAACACCGTAGGGACCTGAAACCACTACTCAAGGTGCAGCCATTTTGTGACGGCCTAGGCATCCCTATGGTAGATGTCCCTAATTGCTATGCGGAGTACCGCTATTTCAATGCGAGGAAACAGAGGCATCCAGAGGAACCGATGGATGCACTGGAAACGCGATACCGCAGGAGAAGATCCCCTTCGGGTACTAGACCACACGCCGCCCATCCCAGAGCTCATCACGGCATAACCCATCCACCTCCCCGCGATCCCGGAAAGCACGCAGGGACATTTGAGCCTGACCCTTTCTACAAAGGCTTTGTATGGACACGTCGCACCTGCGTTTACTGCCAACAATTGATCTCACGGTTCCCTTTCATTCTTGTTTAACCAAACTTGTTCCTATGTTCCTATGTTCATTACAGGACAATCTGCTCATACCCCCCTTCATCCATTTCTGCACCGGATATCTGTTTATTGTACTATCCCTGCAGGCCACCGCTGTGGTTTCCATATATCCATCCCCCCACTGAGATTACTTGTCTACAAACACGGTATATCAATACCTCCTTAAGATCATTATAGACAGCAACCCTTGGTACACAGATCCCTTACCTAACGCACGCTGACCTCCGCATCTACCCTGGAAGGCACTATTTACAACATCCAATTGACATATGGACTTAGCCTATATATGGTTGCGACCGGACATTTTGGCTGAGTCATAGAAAGCACATATGCCCTACCTTACAGGAGTTTTATACTATATAACCTGCATTGCCCACTTTGGGTAACGTATATTTAACCTGTAATTCTGCTGGGTATCTGATCCCTCACTGTCTTAGATTTGAACACAGGATACTTACAGTACATCTCCTGAGGATACGTACCCATTACCTTCACCTGACTCAGGGAAACACTTGTCGAGATATAGTATTTATCTAGTAGATAGTCTCTCCCACATCCCATCCTGGGGCTGATAAACAGACTAGGTCAATATATAAGATGTCCTCCCCTATTCTCCAACAATACCGAACCCACACTTTGCTGATGGGAAGTGCCTTCTATGAGTTAAAATTCCCCCTTTCATACAATATACCCGGCACTTGTCTATCCCCATTTTATTATTTCTGAAATATGAATAACAGGTAGTAGGTACCGCTCTATTTACATTTCACGTCTACGCTGCGCTACGCACAGCTATTCTCCTACTCCAGGAAGAGACGAGACAAAAGAAATTGAAATAGGGGTTATTACAGCTACAATATCAGCTTTAACGGTCACCCGACCACAAAAGTCTAACCTATGTTCACACTCATCAATCTTCCTCTGTTCCCATCACCTAAAGCCCCTCGAATATGCATATAGTTAGTGGTTTACTAACAAGATACAGAGCGGGCCTTTATGCTAAATATAATTTGATAGGAAGACTGAGCTAGGAGGTGGGACGGGATCACTGGTGATCTGGAAGGGCTCTGCCCCTCAGTCAACCCTGAATTCTAAATATCAATGGTTAGACGTTCAATGTTTTTCTTGTTAGAAATGTTTTAAAGTTCTGCGTTTAAAATGCCTTAATAGTTAGTCAAATGTCAATTAGTTGTATTTGGCACACGCTACGCTTAACTGTTTTAAGAGATGCATTCTGCTCAAGAAATCACACTACCTGACGCCGATCACGGTCATATCTATTCATTACTGCCCTTTCATGGCTCTCGACATATAGACGAGACCCGGCCTTCCCTCCTGTACTCTAGGACCCAAACTTAACCAATGTGTCTTACGGACCTGTCAACACACAAACAAATACTTCACTCTCCTATATAAAGTATATACAGAAAAGTATACTTTCATATCTTAACCCCTACCAAGACGTCCTCCATTCCTTTATTATGATAGATGGCAACGGCGGGCTGACCATCTATTTTACTGTTTCTCCTTTGTTAGGTATTTGCCAACCCCCATACAGTGCAGTACAAAAGATACAGATTTATATCTAGACCTAACTCTTCTGACGACGCACTGTACCCACCTAACCTCTCTGGACATAGAGAAGGTTAGTTATCCTCACCCCTTCCCTTCTACAACTCACCAGGCCCCTTCTGCTGAACGGATACTCAAAAGTTCTTCTACCTTAATCATTGAACATTAAACCGTTCCTCTAGTTCATTCATTCTACACTAAAATACATGCTTTGGAACGGGCACATAAAGAGTCCTTAGCCACTAACTCTCTCACTGAACTATTACAGGCCAGGGAAGAACTCCAAGAAGTATTAAACAAAACACTAAAACGC
The DNA here is from genome assembly GCF_042186555.1 of Aquarana catesbeiana. Lineage (NCBI taxonomy): Eukaryota > Metazoa > Chordata > Amphibia > Anura > Ranidae > Aquarana > Aquarana catesbeiana. The sequence goes on along the minus strand of NC_133333.1, from coordinate 134,840,313 downwards.
AAATATATTTTGACACAAAAAATGTTTTACGAGTTCGGTAACAAATCCGGGAGAATGCTGGCCAGAGCAATACAACATAAAAAGGCAAGATCGACTATACATAAAATTAAAGACCCCTCCGGAAAATCTTTTGTATCCCCAGAAGATATTGCCGCCCAATTTGTCAAATACTTCTCCAAACTTTATAATTTAACCCCCACAGATGCGATTGACCGCACCCACACCAGGCGAGAAGCGATCACGACCTTCCTATAGCAATATTGCACTACCACTATATCCCCAGCAGATTCAACGACTCTTGAAGGCCCTATCAATGGGGAGGAAACTGCCATAGCCCTGAAACAACTTAAAACGGGTAAAAGTTCAGGCCCGGACGGGTTGACAGTTAGCTATTATAGAACATTCCAAGAGACACTTACCCCGCATTTTATTAAGTCTTTCAACTCTCTACATCTATCCCCACAAGCCACCAAGGACCTACTGGAAGCCCATATTACCTTGATACCAAAACCTGGCAAAGATGAAACAATAGTATCCAATTACAGGCCCATCTCCCTCCTAAATGTAGACGTAAAACTATACGCCAAAATCATTGCTAATCGCTTACTTCCTCTCATTCCTAAATTAATAGCCCTTGACCAGGTTGGATTTATCCCTGGAAGAGAGGCCAGGGATAACACCATAAAAGCTCTTCATATTCATCATTGGCTCTCAAATTCATCTAAACAACAAGGTTTCTTCTTGTCCCTTGATGCGGAGAAGGCGTTCGACAGAGTGGCCTGGGACTACATGTCAGCAACGCTGCAGGCCATGGGATTTCCTCCAAATTTTCTACAACTGATACTAGCGTTATATTCTTATCCCACGGCTAGAATAAGAGTCAATGGCCACCTGTCAGATGCCTTCTCCATCTCCAATGGTACACGTCAGGGATGCCCACTGTCACCTCTCATTTTTGTCCTCACCCTTGAGCTCATCCTGTGTAAACTCAGAGCTAACCCTGATGTTAAAGGCATTGATATCCGTAATAAGCAGTATAAAGTCGCAGCATATGCGGACGAAATTCTTCTATTCCTCTCAGACCCATTAATCACTCTGCCCAATCTGCTCAAAGAGTTTGCCCTCTTTAACAAATTAGCTAACTTACAAATTAACTTCACGAAGTCTAAAGCCCTTAACATCTCCCTTCCTTCGACATTAATGACACTGTGTCAGGCGAATTTCCCCTTCAGCTGGGAACCCCAGGCTCTCACATACCTGGGGATCCAAATCCCGTCTATACTAGGCAAACTATATGAAAGGAATTACTACCCCGTATTTTATATATATTGCAGGCAATTCCGATTAAACTCCCCGCATCATTTTTCACGACATACAAAAGTCTGCAGGAATTTTATCTGGGCTTTCAAATCCCCACGACTGAGCTGGGATAGAATGACTATCCCCAAGCTGAAAGGTGGATTAAGCCTCCCCGACATATATAAATACCATTCAGCGTGCCACCTCACAAGAGTTATCGACTGGCACATCCATAAACTCTCCAAAGATTGGGTAAATATTGAAGAATCCATCGATCAGGTCCTTCTAGCTCATCTACCTTGGATTGGCACTAGGGCAACACCTACAGCATATTCCACACATTCATTAACGGGACCCACGCTCCACACTTTCAGAAAAATATCACACTTACTCCAATGGAATCCCTCACCGGGTCCTATGACCCCAATAAATAACAACCCTGATTTTCCTCCTGGTGTACCACTGCTTAATCCAACTCCTGTCCAAGAAGCTCCAACACTTAGAGCCTCACAATTCTTCCAAAACGGAACACTTATCCAGTTTAATGCTCTGGTCTCTCAACTCCCAGAATACCACATTCCCTTTTATAAATACCTTCAAATTAGACATTTTCTCAACAGTGCCGGATCTAGCACACAATGGTCAAGAGACCAAAATCCTTTCGAGGCACTATGCACTACTATGACCCCTCAAAGACATCTCATTTCAGAGATTTATACACTCCTATTTACCGATCAAGACCCTAAATGCAACCCAATAAACCAGAAATGGGAAAGGGAACTCCAGTTGGACATACCTACAGAGGAATGGAAATCCATTTATGAAAATATTCATAAGGGCTCCATCAATGTTTCAGCACAAGAAAACTGCTATAAAATATACTCAAGATGGTACAGAACACCTGAAAAAATTCACTTATATCATCCATCGGTCTCATCTTCGTGCTGGAGGTGTAATTCTGACGTTCCCTTCTTCATATTTGGTGGGACTGCCCACACATAAAATTATTTTGGGAAAAGATTCATGCTACAATACAACACATCACAACTTATGCTGTGGCCTTTACACCGGCTCAATACCTACTACATCACCCATCGCTTCCACAATCCACATATAAAAAATCCCTTGTACTCCATCTAATAAATGCAGCTAAACAATTCATACCTCTGTACTGGAGGAGCACCAACTCACCTACACTAGTCGACTGGTTCAAACGCATTGAGAAAATATCAGAGATGGAAGATTTAATCCATCAAGCCAAAGATATTCCAACCAATTACCGAAATACTTGGGTTTGTTGGTTACATTTCCGTACTTCCCCTAAGTTTCAAGAACTTCTCCACAATCCATAACTTAATCTGACAACGGCAGAAAACTGATACTATCCACCCACACCTATCCCTTATCCAGCATGCAATTATTCACCGTATCCGCCATGAATATCTATACACCTCTTTAGATGCCTCAACTAGCTTTGACTACCCCCTCCTCCCTACAGGACTAACTTTTACGTACGCATCTAAGATTCACTAACATGAGATCCGATATCTACCTAACATGTCACACAGGGGCAAACTCAATACATTCCACATATGCTCATTCACGTACAAAATATCAAGCTATTCGTATGATGTTCTACACTTATAAAGACCTAAATGTCTTAATTCACATTCTTGCCATGGAGGGATAATACATATTAATTGGTAGATCAATTCTGTGATCTCACTCAGAGAAAATTTCAGATCTTCTCCCTCGCACAGTGTGGTCCCATTAGGGGTGCGTAGGTAGAGAACAGACCTTTTCTTGATCTACCTATAAGAACACAATCGACCCTCAAAGACTTGAGTTAGGATATATCACTATAGTTCACATTCATACACAAGACAGTATATCATAATTTAATCTGCTACAGTCAATCAATGATTAGAGACTGTTATTATGATGTTTTTCTTAAAGCTAAGGTTGTATACAGATGGTACTTTATAACCTCATAATAGAAATTTATACTATTAAACATAATTAATTGTATGAATCTTAATGTCTGTTATGATTTTCTGTCAATGCTTTTTTTTCATAAATAAAAAATCATTTTGGAAAAAAAAAATTAAAAAAAATAAAAAGTGAGTAAAAAGAATCTTTGGCAGGATAATGCCTGCTACATTGGTGTATACTGGAGATGTATAGAACTCATCCTCCGCGGGGATTAAACATGGGATATGTAAGAAAAAAGTGGAAACCCATACCATAATTCTATTTATTTAAAAGGAAGTAAAAAATACAGGAGCCAAGTGGCCGCTTACATGTGTGAGTGCCTTAACCAGGCACCGGGGCTGCTGGCTTGTCTGTGTTGGATGATGCCTCGTGTCCAACCTCCATGGCTGGCGTGCGTTCCAACCAACCCGACCGGAACTACCAAAGGGACCGGAAATGCATGGAGCAGCGTGACCAAGTACCGCCTCGACGTACGTTTTGTGATTACGTCTTTAGAAAGTGTACTTGGTCACTAAAGGGCGTGTTTTTTATAGTGTGAAGCCAATGCACACTGGTTGAAAGGGAAATTACATTACTAGCAGCCGCAGTGCTGGTTTACATAATTTATGCTGACCATACAGCAGTACAACATCTAAGTAATACTGCACATAGCTAACCATAGGTATCTTAACCCCTAAATGATTAGACATATTCAATGTATATAAAAAAACTAACAATTAAGTAACTAGCAAATATAAACTTGAAATTAATTATTTTTTATAAAAATAAAAAAATAATAAAAATAAAATATGTAAAACTGAGAGAAGGACATTGGAGGAATAGATCCCACATGGTGTGACTAGAAGTGGAATTAATTATTAGCCAGAAAACAATTTAAATCCAGTTCTACATTCATACCCAATGGTTGCATACTTCGCAATTTGTACAGCCACTGGGTATTATTTTGTGAGATCGCTCTCTTCATGTGTGATCGCCCCTCCAATTTTTAGAAATTCTGTCAATCCCATAAAATGTTAAAAGTGTGGGGTCACTGTTGTGGAAAAACCGGAAGTGTTTTGACACACTATGGTTTAAAAAACCTTTTTTAATATTAGCAAGGTGCTCATTTATCCTGACCCTCAGTTGGCGTGTAGTTCTACCCACATACTGGAGTGAACATAGACACTCCAGTACATAGGTAACATGATCAGAATTACATGTGATCAATGGTTTTACACTATATTTTTGTTGTGTCACTGAGGAATGGAAATGAGTTAATTTCTTACTTGTACCCAATCTTTTGGCGGTTCTGCAGGCCTTACATCTGGTATAGTAGTGGAAGCCTGAACCATCAAGAAAGGTAGATGGTTTTTTGGGAGGTCAGGGACATTGGGGGAAATCAGATTTTGCAATCCTGGAGCCTTTCGATAGATGAATTTGGGCTTTGGGGGTAATGTTAGTTGGAGATCCTTATCTTTTAGAAGAATAGGCCAACATTTACCAAAGATTTTTTCGACTTGTTTGTATTGTCTGTGGAACCCTGATATGAAGGCTACTTCTCCTTTGAATTTGTTTTTTTTCTTATTGGTCAATAATGATTGTCTATCCATTAGAGAAATGGAAAGCCTTTTTCAAGTAATCTGTTGGTAAGTACCTCTGCTTGAAGAAAGAAATCTTGTATGTTGTCGCAATTGCAATTGCATATATTGTTCCTTTGGGATAGCCCCTATCCATTGAGGATGGTGACAGCTTTGAACTAGCACACAGCCATTTCAATCAGTTGCTTTGAATAATGTCTTTGTGCCAATCCTATCCAGATGTTTGGTAAGTGTTAAATCTAAATAATTAATAGCAGAAAGACTATATTCTGCTGTGAACTTTAGACCATATTTGTTGTTATTCATTTGTGCTAGAAACAATTCAAAACTTGTTTGCGAACCCTCCCAAAACAAGATTACACCATTGATATTTCTTTTATAAAAATAAAGTGATCGATTTTTGAAAATGGTTTCCCGTTCCCATTTATTCAATACTATATTGGCCACACTGGGGGCGTAGAAAGAAAAAGAGACAACTAAATTTAGGGATTTTTAATCTAGCAGGTGTTCAGTTTTCAGAGAAAGAATTGGACGTTTTATCACAGAGTTTAAAATTTGCACCAGATTTATTTGTTGACATTGAAAAATATATTAGAAAATTAAATATTAAAAAATACTTTGTGGGCCAAATCAATGGCCATATGGTGGTAGATGGTGATAATATATACCAACATAGTGGGCTTAAAAATAACTCTGTGTTCAATCCTAAGAAGGGTGCCCATCACTTCATAGAGGTTTTTAGAAATATGATTCAAGACGAGGTCAGACAAATACAAATTAACAAACATAAAAACAATCAATCTATATGGGAGGGAATAAAACAATTGGAAAAAAATAAACAAATGGTGATCAGACCAGCTGGACTGTTGTTACTTACCAAGGAATATTATAATAAAGAAATCCAAAGATTTCTTGATGATACAGCTACTTACAAAAAACTCAATATGGATCCTACAGCTAGATTAAAGTCAGAATTATCTAAATGGGTAGCAAAAGGACTAACTAATAAAATTTTAGACAAAGAAGAAGCAAACTAATTAATCCCCGATGCTCCAATAATTCCAGTACTATATATAGTTCCAAAAATACACAAAAGTAGAGAAATCCCCCCTGGACGACCCATAGTAAGTGGGATTGGTTCCCTTTACTCAAGAGTGGGGGTTTTTTGCAACCTTTAGTGACCCGGAGCCAATCATATCTTAAAGATAGCAGGGAGCTCATTCTATTACTGCAAGAGACCGCTGTGACTGAGACTACTATATTGGTTACAGTGGACATTGAGTCCCTGTATACTAACATTCAACAAGCAGATGCCCTTAAGGCGGTCAAATGAGCCCTATTAGAGGAATCTAAAATAAAAAAAATCTCAAATCAAATTTTTGGTAGAAGGGTTAGAATTGGCTATGGGCAATAATTAATTTTTGGGCACAGAATTAATACTACAACCAGACTGGGGGCGTTGCTATGGGAGCGTGCTACGCTCCCAGTGTGGCCAATATATATTGATTAAATGGGAACGGTAAACCATTTTCAAAAATAAAAATTGATCACTTTCTTTTTATAAAAGATATATCGATGAGGTAATCTTGTTTTGGGAGGGTTCTCAAACAAGTTTTGAATTGTTTCTAGCACAAATGAATAAAAACAAATATGGTCTAAAGTTCACAGCAGAATATAGTCTTTATGCTATTAATTATTTAGATTTAACACTTACCAAACATCTGGATAGGATTGGCACAAAGACATTCTTCAAAGCAACTGATATAAATGGCTTTGTGCCAGTTCAAAGCTGTCATCATCCTCAATGGATAGGGGCTATCCTAAAGGGACAATATATTAGACATGTGCACACTTAAATATTTTGTTTCGGAATTTCGCTTTCGTCTGAAAAATACATTTATTTAGTTACTCCTGAAATTAGTTTTTATTTATTTCGTTTCGTTAAAAAATGCATTCGTCCGAAAATCCGAAATAATTAAGGTTGAATCTATCATTGAAGGCTTATGGTGTCTGTCAAATGTTCTAAGAAGATTCAATGGAACAGCTAACTGCAGCTAAATCGTACATTTCTGGTCGAACGTTCCGCCTACAAGCTATAGTAGAATTCTAATGTTGTATGACACTAGTAATAATTATATTTATTAATTATTATTACTAGTCAACCAACATTAGAATTCTTCTATAGCCTATGGGCAGAGCGTTTGACCATAAATGTCCGCTTTTGGTGACTGCTTCGTCGAATCTTCATGTCAAATATTTTCTCTTTATGTCGAATAATCTTGGACTAATAGAGTTAGGTTAGGCACATTCAACCTTTTTTGCTATTGTCTCTATAATGTCAAATCTTTTCTCTCTATGTAGAATAATCTTGGACTAATAGAGCTAAGGTTAGGCACATTCGACCACAGATTCGATGGACACAGATCGATATTGTTAGCGTCATGTCGAATTTCCCATCTATATCGAACTATTGTCGCAACGAAAACGAAAATAAAGCATTTGTTTATGTCGGATCGTTCAGTTTTCAGACTCTATCGTTTGTTAAAACGATAACGAAAATACCCGAAATTCGGACGAAAATGCATTCGGACGAAAACAAATGCACATGTCTACAATTTATGCAACTAAGGCGCAATTGCGACAACATACAAGATTTCTTTCTTCAAGCAGAGGTACTTACCAACAGATTTCTTGAAAAAGGCTATCCATTGGAGACATTGGTCAAAGTGTTGGATCACGTTTCTCTAATGGATAGACAATCATTATTGACCACTAAGAAAAAAACAAATTCAAAGGAGAAGTAGCCTTCATATCAGGGTTCCACGGACAATACAAACAAGTCAAAAATATCTTTGGTACATTTTGGCCTATTCTTCTAAATGATACGGATCTCCAACTAACTTTACCACCAAAACCAAAATTCATCTATCGAAAGGCTACAGGATTTCGAAATCTGATTGCCCCCAATGTCCCAGACCCCCAAAAAAAATCTACCTTTCTTGATGGTTCAGGCTTCCACTACTGTACCAGATGTAAGGCTTTCTGCTATTAATTATTTAGATTTAACACTTACCAAACATCTGGATAGGATTGGCACAAAGACATTCTTCAAAGCAACTGATTTAAATGGCTGTGTGCTAGTTCAAAGCTGTCACCATCCTCAATGGATAGGGGCTATCCCAAAGGAACAATATATGCAACTAAGGCACAATTGTGACTACATACAAGATTTCTTTCTTTATGTGATTGACAAAATTTCTAAACATTGGAGGGGTACACACATGAAGAGAGCGATCTCACAAAATGATACTCAGTGGCTGTACAAATTGCGAAGTATGCAACCATTGGGTATGAATATAGAACTGGATTTAAATTGTTTTCTGGCAAATGATTAATTCCACTTCTAGTCACACCATGTGGGATCTATTCCTCCAATGTCCTTCTCTCAGTTTTATATATTTTTTTTTAATTATTTTTCATTTTTATAAAAATAATTTAACTTCAAATTTATATTTGCTAGTTATTTAAATGTTAGTTTTTTTATATACATTTATTATGTCTAATCATTTAGGGGTTAAGATACCTTTGGTTAGCTATGTGCAGTATTACTTAGATAGTTACATAGTTAGTAAGGTTGAATAAAGACACCAGTCCATCCAGTTCAACCTGAGTGAGCACCCACAATTGTCCCCATCCGCGCACATTGTGTCCCATCAAAATGCCCATCCACTATATTATTATTTTTTTATATATTTAAGGTACCCATGTAGCGCCATCAATCTACGCAGCGCTCCACACACACACACACACCCAAGGACTCTGCAATCCAAGGTCCCCAACTCACACCCATACACCAGGGCCAATTTTTGGACAGAAGCCAATAAACCTAACAGCATGTCTTTGGAGTGTGGGAGGAAACCAGAGTACCCGGAGGAAATCCACGCAGGCACAGGGAGAACATGCAAACTCCAGGCAGGTAGTGACGTGGTTGTCGAACCAGCGACCCTATTGCCGCGAGGCGAGAGTGCTACCCACTACACCACTGTGCTGCCCAAAGTACACCAGATGTTGTACTGCTGTGTGGTCAGCATAAATTATGTAAACCGGCACTGCGGCTGCTAATAAGTAATTCCCCTTTAACCAGTGTGCATTGGCTTTACACTATAAAAAACACGCCCTTTAATGACCATGTACGCTTCCTGAAGACGTAATCACGAAACGTACGTCGAGGCGGGACTTGGTCGCGCTGCTCCATGCATTTCCGGTCCCTTTGGTAATTCCGGTTGGGTTGGTTGGAACACATGCCAGTCAGGGAGGTTGGACGCGAGGCATCATCATCAAACACAGACAAGCCAGCAGCCCCAGTGCTGGGTTAAGGCACTCACACATGTAAGCGGCCACTTGGCTCCTGTATTTTTTACTTCGTTTTAAATAAATAGAATTACGCTATGGGTTTCCACTCTTTTTCTTATATATCCCATGTTTAATCCCCACGGAGGACGAGTTCTATACATCTCCAGTATACACCAATGTAGCAGGCATTATCCTGCCAAAGCTTCTTTTGACTCACTTTTTAATTAAAGTAGTGAAATCCTTCTGGTAAGCAGAATATTTACTCAGAGCTCGTGGGGTGTTTATATAATTTGTAGTAAATAGTGTAACCATCATATCTTAGTGTGTATTAAATATAAGTGATCCCGATAGTTATGACTACTATTGGTATACCACACTTAAAGCCATTTCAATCTGGCCAAAAACTCATGAAAAACATTATTACTATAGACATATATTTAAAAAATCGTGAAATTGACTTATTTTTCTATATTAGGAACATTTAAATCCTATACTCACACCACGTGTTCAACAGTGAAACAAAACATGTGTTATTAATTACAATGTTACTTATGAAAATCAATCCGCAACAATGTAGTGAGCACCCTGAAACATATGTTGCTAATAACAATGTTACTTGCGACTATCAATTCGCAACAATGTGGTGAACACCATACATATCCAAATTAGTGCTAAAAATGTTTATCAGTGGGACACTTATTCCCCTTGAACATCTTAGATGTAGAAACAATGATCAGTCCTTGATGGAAATATGCTAGGTTGATATTAGCACCAATCTTCTTTATAGAAAGAGACACACCGATATTCCTCCTTTTCACAAATATGGTAAAAAAGGCCGCTTACCGGATCAGATGGATCTCAGGTTAGTGAGATCAGATGAGCATGTTGCATTAGCCTGTCGGCCTTAGATTATCACCTGGGCGTTTTCCTGGGAGATTTCCTCAGCCACTGTGCTCCATTTCACAGGCAGATCTGGGCGTTTTCCTGGGAGATTTCCTCAGCCACTGCGCTCCAATACACAGGCAGATCTATCCTCACTGATACAATGTATCTGGTTTCAAAATATTAGTTCATCCATACAGAAGATACACCTCAGTGGGAATAAAACGAAATGGGCTCCATAGTGCAAATGTGTTTTATAGATTTATTCAAAATCTCTTTCACAGTCACTTTAAAACAATTCTTTCCATTGCAAATGTTCACAGCAACACTCCACTGCACATCAGGAACTACAAATTAAAAAACTCCCAAGTATACACCAAACGGAACTCAGATAAAAAATGGGAACCAGATAAAAATTAGCTAAAAATCAGCATACATGCAGAGCGGGAGCAAACCGGCTGACTGCATGGAGAAAGACCAGACAAACGTGATGGCGTCACAGCCTCTAACTCCACCCGATGCGTTTCCCCTAAACAGGCTTCCACTGGGAACGGAGACATTTATATAATTTATGGTGAAGGACTACTCACTTTTTTCTGGAATCTGCACAGAAGATTCCCCTTGATAATTTGATTTGTCTTGGGACTATATTTTTTTCTGGTTTATTGGCCAATTTATTGATATGAGCACATGTCTATATCACATGAATGTAGTGTAATTGGTATTTAGTATTATTGCATTTTTAGCTCACTTATGAATGTTTTTCTATTGTTTTTAAACATGTTTAGATCATCACGTACTATTACATAGCACCCTCTTTATTTTTTATAATCAAACTTTTGAGTATTACTATTACCCAATTAGGGGAGCAGCTTTATTTGTTGTTAGATTAATTTTGGTATACAGGCGCGGAGTACACACATTTTTTCTTAGAACCTTACGGATGTTCAAGGTGGAAGAACGCCCTGGAACAAAACCAGATTGGGCTGGGTGGGGTAAAGAGGGGAGTAATGGAGGCTATTATTTTAGATAGAATTTTAACGTATACATTGATCAGGCAGATTGGATGATATGAGCCCGGGTGTAGGGTGTCTTTTCCTTTTTTGGAGATTAGTCTAATGTGTAACTGTGTTCCTTTGGGGAGATTGGGGCCACCATCCCACATAGTGGTGAAGACATGTTTCAGAGTGTCAGGGATAAAGTCTTTTGTCAATTTGTAGAATCCTGCTGTATAGCCATCTGGGCCCGGGGCTTGGCGGCGGATGCTAGAGATTTAATAGTCAACTGTATGTCCTCCAAGGAGATGGGAGCATTGAGTGTTTCTAAGTGAGTGGAGTTGAGCTTAGGTAGATGGGTCTTAGCTAGGAAGGCCTCTGCCGTTGTCTGGTCGGTCGAATCCTTAGAGTACAGGGTGTATAGTAGTCAGCAAAAAGTTTACTGATTTCCGCAGGTGAGGTAACAATGGAGCCCGCAGTGTTTTTAAGGCAGAAATATGGGTAGGTTGCCTTGGGCCTGAGCATAGTTTGGCCAATAGTTTGCCTGCCTTATTGCCAAACCTGTGAAAAGGTAAGGCAGAGTAAGATGTTTTAGCTGCTGCTTGCTGTTCTGCCCACATGTCAAAACAGGGCAGCACAGTGGTGTAGTGGATAGCATTTTCGCCTAGCAGTAAGAAGGGTCACTGGTTCGAATCCCAACCACGACACTACCTGCCTGGAGTTTGCATGTTCTCCCTGTGCCTGCTTTTCCTCCGGGTACTCTGGGTTTCCTCCCACACCCCAAAGACATGCTGGTAGGTTAATTGGATCTGGTCTAAATTGTCCCTAGTATGTATGAATGTGAGTTAGCGACCTTAGATTGTAAGCTCCTTGAGGGTTAGGGACTGATGTGAATGTACAATATATATGTAAAGTGCTGCATAAATTGACGGTGCTATATAAGTACCTGAAATTAATAAAATAAATAAAACTGTGTTTAGACTGTTGCCAGGTTTGTACATTATCAGGGGTGCGGTTTAAGGTAAGACGTTCGTGCGCTAAGTGTAAAGCATCGCTAGCCTGCAAGTATTGTTGCCAAGACTGTTTCTTAAATTGGATAGTGTATGAAATCATTTTCCCCCTCAAAAATGCTTTACCTGCTTCCCAGAAAAGGTTTGGATCTGTAATGTGCGCTCCGTTGGTAGAGGCATATTCTGCCCAGGCTTCATATAGCGTATGATGAAAATCCTCAATATCTGCCAGATAAGAAGGAAAGTGCCATGTGGGTGAGGGAGATGAGGATTTGGCATGTTTTAAGTGTACCGTTATTGGACTGTGGTCCAAAATTCTCACGTCACTGATTTCCGTGTCATGTAATGCAGATAGTAACTCAGAGGAGGCAAAGAAATAATCAATAGGTGAAAAAGAATTGTGAGGGGGCGAAAAGAAAGTAAAATCCCTATCCGCCGGGTGCATTAGTCGCCATCAGTTTACAGAATGTTTGGAAGCAATGGATTGGGCTAAAAGAGTTTGGTCAGCAGTTGGGGAATTGGCTTTTCACAGCGTATGAATTTGAACACTGGTGCGGTGCTCCGATAAGGACATGACAGAGTTAAAATCTCTGCCTGCTAAATGAAGAGCTTCGGGGGCACTCAATATCCAGGATTAGGGATGAGCCAAACAACCCCCTGGTTCGGTTCGCACCAGAACATAACGAACAGGCAAAAAATTCGGAAGAACACATGAACACCGTTAAAGTCCATGGGACACAAACATGAAAAATCAAAAGTACTAATTTTAAAGGCTTGTATGCAAGTTATTGTCATAAAAAGTGTTTGGGGGCCTGGGTCCTGCCCCAGGGGACATGTACCAATGCAAAAAACATTTTTTTAAACAGATGTTTTTTCGGGAGCAGTGATTTTTTTAATGCTTAAAGTGAAGCAATAAAAATGAAATATTCCTTTAATTATCGTGCCTGGGGAGGTATCTATAGTATGCCTGTAAAGTGGCTCACTTTTCCCGTGTTTAGAACAGTACCACAGCAAAATTACATTTCTAAAGGAAAAATTGTCATTTAAAACTGATTGCGACTGTAATGAATTGTCGGGTCTCGGCAATATAGATAAAACTCATTGAAAAAACGTGTCCCTCCCAGTCCATTACCAGGCCCTTTGGGTCTAGTATGAATATTCGAATAAATAAATGTGTATGTGTAAATAAATGTGTATATTGTGAAAAAAAGGTTGATTAGTGCTGCTGCAACCATAAATGTGAGAAACATCCACTTATTACACACTGTATACAAAAAAGGCTGCGCTGCCACTGGTGAGTGAGTGCAAAAGTAAATCACTTAGATAACTGCAGCTAGTGCACCCATATGTAATGAATAAACAGTGAAGAAAAAATTGAAATTAAAATTAAGATATTGAAAAAAATTCCAACATGAATCCCATAAAATAAACATAAAAAACTGAGCATGAGAGGTCAGATTCAAAACTGGATGGAGTTAGCAAAGTCCATAAAGTTCCTTGATGGAAAAGTCTTTCAAAAGAGGAATACACCAGTCATCCAAACGATGTGAGCCATGTAATATTGTCACCCTGAGGAGCGTGATGACAGGAAAGTTCCTCCACCTCAAAACCAACTGCCCCTTACCAGATCGAGTGATCTCTTGTTAGGGAGATCGTGTGAGCATGTGGCTGTGTCCCCCAGCCACAGGGTCTCTGCTGAGAACGAATCTCAAAGGGTCACCTATGCACTAGGAGGCCATAATCTGGTCTGTGTATGGCCTCCTAGTGCATACACAGATATCCATGGGGACTGAGCGTTCATGCACCTTCTAGAGGACCCCCTGAGAGGTGACCCTTTGAGATTCATTCTCAGCAGAGACCCTGTGGCTGGGGGAAACAGCCACATGCTCACACGATCTCCCTAACAAGAGATCACTCGATCTGGTAAGGGGCAGTTGGTTTTGAGGTGGAGGAACTTTCCTGTCATCACGCTCCTCAGGGTGACAATATTGCATGTCTCACATCGTTTGGATGACTGGTGTATTCCTCTTTTGAAAGACTTTTCCATCAAGGAACTTTTTTTATGGACTTTACTTACTTCATCCAGTTTTGAATCTGACCTCTCATGCTCAGTTTTTTATGTTTATTTTATGGGATTCATGTTGGAATTTTTTTCAATATCTTAATTTTAATTTTTTCTTCACTGTTTATTCATTACATATGGGTGCACTAGCTGCAGTTATCTAAGTGATTTACTTTTGCACTCACTCACCAGTACTAGTATGAATATTAAGGGGAACCCCGAACCAGAATTTAAAAAAAAATTGTGTGGGGGTCCCCCTAAAATCCATACCAGACCCTTCAGGTCTGATATGGAAATTAAGGGGAACCCTGCGCCAAATTTAAAAAATTTGGTGTGGGGTCCCCCCAAAATCCATACCAGACCCCTCCATACCAGACCCCTCAAAAGTGGCAAAAAAGACAAGAGACAGCTTGGGACAAGTCCTTTATTAAAAAAAAAATTAAAAATGTCCTGCGATGTAAATTCACACAGGAAAAAAAAAAAGCACCAACCGTACCGCCTCCATGGGAGGCTCCTGCTGAATGATGCTTCTTTTGGGTGACAGTTCTTATATAGCTGAGGGTGGGGCCACCCGGTGCTGTAAACGGGTGACCCCGCCCCTGTGACACCATGGGGGAGCGTCCATGGCGTCAGAGGGGGCGGGGTCACCCGTTTACATCACTGGGTGGCCCCGCCCCCCTCTGACGCCACAGGGAAACCATGGGGAAGCCCCATGGCATCAGAGGGGGTGGGATCACCTGTTGCAGCCGGGGTCACCAGTTGCAGTCTATAAAAGGTCTTCTTCTAAGATTGCCCTATATTTGGCTTCATCCATCTTCCCATCAACTCTGACTAGCTTCCCTGTTCCTGCTGAAGAAAAGCATCCCCACACCATGATTCTGCCACCACCATGTTTCACAGTGGGGATTGTGTGTTCAGGGTGATGTGCAGTGTTAGTTTTCCATCACACAAGTAGAGATGAGCTTCGAGTTCGAGTCGAACTCATGTTCGACTCGAACATTGGCTGTTTGCTCGTTCACCGAACAGCGAACAATTTGGGGTGTTTGCGGCAAATTCAAAAGCTGCGGAACACCCTTTAAAAGTCTATGGGAGAAATCAAGAGTTCTAATTTTAAAGACTTATATGCAAGTTATTGTCATAAAAAGTGTTTGGGGACCTGGGTCCAGCCCCAGGGGACATGGATCAATGCAAAAAAAGTTTTAAAAATGGCAGTTTTTTCGGGAGCAGTGGTTTTAATAATGCTTAAAGTGAAACAATAAAAGTGTAATATTCCTTTAAATTTCATACCTGGGGGGTGTCTATAGTATGCCTGTAAAGGGGTGCATGTTTCCCGTGTTTAGAACAGTCTGACAGCAAAATGACATTTCAAAGGAAAAAAAGTCATTTAAAACTACTCGTGGCTATTAATGAATTGCCGGTCTGACAATACACATAAAAGTTCATTGATAAAAATGGCATGGGAATTCCCCACAGGGGAACCCCAAACCAAAATTTAAAAAAAAAATGACGTGGGGTGTTCCTCTAAATTCCATACCAGGCCCTTCAGGTCTGGTATGGATATTAAGGGGAAACCCGGCCAAAATTTTTAAAAAAATGGCGTGGGGTCCCCCTCAAAATCTATACCAGATCCTTCAGGTCTGGTATGGATTTTAAGGGGAACCCTGTGCCAAAATTTAAAAAAAAAATGGCGTGGGGTCCCCGCAAAAATCCATACCAGACCCTTTCCAAGCACGCAACCTGGCAGGCTGCAGGAAAAGAGGGGGGATGAGAGAACGCCCCCCCTCCTGAACCCTACCAGGCCACATGCCCTCAACATTGGGAGGGTGCTTTGGGGTAGCCCCCCAAAACACCTTGTCCCTATGTTGATGGGGACAAGGCCTCATCCCCACAACCCTTGCCCGGTGGTTGTGGGGGTCTGTGGGTGGGGGGCTTATCGGAATCTGGAAGTCCCCTTTAACAAGGGGACCCCCAGATCCCGGCCCTCCCCCCTGTGGGAAATGGTAAGGGGGTTCAAAAGTACCCCTACAATTTCATAAAAAAACTATCAAAAATTTTAAAAATGACAAGAGACAGTTTTTGACAATTCCTTTATTTAAATGCTTCTTCTTTCTTCTTTCTTCTATCTTCTATCTTCCTTCGGTTTCTTCCTCCATCTTCTTCTTCTTCTTCCTCCGGTGTTCTCGTCCTGCAGCTTCATCCACGGCATCTTCTTCTCCTCGGGCCGCTCCGCATCCATGATGGCATGGAGGGAGGCTCCCACTGTGTGACGCTTCTCCTCTTCTGACGGTTCTTAAATAACGGGGGGCGGGGCCCCCCTCTGATGCACGGGGACTTGACGGGGACTTCCCTGTGGCATTCCCCGTGACATCAGAGGGGGCGGGGTCACCCATTACATAACCCGCCCCTTTCTGACGTCACAGGGAAGTTTAGGTGGATGGCCATGTCTTGGTGGGTTTGCAGTTCTGCCATACTCTTTCTGTTTTCTGATAATGGATTGAACAGTGCTCAGGGAGATGTTCAAAGCTTGGGGTATTTTTTTTACTAGCTCTGTTTTAAACTTCTCCAAAACTTTATCCCTGACTAGGGATGAGCCGAACACCCCCCCCAGTTCGGTTCGCACCAGAACCTGCGAACGGACCGAAAATTTGCACGAACGTTAGAACCCCATTGACGTCTATGGGACTCGAACATTCAAAATCAAAAGTGCTCATTTTAAAGGCTAATTTGCATTGTATTGTCCTAAAAAGGGTTTGGGGACCCAGGTCCTGCCCCAGGGGACATGTATCAATGCAAAAAAAGTTTTAAAAACTGACGTTTTTTCGGGAGCAGTGATTTTAATGATGCTTAAAGTAAAAAAAAAAAAAAAGTGAAGTATTCCTTTAAATATCGTACCGGGGGGGTGTCTATAGTATGCCTTTAAAGTGGCGCGTGTTTCCCGTGCTTAGAACAGTCCCTGCACAAAATGTCATTTTTAACCACTTCAATACCAGGCACTTAGACACCTTCCCGCCCAGCCCAATTTTTACCTTTCAGCGCTGTTGCAATTTGAATGACAATTGCGCGGTCATGCTACACTGTACCCAAACAAATTTTTTATAATTTTGTTCCCACAAATAGAGCTTTCTTTTGGTGGTATTTGATCACCTCTGCGGTTTTTATTTTTTGCGCAACAAATAAAAAAAGACCGAAAATTTCGAAAAAAAACAAGTTTTTCTTTGTTTCTGTTACATTTTTTTGTAAATAAGTACGCTTTCTCCTTCAATAATGGGCACTGATATGGCTGCACTGATGGGCACTGATACGGCGGCACCGATGAGGTGGCACCAATGAGGTGGCACTGATGAGGTGGCACTGATGAGGTGGCACTAACGGGCACTGATGATGGGCACTGATAGGCGGCACTGATGGGCACTGATAGGTGGCACTGATGGGCACTGATGGGCACTGATAGGTGGCACTGGTATGCGGCACTGATGGGCACTCATAGGTGGCACCGATAGGCACACATAGGCAGCACTGATGGGCACTCGTAGGTGGCATTGATTGGTATATATGGGTGGCACTGATGGGTACTTATGTGTGGCACTGATGTGTGGCACTGATGGGCACTGATAGGTGGGCACTGATGGGCACAGATGGGCACAGATGGGCACTGACAGGTGGCACCGATGGGCAATGACAGTTGGCACAGATGGGCAATGACAGGTGGCACTGAAAAAAGCATTGCTGGGCAGATCTGGGCATTGCTGGGCAGATCATGGACATAATAGTGCCAATCAGTGCCCATGTATGGGCACTGATTGGCACAGATTGGGCACATGTGGATGGCCATGGGGTACATACCTGGCCATCCACGTTGCCCCTTCCCTGGTGGTCCTAGTGGCATCCCTGGTAGTCCAGTGGGGTGATCTGAGGGGGGTCTGCGCTGATAAACAATCAGCGCAGACCCCCCCTGCCAGGAGAGCCGCCGATCGGCTCTCCTTTACTTGCGTCTGTCAGACGCGAGTGAGGAAGAGCCGATCAACGGCTCTTCCTATTGACAGCGCGATCAGCCGTGATTGGACACGGCTGATCACGTGGTAAAGAGCCTCCGCCGGAGGCTTTTTACCAAGATCAGTGTAGCGGTGTGTCAGACTGACACACCGCTCCACCGATCGCCGCGATGCGCGCCCCCGGGGGCACGCTGCGGCATGTTATCCTGCTGGACGTCATATGACGTCCAGTCAGGATAACAGAACCACTTCCCGGACGTCAATCCGCTATAGGGCGGGCGGGAAGTGGTTAAAGGAATAAAAGTAATTTAATTTAAAAACTGCTTTAATGTAATGTCGGGTCTTGGCAATATGGATGAAAATCAGTGAGACAAATGGCATGGGTACCCCCAAGTCCATTACCAGGCCCTTTGGGTCTTGTATGGATAGTAAGGGGAACCCCGCAGCCAAATTAAAAAAGGAAAGGTGTGGGGCCCCCAGGCCCTATATACTCTGAACGGCAGTATACAGGCGGTGCAAACAAGACAGGGACTGTAGGTTTGTTGTTAAGTAGAATCTGTTTGTAATTTTGAACTGGTACATTTTTAACGTGTTTAGCTCCAGCCAAAAAATCTATTTTAAGCTTTTTGGTAAACCTAGGGAAGGGTTATCACCCCGTGACATTTGTTTTGCTGTCTGTGTGCCTCTTCAGAAGATTTCACCTCACTTTTTGTCCCAATGACAAATATTTTTTGAACATTTGGGGTTTTTTGTGAAACAAGAATTGGTGATAAAGCATCAGTGGAAAGGAGAAAAGTTTTTCCCATATTAACTCTTACAGGAGAGAATTTCCCTTCCTAGGGGTAGATTTCATCTCACTTCCTGTTGTCTCCTTCCGTTTGCAAGTAGGAGTCTTTTGTAAGTTGTAGGGGCCTGTACTATATACTCAGCAGAAATTTGGGCCTTAGGTGTTGTTGTGGCCACAACACTGTAAGCCCTCACAGGGCCCTGCTGTGAAATATTAGATCAAGAACTCTAATTACATGTCCCTGTTGAACAGGGGCTGAAAAATTGGGCCTTAGGCACTGGTGCTGGTGCCACAACACTGGAAACCCTCACAGATACATTAGTTGGAGCGCAGGAACTAGCCCTGCTGCAAAGAATTGCATCAAAAATTGTAATTACACGCCCCTGTTAAACAGGGGCTGAAAAATTGGGCCTTAGGCACTGGTGCTGGTGCCACAACACTGCAACCTCTTACAGATACTCTAGTTGGAGAGCAGGAACTAGCTCTGCTGCAAAGAATTGCATCAAAAATTGTAATTACACGCCCCTGTTAAACAGGGGCTGAAAAATTGGGCCTTAGGCACTGGTGTTGGTGCCACAACACTGCATCCCCTCACAGATACTCTAGTTGGAGCGCAGGAACTAGCCCTGCTGCAAAGAATTGCATGAAATATTGTAATTACATGCCCCTGTTAAACAGGGGCTGGAAAATTGGGCCTTAGGCACTGGTGGCGGGACTGGTGGCGCCCAGAACCAAAAATGTTCTTACAAGCTATCATCATGATCATTGAGGAGGAAGGATAATTACTCAGTATAACAGGATAGTCACTCAGCATCAGCATAGGCAGTATTTGAAGGGATCTGACATTTCAAAAAAATGTATTCGGTTACATCAGCATCAGGTGCTTGGTAGCTGGTGGTGATCCAAGAATAATTCATTTTTATGAAGGTCAGTCGATCGACCGAGTAGGTGGACAGATGCACCCTGTGATCAGTTACAAAGCCTCCAGCAGCACTGATTGTGCGTTCCGAAAGAACGCTGGATGCAGGACAGGCCAGTAGCTCAATTGCATACTGTGCAAGCTCTGGCAAGTGATCCATCCTCAAGACCCAGTAACCCAGATGATTTTCAGTGGGAAAGGTGTCCAAGTATTGATCCCCCTCCTTGATACCACGAATACGAGGATCCTTCCATAGGCTTTGCAGGATCAGGAAGGCCATGCAGCGTAGGTTTGCTGAGGCATTCGGTGCGGAGTCCTCTGGGTCACTAAGGACGACATGATCCGCAGCCACCTCCTCCCAGCCACGTACAAGTCCATGTGTTTCTTGGGACTGTAAATGATCCCTTAAAGACTGCTGCTGATGCTGAGTGCCAGGCTCCACCTCCATACTGACACAATCCTCCTCCTCCTCCTCCTTGTCCTCTTCCTGTGTGATCGGCGGGCACGCAGGAACACTGTCTGGATAAAGGGGCCTTGAGAGCTAAGGAAGTCCTCCTCTTCCTGCCTCTGTTCTGCCTCAAGTGCCCTGTCCATTATTCCATGCAGCGTGTGCTCCAACAGGTGGACAAGAGGGACAGTGTCACTGATGCATGCACTGTCACTGCTCACCATCCTCGTGGCCTCCTCAAATGGTGACAGGACAGTGCATGCATTCCTGATCATGGCCCACTGGCGTGGCGAAAAAAAAACAAGCTCCCCTGACCCTGTCCTGGTGCCATAGTCGCACAGGTACTCATTGATGGCCCTCTGCTGCGTGTGCAGCTGCTGCAGCATTGCCAACGTTGAGTTCCACCTGGTGGGCATGTCACAGATTAGGCAGTTTGGGCAGGTTAAATTCCTTTTGGAGGTCCGCCAGCCGAGCACTGGCATTATATGACCGGCGGAAATGCACACAGACTTTCCTGGCCTGCCTCAGGACATCCTGGAAGCCCGGGTACCTGCCCAAGAACTAACATTAAAATAATGTAGCTGCCTGCGGTAGTGATAGGATCAGGAAAACACCACCAACCTTCTACAGGTAGCTTTAGCTGAACACTGTGAAGAGGATGCACTACACTAATGTTAAAATAATGTAGCTGCCTGCGGTAGTGATAGGATCAGGAAAACACCACCAACCTTCTACAGGTAGCTTTAGCTGAACACTGTGCAGAGGTCGCACTACACTAACGTGTAAATAATGTAGCTGCCTGCGGTAGTGATAGGATCAGGAAAACACCACCAACCTTCTACAGATAGCTTTAGCTGAACACTGTGCAGAGGATGCACTACACTAACGTTAAAATAATGTAGCTGCCTGCGGTAGTGATAGGATCAGGAAAACACCACCAACCTTCTACAGGTAGCTTTAGCTGAACACTGTGCAGAGGTCGCACTACGCTAACATGTAAATAATGTAGCTGCCTGCGGTAGTGATAGGATCAGGAAAACACCACCAACCTTCTACAGGTAGCTTTAGCTGAACACTGTGCAGAGGTCACACTACACTAACGTTAAAATAATGTAGCTGCCTGCGGTAGTGGTAGGATCAGGAAAACACCACCAACCTTCTACAGGTAGCTTTAGCTGAACACTGTGAAGAGGACGCACTACACTAACGTTAAATAATGTAGCTGCCTGCGGTAGTGATAGGATCAGGAAAACACCACCAACCTTCTACAGGTAGCTTTAGCTGAACACTATGCAGAGGTTGCACTACACTAACTTGTAGCTTTAGCTGAACACTGTTCAGAGGACACACTACACTAACTTGTAGCTTTAGCTGAACACTGTGCAGAGGACGCACTACACTAACTTGTAGCTTTAGATGAACACTGTGCACTACACTAACTTGTAGCTTTAGCTGAACACTGTTCAGAAGACTCACTACACTAACTTGTAGCTTTAGCTGAACACTGTGCAGAGGTCGCACTACACTAACTTGTAGCTTTAGCTGAACACAGTGAGGAGGATGCACTACACCAACTTGTAGCTTTAGCTGAACACTGTGCAGAGGTTGCACTACACTAAATTGTAGCTTTAGCTGAACACTGTGAGGAGGACACATTACACTAACTTGTAGCTTTAGCTGAACACTGTGAGGAGGATGCACTACACTAACTTGTAGCTTTAGCTGAACACTGTGCACTACACTAACTTGTAGCTTTAGCTGAACACTGTTCAGAAGACGCACTACACTAACTTGTAGCTTTAGCTGAACACTGTTCAGAGGACGCACTACACTAACTTGTAGCTTTAGCTGAACACTGTGAGGAGGACGCACTACACTAACTTGTAGCTTTAGCTGAACACTGTGAGGAGGACGCACTACACTAACTTGTAGCTTTAGCTGAACATTGTGCAGAGGTCGCACTACACTAACTTGTAGCTTTAGCTGAACACTGTGAGGAGGACACACTAAACTAACTTGTAGCTTTAGCTGAACACTGTGAGGAGGACGCACTACACTAACTGTAAATAGTCTAGCTGCTTGACTGTGGTACTAATAGGATCAGAAGAACACCAGCAATTTTCTTCAGGTAGCTGTAAATAACAACACAAGCCTGCCTGTCAGTAGGAAGATAATAACAGGAACGGATCTAGCTAAACTGAATACAGTGTGTATATATATATATATATATATATATATATATATATATATACACAACACCTGGGATGCATATATATATATATGTATATATATATATATATATATATATATATATATATATATATATATATATATATATATAAATTAAATATATATATATATATACACAACACACTGTAAGTGCAGCTAACTGACTGACTGACTGTCCTGCCTAATCTATCTAACTTAAATCAAATTACACTGTCTCTCTTTTTCTGTCTTTCAATGCTGGAGCACATACTACACAGGGCCGCCATGCAGGCGGCCTTATATAGTGTGGGGTGTGTACTAAACCCCCTGATCCATAATTGGCCAAAGCCACCCTGGCTTTGGCCAATTACAGCTCTCTCTACAGACGAAGCTGTGATTGGCCAACCAAGCATGCGGGTCATGGTGCATGCTTGGCCAATCATCAGCCAGCAATGCACTGCGATGCCGCAGTGAATTATGGGCCGTGACGCGCCACGCAAATTTGGCACGAATGGCCCATATCGTTTGGAATTCGGCGAACAGACGATGTTCGAGTCGAACATGGGTTCGACTCGAACACGAAGCTCATCCCTATCCCTGGCCTGTCTGGTGTTTTTCTTGGCCTTAATTATGCTGTTTGTTCACTAAGGCTCTCTAACAAACCTCTGAGGGCTTCACAGAAGAGCTGCATTTATACTGAGATTAAATTACACACAGGTGGACTCTACTTACTAATTAGGTGACTTCTAAAGGCAATTGGTTCCACTAGATTGTAGTTAGAGATATCAGAGTACAGAGGGCTGAATACAAATGCACCACTTTTTACATATTTATTTGTGAAAAATGTTGAAAAGCATTTATCATTTTTCTTCCACTTCACAATTATGTGCCACTTTGTTTTGGTCTATCACATAAAATCCTAATAAAATACATTTACGTAGAAAATTTCATGGGGAATGACACTTGAGGTGATTGTAGCCATATTAGTGCAAATTGAAAATTGAGTACTGTCCATGATACTTTTTTTATTTGCACTAACATACAATTTTTCAGGACAAGCTTTCGGGGTATGTCCCCTTCTTCAAGGTCCAAGCAGTAAGGGGAATGAATACTTTTTCAAGGCGCTGTAGAAAAGACCAGCTTAGACTTTGATTAATAAATATTTCTTTAGCAATCAGTTTAAGTATCATGCTACGCAATGAGTTAATCTGTTCAGATTTGCACTGCCAGTGATCCTGTAAATGTGAATAAAGTATAAAATCCATATCTGTGAATGAAAGAACTTTGTCTGGGTTCCCGTGTCTGTGGGCAGTAACTATAGATACCTCGTAGTTCCTGCCCAGAGGGTGCAGGAGTCAACATGTCAAGAGGATCCTTGGTTTCAGCAAAAGTAACCACTGACCAGTACCAGGACATAGTCTCTTGGCACCCAGGTGAGGATACCAAAGCATGTCCCCTAAGAACTTTTAAAACTTGGCACTACAATTTTTTTTTAACAAAACACACATTTAAAAGATTTGCATGCAGATGGTAAAAAAAAGGTGGAAGCATAGGGATGAGAGCAAGGAGGGCAGAGAAACATAGTGACAGGAAGGGGTGCAAGATGACAGGAGAGATGTTGTACAGGAATGGGAGAGGGGTGGCATGCAGCTTGTACATATAGGGTTATACTCCAACACAAGTGTCCCTTGCTGCTGAGCCATGCAGTTCAAGGAGCTCTTCTCCTCCACATGGCTTAATTATCTGAGCAGAAGTCAAAGATCTGTCCCTGAGCAGCCCACTTAGCCTCTTTGCCTACAGGAGTAGCTCGAAGAAGTGCTGGGAAGAGATAGTGGGGGGGGACATTAGAGTGCAGTGGGGTCTGGAGTCTTGGGTCAGGAAAGCTGAGTCTAAATGAAGTTGAGGTGGTGCTGGGGCAAAGCTAAGGCCTGGAATGAGGTGCCAGGGCACAGTGTGTGGGGTTAGGTGCTGGGGAAGAACTGAGGAGTTGGAGGAGAGTTACTCTGACCACCAAGGTAAAAATTACATTTAACCTGACTACCAATGTAACAGAGTAATTCACAATGGCCACCAAAGTTATGAAGGCATCACACTGACCACAAATGTGAAAGGATAGTCAATATGGTGCTAAATAGGTGTACGCTGTGATGGATAAAACTAAGTCAACTGGGAGGACAGTTTGGATGGATATTCCACAAAAGGGGTCCTTTGATTTGGTAATGGATCCAAAGCCAGCACACTTAAGGCTTGGTTCACACTGCATGCCGATGCGGCTCCCAGTAGGGGTCCTGTGCATCCTGGTTTACCATTTAAAATTTTGGGCTGAATTCAGACCTGAAACAGACCAAAAGACGCATGGGGCTCCTGTGCAAATTTGGAGCCACATCGGAGATACGTGAACCGGCTCCATAGAGAGCTGGTCACAATCTCCTGCTATTGCTAATTGGATGCGAGAGATTCCGCATCCAATTTGCAATAGTGTGAACCCGGCCTGATACAGCACTTCTCGAAGACTGAAAAGATCTCTAGGTGAAAATTGCTCTGTTTGCTTGTCTACACTGACCACCAATGTTATGGAAGAATTTAAACTAATGTTTAAACCAATGTTATGGAGGAGTTTACACTGACCACCAATGCTATGTAGGAGTTTTCACTGATCATCATTGTAATGAGGACATTGATGGACAGCGTGCTTGGCTACTTTGTTGGTTAATGTAAATGCCATTTTACATAGGTTATCAGTGCAAATGCCCTTTTATAATAGTGGTCTGTGTAAATATCCTATATAATGGGGCCTTTATTGGGGTAGGGCTCTGTATTTGCTGGAATAATTTGAGGGCGCTTCCATTTGGAGGGGGGGGAATAGGGTTCAGAATATAAAGGTACCTCATATTAAGGGACTGGTTTTGACTGAATATGAGAGGACTCATATTAGAGGGGATGGCGGGGCTGAATATTAGGGACCTCAAATAGAGGGCACAGTTGTGGATAAATATCAGGGACCTCATATTAGAGGGGATGGCACTGGCTGAAAACTTTGTTAGTTAAAAGAAATCACTTTTGCAGCATAACATAGTTTGGCTGGACATAACAATACAATATTGAAGTCTGCATTCTTGCAGAGTGATGTAACAGAATATTTTAGTCTAAATTCTTGCTGGGTGATGGCATTTACAGTGTGATTTGTACATTTTACTGTAA
This sequence comes from Aquarana catesbeiana, assembly GCF_042186555.1. NCBI lineage: Eukaryota > Metazoa > Chordata > Amphibia > Anura > Ranidae > Aquarana > Aquarana catesbeiana. Next base: position 134,814,588 of record NC_133333.1, on the reverse strand, counting down.
TGGAATGATACAGTTTAATGTGTTATGCAGTTCAACATGGCATGGTTATGTGACAATTACATATTAGGGTCAAATCACTAAGATTCACAAGTTTCTTCAACCTCATTGGCTATTTTCATCGCATGATAAAGTCCTCTGGAATATTTCAATTCACAAAGATAAATTTGTTGTGGAAGTTACACGTGAAATGAACACTTCTTTAAAGATCATTGTTACATCTCATACCCAGATAGCAAGCAATTGAGCTGCAAGTTTGAAAATGACTTGCTAAGCTATTGCTAGAGTTGCCAAGTTCACAAGTTTGTTGCACAATTGCAGCAAGTCCGCATTGCATGACTCCAGGTCAACTTTCTTTGCAAACATTCTGCAAGTCTGATGCAAGTTCTGGTTCAGTTATTTGGTGCAATAGTCATCCCATCTCAGGGGTCACTGTGGCTGAATTTCCTAGAGACTTTCCAAACACATTTGCTACAAATTGGAAAAGTGTCAGCTAGAACTTGTTCTTCATGTGCTCTGCAAGTGTACAGCTTCCCAGTGAAAATGTGCAGCAAGTTAACAAGAGAGGAATGCAACAGGCAAAAAAGCTGATGTGCTGACAATGAGCATGTTGATAGGAAGAGAGAATAAAGTGAAAGAGAAATGAGCGAATCACTGTGCTGCTTCTGCTTTCACTGTCCAATCTCAGGGTAGGGCAGGTTCAGGACAACCTTGGCTCAAAGGAAAAAAAGATTGAATGATGCTGGTCATCAGACTGAGGGCACCTTGTGATTAAAAAAAAGAATTACTGTGGGGAAGAACTCCAGACTGAATGTGAAAATTCAAAAATAAAAGCTGTTTTTTAATTCTATATTTTAATGAGCTAATAAATTATATTGTGCTATTTTTGCATGGGGTTCTGCTTTAATAAACAGTGTGCGCAAAATGTATCCCTGATAAGGGCAGTGTAATGATGTATTTACTGTATATTGGCAATCACTTTAGAGAGTGCAGAGGTCCTTGGAGCCAGTATAGAAGAACTCCTAAAATTTTACTCCAGTATATTGTATGACTCTGACATAGTACATTCCGCAACAAGAAACCATTTAGGTACTGGTAATATTACAAATCTATCTATGCTAGCCCTTGTAATAAGGCAAGTTTTTCCCCTGTACTTACCCTCTATTTTCTCTTGCAGCTCCCACGATTGCCTGGTTTTGGTTGTGGGAAAAGAAAGTAATTATATATATGAACAAATAGTCTAGTCTACTGTATATATTAGAATTTTGTGCTTTGTCTGTTAAAACCTGTGCAAATAAAACAACAAACCTAAAACTGGGTGCCTCAGTTCAGGTCCAATATTCTGCTGTTTGCGCCTCTCTTTTTCTAAAGCACAGAGGGTGGAAGGGCCAGCAGAGAGAGAAGCTGAGGTGACTATATTTCCTACTCTGCAGAACATAGACGGCTGTATAATAAGTAATAAAATGTATGACTTATGACTGAAACACAGGAGTCTTTCTTCTTCCCATGGGCACTGCCAAGCTAAGTTTTCTTTCATTTCAGTATCTATTGTCTGTCTCTAGTTATTCTGTATTCCTACTTCCACTGTACTGTGAAAACAGGTTTTTGACTTACAGTGCATAATTGGCATTGCTATAAGATAAAATTCTGGAAATATTTTAATGGTGAGCCTTTGAGTTTCAGTTGGTTATATGTAATATCATTAGGCATGAGGTTTGAGTTTGCTGCTGCCATGGATTCATGAGGACCTTGCAAGTGTGAGATTTGTTGCCCCAGAGAAGTTATTTGATTTATTAGATTGTCACAGGGCAATTTTTTAAAAACCACAATGCATGGCTAGCCTGAACTATGGTCACCAAATTCAGAAGGGCCAATAAGAGGCCTTTGGATTAGCCAGCCTCCTTACTATGGACAACCATAAGGTCAATACTGCAAGCTGCTGTGGAGAAAGGACAGTGAAAGCTTGCAAACTGCATAGGGAGGAATCACGGTCAGCTAGGAAGCTTTACTTAAAATGTTACTAAACCCACAACAGTAAAATCAGTCTGTATATGCAGTAAAGCATGCTTGTTATACTTACTGTGGAACCTAAAGGGTTAATCCTCTGCATTGAGTAAAAAGGCTGTTGGATGCTGTATGCACAGATCCTCCTCTTCATCCACTGAAAAAACAGGTCCGGATAAGACAGAGTTACTGGAGTTAGGCTGCACATGCTCAGTTTGGTGTGTATTACTAGAGAGTTTTTTTTTCCTGGGAGAATGCATGTGGTTAGCACAGGGCCAATCAACACTGTCCAGACAGAGGGTCAGGGGCCCTGGATCCTGATAGGACAGCCAGTGCAGTGTGAAAACTCCTCCTACACGCTTTAACCAGGCACTGATAGAAGTCGCAAGACTGCTATTTACTGCAGATAAGAAAAGGTATTTAGCATTTATATTTACTAAAATGACTGCATTTCCTTGTTCTGTGTACTGTGGGAGACCAGATATAGTGAATGCAGGGTCCTGGGTTTAGTAACACTTTATAATTCTGAATGCTAGCTCATGGGGAAATCAACTTCTTTGCTGCCTTTTTTTTTTATTATCAGGGTATTTTTTTTGTCTTTATTTTGTTTTATTTTGTGATTAATTTGAGGTCAGTGACTACTTTTAGCTGATGCCCAGTCCATAGCCCACATTTTTTGCTACAATGCTTCCCTTTAAATAAAAATGGTCTTTTGTTTTAGGGGGTAGTATTTGGGGTATTTCATTTATTTTGAGGATAACTTGTTTATTATTTTTTTAGATATGGCCTTTACTTTAGGCTAACAACTTTTTTTTTTCTACAGCAAGGCTTTCCTTAAAAAAAGGCTTTTGTTTCAGTAATACTTTGGATTTTTTTTTTTTTTTTTTTGGGGGGGGGGGGTATATTTTTATTGCATGTTGATACAGCCTTTTGTTTCAGTGGGTACTATTTGGGGGTTTTATTAATTTTGTGGGTATATAGTTTTTATTGCATGTTGATAGGGCCTTTTTTAGGTAAAACTGCTTTTTTGATGCAATGATTCCCTTTAATACATAGAAGGCTTTTGTTTCGGGGTAGTACTTTAAGGTTTTCATACATTTTCTCTTTTTTAATGTTGATAGAGCCTTCCTTTATGTTTGGGTTGCACAAAGCAAAACATTTTTTTTACTGACCATCTGTGCTTGGAGCTGCCTTTCATTTGCAGCAAGGTGCTGCATCATTTAAAAAAAAAAATGTGCAATGACATATGCGCCAAAACCACTTCACAGTATGTCATTCATATTTATTGCACTCCCTTCCACATCCCCATGGATAAAACACAGGTTAGGCATATGACTGATCAAAACTGTCCTGTCCTGCTGCTGGCCACTTATCCTCTGCAGTACAGTATGTTAATTCCTGTAGTGAAGGTCCATCCTGTGCTCTTTGTAGCTAGTAGACATGTGAAATTCGGCCGAATTTTGCATCTTTCAGACATTCGGATGCATCCGAAGGTCTGAATAAAAATTAACAAATTTCAACTAATACGAAAGAAATTATAGCGGATATAATGAAGGAATTCGTCATGATTCGATAATTCGTTAAAGAAACAAAAGGTCAACTCAAAGTAAATCTTACAGTCCAATCAGCTGATTAATTTTATGCTGGAGGTTGGATTACTGGCAAAGTGCATTCCTGAGAACTGAATGAGAAGGGTGTTGTATTGTATTTGAGCAGAGGAGAAGAGATATTGTCATTGTGTGTGTTAATAGATTCAACAAACAAACGACTTTCCAAACTACGAATCATTATCACAAATATATATACATACATAAATATCAAATTTCAACTAATACAAAAGAAATTATAGCGGAGATTCAGTATAACGAATATCGACACTCTACAGAAATAACGAATTATCCGAAAACGAATTAACGAAACATAACGAATATAACAGAACGAAATTATGTATTTTACAAATGAAAACAAAACTAAACTAAACTAAATTTTCCATTGTGCTCAAGCCTAGTAGCTAGTAAAGTTGGGCCTAGCCTTGCTGAATAGTATTGTTCTGTTGCTGGCCTGTTTTACACTGGTATGTAATCTGGGTCTCTTTATTCTTCTAGTAGAATACCTGTACGTACTCATTCTCTCTATTACATTTTAGGAAATCTTCCCTAATTTAAAAAGTCTTGCTGCCAGCTAGTTTTATGCTGTTGTAATATATCTGGTCTCTAAATTCTTCTACTGACCAATGTCTATCTGTTATTTGAAGGAATTGTATACTTTCAAATGTTTACATTGTTTTTGTATTAGTGTAACCATAATCCATGTGTTGTTTATTTGCCTTTCCTTATAATGATGGTTTTACATGACATGGCTGCAGTTTGTAGTGTCATGGATGATCAATGTCCCAATGTCCATGGTTTGTTTCAGCTAGCCTGTCCCTAATCACCAAATAGACAAAACAACTTCCTTTTTCTGGGTCACACAGAGTCCAATGTATGCGTTTCCATCTATTCTAGGGTGCCTTAACAGCGCCTGCAGCTTGCGTATGTATTTGCAAATGTGTGCAGACTAAACCCCTGTTCTTAATGCATATTGTTAGACAGGTCAATTTCGTTGGTCACTGGCTGGTTGGTAAGTTTGAGCTCAGAAATCTCTTTGTGTTTGTTTGACATACATCACCCTTCCAGGGCTTCTTGCTGCAAAGGCCAGTTATAGGTGGGGCAGTGGCCACTTGTTTGTATTTCCATCTACTCTTTGTCACATCACAAATATGTGAGTGCTAATGTAATAATAAAAAATAAAAAAACTTTCAGGCTGCATGGCGAGCTCTGTGTATATGTGAATGTTCTGCCTGCTTGTGTCTGTCAGATCTAATTAGCTCTCACCTGCACTAACACTAGCCTGAGAAACCCAGGGTTTGTGGGATATGTAGTTTTTTCATTTCACTGGAAAAGTTACTTCTCAGAATGCAGACAGAGGTCATGCATTAACCAGTGTAGAGCCAGCATGCCTCATGTTTCTACACAAACAGAAACTTCTGACAGAGGGATGTAAAGATTTACTCTACCATAGGACATGCATACAGGGCCACAATGCCAGAAAAGAAATAAAAATTGCTGCACTCACTTTGAAAAACAAGCTGGGTGCGGGCAAAGATAGGCAACCCTCAGCCCATAAAGTAAAATCAAGCCTATGAATTTAAGTCAATACAATTGAGTCATCTAAGCATATTTTTAGCAAGCAATGAATATAATTAGATCAATAGATAAATCTATGCCATGTATGTAATTGTGCTGTGGGTAGCTAGTGGACTGGCTTCAGTGGACTGACTGCTGTATTGGAAGGCTGACCTTGGCAGCTGACAGCTCTGACCATAGTGGATTGAGCCTCTCATGGAGATGGGCAACAAATTATTGCGACAGATCTGGTGTCGGACCCCAGCACCTTCACCAACTTATGACAAATGGCTGGTCAAACTCACCTTGTGCTGTCAATTATAGGGATGAGCCCGATGTTACGCTCGACTCGAACATCGGGTGTTCACCTGTTCGCCGAATAGCGAACAATTTGGGATGTTCGAAATTCAAAAGCCGCAGAACACCCTTTAAAAGTCTATGGGAGAAATCAAAAGTGCTAATTTTAAAGGCATATATGCAAGTTATTGTCATAAAGAGTGTTTGGGGACCTGGGTCCTGCCCCAGGGGACATGTATTAATGCAAAAAAAAGTTTTAAAAACAGACGTTTTTTTGGGAGCAGTGATTTTAATAATGCTTAAAGTGAAACAATAAAAGTGAAATATTCCTTTAAATTTTGCACCTGGGGGGTGTCTATAGTATGCCTGTAAAGCCCTTCAGGTCTGGTATGAATATTAAGGGGAACTCCACGCCAAAATTAAAAAAAAAATGGCATGGGGGTCCCCCTCAAAATCCATACCAGACCCTTCAGGTCTGGTATGCATTTTAAGGGGAACCCCACACCAAAATAAAAAAAATGGTGTGGGAGTCCCCCAAAAATCCATACCAGACCCTTATCCGAGCACGCAACCTGGCAGGCCGCAGCAAAAGAGGGGGGGACGAGAGAGCGTCCCCCCTCCTGAACCGTACCAGGCCACATGCCCTCAACATGGGGAGTATGCTTTCCCCACAACACTTGCCCGGTGGTTGTGGAGGTCTGCGGGCAGGGGGCTTATCGGAAACTGGAAGCCCCCTTTAACAAGGGGACCTCCAGATCCCGGCCTCCCCCTGTGTGAAAAAAGTGTGAAAATGGTAAAAATGACATGACACGGCTTGGAACAAGTCCTTTATTAAAAAATAAAAAAATGAAAATGTCCCACATAGTCTTCTTCTTCTTCTTCTCTTGCTCCGCCGATGGACCGAAAAAGAAAAAAAAAACCCGCACACCGCCACCGATCCGCCTCCATGGGAGGCACCCGCCATAAGGATTGTCCTCTCAGGTGACAGATCTTTTATAACTGAGGGCGGGCCACACAGTGACGTCGCTGGGTGACCCCGTTCCCTTCGACACATGGGGACATCCCTATGGCTTCCCCGTAGCGTCAGAGGGGGGCGGGGTCACCCAGCTACATCAGGCAGATCGGTGGCAGCGTGAGGGTTTTTTTTTCTTTTTCGGTCCGTCGGCAGAGCAACAGAAGAAGAAGAAGACTATGTGGGACATTTTTATTTTTTTATTTTTTAATAAAGAACTTGTCCCAATGTAATTTTTACCATTTTCACACTTTTTTGTGAAACACAGGGGGGGAGGCTGGGATCTGGCCATCCACGTGTTAAAGGGGGCTTCCAGATTCCGATAAGCCCCCCGCCCGCAGACCCCCACAACCACCGGGCAAGGGTTGTGGGGATGAGGCCCTTGTCCCCATCAACATGGGGACATGGTGCTTTGGGGGGCTACCCCAAAGCACCCTCCCCATGTTGAGGGCATGTGGCCTGGTACAGTTCAGGAGGGGGGTGTTCTCTCATCTCCCCTCTTTTCCTGCGGCCTGCCAGGTTGCGTGCTCGGATAGAATTTGGGGGGACCCCCACAAATTTTTTTGTTTTTTAAATTTTGGTTCGGGGTTCCCCTTAATATTCATACCAGACCCAAAGGGCCTGGTAATGGACTGTGGGGGAATCCCATGCCATTTTTAGCAATGACTTTTATGTGTATTGCTGGGACCGACAATTCATTATAGCCGCGATTACTTTTAAATGACTTTTTTTCCTTTAGAAATGTCATTTTGCTCTCGGACTGCTCTAAACACGTAAACATGCGCCAATTTACAGGCATACTATAGAGACCCCACGGGTACGAAATTTAAAGGAATATTTCACTTTTTTTGTTTCACGGGGGGGAACCCATACCGTTTTTTTCAATGAGTTTTATCCATACTGCCGAGAACTGACAATTCATTACAGCCGCTATTAGTTTTAAATTATTTTTTTCCTTTAGAAATGTAATTTTGCTGTGGCACTGTTCTAAACACGGGAAAAATGCGCCACTTTACAGGCATACTATAGACACCCCCCAGGCACGATATTTAAAGGAATATTTCATCTTTATTGTTTTACTTTAAGCATTATTAAAATCACTGCTCCCGAAAAAATGGCCGTTTTTAAAACTTTTTTTGCATTGATCCATGTCCCCTGGGGCAGGACCCAGGTCCCAAAACACTTTTTATGACAATAACTTGCATATAAGCCTTTAAAATTAGCACTTTTGATTATTCATGTGTTCGCGTGTTTGAACTAATTTTTTGCCTTTTCGCATGTTCTGCTGTGAACCGAACCGGGGGGGGGGGGGGGGGGGGTGTTCGGCTCATCCCTAGTCATTTTAATACAATGATAGGACTCTCAGCCGCAACCTGCATAAAGATTTTCAAACTCTCGAAACTACAATCTACCGTATATACTCGAGTATAAGTCGAATTTTTCGGCCCATTTTTTGGGCTGAAAAAAGCCACCTCGACTTATACTCAAAAATGGCCTTGTGAATGGCCCGGCGCCCCTGCGAGGTTCCCCTCCCCTAATGCTGTGTCAGATGTCCCACCTTGTGTTACCCCTCCCTCCCATGCCGTTTTACATCACCAGCCACATAGCGATGTCTCGCCTCCTCTTGTGACAGACAGCACAGTATTCCAATGCTAGGAATCACTGTGCCGTATGTCATAGGAGGCGGGACATCGCTACTGTGACGGTTGCATCTGACACAGTGCTATCTCACATGCGGTGAGTGAAATAACAGTACTCCACTCCAGTACCATATATAGTACCAGTACCATATATGTTATATATAATTGATAGTGTATTGGGACCAGGTTGTGCGTATTGGGACCAGATTATTCATAGTGTATTGGGACCAGATTATTCATAGAGTATTGGGACCAGGTTGTGTGTATTGGGACCGGATTATTCATAGTGTATTGGGACCAGGTTGTGTGTATTAGGACCAGGTTGTGTGTATTGGGACCATGTTGTGTGACATTTACAATGGCTACCATATATATAATGGGCACTGGCAGGATATACCAGTATAATGAGCACTGGCAGGCTATATACCAGTATAATGGGCACTGGCAGGCTGTATATAATGGGCACTGGCAGGCTGTATATAATGGACACTGGCAGGCTGTATTACACTGGCAGGCTGTATATAATGGACACTGGCAGGCTGTATATAATGGACACTGGTAGGCTATATACTGGTATAATGGACACGGACAGGCTGTATATAATGGACACTGGAAGGCCGTATATAATGGACGCTGGCAGGCTGTATATAATGGACACTGGCAGGCTGTATATAATGGACACTGGCAGGCTGTATATAATAGACACTGGCAGGCTGTATATAATAGACACTGGCAGGCTGTATATAATGGACACTGGCAGGCTGTATATAATGGGCACTGGCAGGCTGTATATAATGGACACTGGCAGGCTGTATATAATGGACACTGGCAGGCTGTATATAATGGACACTGGCAGGCTATATACTGGTATAATAGACACTGGCAGGCTGTATATAATAGACACTGGAAGGCTGTATATAATGGACACTGGCAGGCTGTGTATAATGGACACTGGCAGGCTATTTACCGGTATAATGGACACTGGCAGGCTGTATATAATGGACACTGGAAAGCCATATATAATGGACACTGGAAGGCCATATATAATGGACGCTGGCAGGCTGTATATAATGGACACTGGCAGGCTGTATATAATTGACACTGGCAGGCTGTATATAATAGACACTGGCAGGCTGTATATAATGGACACTGGCAGGCTGTATATAATGGATACTGGCAGGCTGTATATAATGGACACTGGCAGGCTATATACTGGTATAATAGACACTGGCAGGCTGTATATAATGGACACTGGAAGGCCGTATATAATAGACACTGGCAGGCTGTATATAATGGACACTGGCAGGCTATATACCGGCATAATGGACACTGGAAGGCCGTATATAATGGACACTGGAAGGCTGTATATTAGGGATGAGCTTCGAGTTCGAGTCAAACTCATGTTTGACTCGAACATCGGCTGTTCGCAAGTTCGCCAAACAGCGAACAATTTGGGGTGTTCGCGGCAAATTTGAATGCCGCGGAACACCCTTTAAGAGTCTATGGGAGAAATCAAAAGTGCTAATTTTAAAGACTTATATGCAAGTTATAGTAATAAAAAGTGTTTGGGGACCTGGGTCCTGCCCCAGGGGACATGGATCAATGCAAAAAAAAAGTTTTAAAAACGGACGATTTTTCAGGAGCAGTGATTTTAATAATGCTTAAAGTGAAACAATAAAAGAGTAATATTCCTTTAAATTTCATAGCTGGGGGGTGTCTATAGTATGCCTGTAAAGGGGCGCATGTTTCCCGTGTTTAGAACAGTCTGACAGCAAAATGACATTTCAAAGGAAAAAAAGTCATTTAAAACTACTCGCGGCTATTGCATTGCCGGTCCGACAATACACATAGAAGTTCATTGATAAAAACAGCATGGGAATTCCCCACAGGGGAACCCTGAACCAAAATTTAAAAAAATGACGTGGGGGGTCCCCCTAAATTCCATACCAGGCCCTTCAGGTCTGGTATGGATATTAAGGGGAACCCTGGCCAAAATTTGAAAAAAAAATGACGTGGGGGGTCCCCCTAAATTCCATACCAGACCCTTCAGGTCTGGTATGGATATTAAGGGGAACCCCGTGCCAAAATAAAAAAAAAAAAACGGCGTGGGGTCCCCCCAAAAATCCATACCAGACCCTTATCCGAGCACGCAACCTGGCAGGAAAAGAGGGGGGACGAGAGAGTGCCCCCCCTCCTGAACCGTAACAGGCCACATGCCCTCAACATTGGGAGGGTGCTTTGGGGTAGCCCCCCAAAACACCTTGTCCCCATGTTGATGAGGACAAGGGCCTCATCCCCACAACCCTGGCCGGTGGTTGTGGGGGTCTGCAGGCAGGGAGCTTATCTGAATCTGGAAGCCCCCTTTAACAAGGGGACCCCCAGATCACGGCCCTCCCCACGGTACAAAAGTACCCCTACCATTTGACTACTAAAAAACTGTCAAAAATGTCAAAAATGACAAGAGACAGTTTTTGACAATTCCTTTATTTAAATGCTTCTTCTTTCTTCATTCTTCTATCTTCCTTCATCTTCTTCTTCTTCTTCTTCTGGTTCTTCTGGCTCTTATGGTTCTTCCTCCGGTGTTCTCGTCCAGCATCTCCTCCGTGGCGTCTTCTATCTTCTTCTCCTCGGGCCGCTCCACACCCATGGCATGGGGGGAGGCTCCCGCTCTTCTCTTCATCTTCTTCTCTTCTTCATCTTCTTCTCTTCTTCATCTTTTTCTCTTCTTCATCTTCTTCTCCAGGCCGCTATGCATCCATGCTGGCATGGTGGGAGGCTCCCGCTGTGTGACGCGTCTCCTCTTTAAGGTTCTTAAATAATGGGGGGCGGGGCCACCCGGTGACCCCTCCCCCCTCTGACGCACGGGACATGACGGGACTTCCTTGTGGCATTCCCCGTGACATCACAGGGAAGTCCCGTCAAGTCACCGTGCGTCAGAGGGGGGCCCCGCCCCCCGTTATTTAAGAACCGTCAGAAGAGGAGACGCATCACACAGCGGGAGCCTCCCACCATGCCAGCATGGATGTGGAGCGGCCCGGAGAAGAAGATGAAGAAGAGAAGAAGATGAAGAAGAGAAGAAGAAAAGAAGATTAAGAAGAGAAGAAGATAAAGCAAAGAGCGGGAGCCTCCCTCCATGCCATCATGGATGCGGAGCGGCCCGAGGAGAAGAAGGGAAGAAGACGCTGCGGAGGAGATGCTGGACGAGAACACCGGAGGAAGAACCAGAAGAACCAGAAGAAGAAGAAGATGAAGGTAGATAGAAGAAAGAAAGAAGAAGCATTTAAATAAAGGAATTGTCAAAAACTGTCTCTTGTCATTTTTAACATTTTTGACATTTTTTTTGTGAAATGGTAGGGGTACTTCCCCTTACCATTTCACACGGGGGGGCGGGATCTGGGAGTCTCCTTGTTAAAGGGGGCTTCCAGATTCTGATAAGCCCCCCGCCCGCAGACCCCCACAACCACCGGCCAGGGTTGTGGGGATGAGGCCCTTGTCCTCATCAACATGGGGACAAGGTGTTTTGGGGGGCTACCCCAAAGCACCCTCCCAATGTTGAGGGCATGTGGTCTGGTACAGTTCAGGAGGGGGGGCGCTCTCTCGTCCCCCCCTCTTTTCCTGCGGCCTGCCAGGTTGCATGCTCGGGTAAGGATCTGGTATGGATTTTTGGAGGGACCCCACGCCTTTTTTTTTTAATTTTGGCGCAGGGTTCCCCTTAAAATCCATACCAGACCTGAAGGGTCTGGTATGGAATTTAGGGGGACCCCACGTCATTTTAAAAAAAAAAATTTTGGCCAGGGTTCCCCTTAATATCCATACCAGACCTGAAGGGCCTGGTATGGAATTTAGGGGGACCCCCACGTCATTTTTTTTTTTTAATTTTGGTTCGGGGTTCCCTTGTGGGGAATTCCCATGCCGTTTTTATCAATGAACTTCTATGTGTATTGTCAGACCGGCAATGCAATAGGCGCGAGTAGTTTTAAATGACTTTTTTTACTTTGAAATGTCATTTTGCTGTCAGACTGTTCTAAACACGGGAAACATGCGCCCCTTTACAGGCATACTATAGACTTGCATATAAGCCTTTAAAATTAGCACTTTTGATTATTCATGTTCGTGTCCCATAGACTTTAACGGTGTTCACGTGTTCGAACAAACTTTTTTCCTGTTCGCATGTTCTGGTGCGAACCGAACAGGGGGGTGTTCAGCTCATCCCTACTGTATATAATGGACACTGGCAGGCTGCATTTCATGGGCACTGGTAGAATGTATATTATGAGCCGTAACACAGGCTGCTCTATGCAAACAGTCAAGTCATCACATTCTGTAATATCATCAGCCTGCATTAGACCTCAAACTATACAAGTCTTTTTTTTTTTATCCTGTTAGAAATGGATCCCAATACTTCTACCAGTAATCCTGGACCAAAACAAAAATGCAGGTCATACGAAGCTGGTTTCAAACTTAAGGCTGTGTCAAGAGCAGAAGAAAGCAATAACGGTATTGCAAGTAGGGAATTTTGTGTCAGTGAAAAACAAGTGAGGGACTGGTCAAAAATGAAAGCTGACTTGGAACAGATTCCAAAGGAAAAAAAAGCTTGACGTGGTTTATCAACTTCATATGGGGCTCTAGAGACTGAATTGCATAAATGGGTTATGGAGTGTCGTCAAAATGGTTACTGCGTAACACGCATGGGAATTTGCTTACGTGCCCTTCAAATGGCTAAAATGACAAATTAAAAGCACCAGGCATTGAAAATTTTGTTGCGTCAGCAAGATGGTTTACCCGCTTCATGAATAGGTTTGGCCTATGTTTGAGGCAAAGAACAAAGATTTCACAGAAGTTGCCAAAAGACCTTGATGAAAAAGTGATGTCATTCCATTCATTCATCATAAAACAAAGAAGGATCCATAACTATGACCTGGGAGATATTGAAAATATGGATGAAACACCTATGACCTTTGATCTTCCAAGCAACAGAACTGTGGCAAGTTTGGGAGCCAAAACTATTTTTCTCAGAACTACAGGAAATGAAAAAAAAACATTTCACAGTCGTTCTGTCATGTTTGGCTAATGGAACCAAGCTGCAGCCTGTCATTATTTTTAAAAGAAAGACTTCGCCTAAAAAGGTCAAATTCCCACCACGAATTACAGTGCGCAAACATATTAAAGGCTGGATGGATGATTTGGAACGGACGACCAGGAGCAGCCTTAAAGAAAAAATCATCATTGTTAGTTTGGGATATGTTCAGAGCCCAAACATCTGATGACATAAAAAAATTGGCAAAATCTTCTCAAGTTACTTTGGCCGTTTTTTCAGGTGGGCTTACATCTGTATTGCAGCCGCTAGATGTGTGTTTAAATAAACCTTTCAAAGACCGTGTGCGAAAGATGTGGCATGAATGGATGTCATCTGGTCAAGCCCGACTGACAAAAGGTGGAAATCTGATGAAGCCCGACATAGAATTGATAGCAACGTGGGTTCGTGATGCATGGGAAGAGATTCCGGAGGACATGGTGCAACGCGCCTTCAAGAAATGTGGCATTAGTAATGCTATGGATGGCAGTGAAGACAGCGCTTTGTTTGAGAACGACAGCAGTGACGGTGATGACTGCGAACTCAGTGATGATAACAATGTCTATGCTGATAACCTCACACCAGCTAATGCTGAAGCTCTGTTTGGACATACAGATGATGAGGAGGAATCCAGTTTTGAAGGATTTTAACTCTTGTGTTTTAGCTTTGTTGCTGATTGAGCTAAGGTTTTTGTACTTTTAAAGTTATTGTTGATACCATATAGTTTTTATTGACCCTCTTTTCCACTTACAGAGCTAGTTTACTGTTTTTCTTTGAAATAAATATTCAAAAACATTATTGGTATCTATTTTTATTTTTGAAATTTACCGGTAGCTGCTGCATTTCCACCCTAGTCTTATACTCAAGTCAATAAGTTTTTCCAGTTTTTTGTGGTAAAATTAGGTGCCTCGACTTATATTCGGGTCGACTTATACTCGAGTATATACGGTAAGTGAAAGCCAACTGAGAGTGATCATTTCTGCATTTTGTTAACTACACAGTTAACCCTTTATACCCCAAAGCATTTACTGCCACAAGATATTTTTATCATGAACTTTCAATCATTCACACTAATAATTATGATTCATAATAAATATGTGCATTACCACTGTCACCACAGACAGGTATATTCAGAGATTTACCATATAATAGGGCTCTTCAAAGAGACAGGATTTTTTTCAGTTCTGCATTAGTGCATTACAGACAATATTAGAGACAATACTAACACTTTTCAAAATAATGTTTAATAAATAGAAAAGGTAACATTGTGCAAACAAAATATGTGCATAAAAAGAGTATTACAAGGGAAAAAGAGAGAATAAAGTAACAGAAAAACAGAAAGGGTTTCAGCCTAGGTTCACACTAAGTGCAGGAATGAAATTGTGCGAGTTCAGCTGAACTCGCGCGATTTCATTCCCGCACATCCGTCCCGATTACGGGGCTGATTTCAGAGACATCTATGCGGGTTTCTGCACAGATGTCAATGGAAATCGCACCCCGAAATCAGCAAAATAGTACAGAAACTACTTTTGGAAAACGGGTGCGGCGCAGCAAATGCGGCATCGCATCGATTTGGACAGTGCCATTGCCAGTAATGGACGCTGATTTGGCATGCGATTTGACATGCCAAAATGCACCAATGTGAACCAGGGCTAAAAGTGAAAATACTTAACAAAGTCCTGGTTCTGTGAGTTTGGCATAAATCAGTCAATCAAGTAAGATGGATGAGTGGCTCTCATAGATCTTGGCTGATGTTCCTTGTTTGGTGGTAAAAGAGAGCCTAGACTGCTGATGTGGTTTCTTTTGTTCCGGTTTCTGAGGAGGTTATGAACAGAAATGATCTGACCACTCAGAAGGTCTGAGGAGTGGCCAATGGTGTTTCACAGTGTTTATGACCAGGTAACTACCACTCAGATACAGTTTTCTGTATTTATTAATATCTTGGAATACCCATTCTGGTATCTTGTATATTATGAAATTACCATTTGAATGAATACAAATATGATGGTAATAGGATGGCTATTTCACTTAGGAGAGGTAATGGGCCTAATCCACCATTCCTCTTAGGATAGTGTTTTTTTTGGCTTAAAATGCTTGTAATTAATAAATATGTCCTTTTTTTGACACTACCATTATTATCTCACATTACGATACACTGAAGTTATGATTGTCCAGTATTTCACATTGGCTAATGTGGTTAAGAGGGTTTGCTGTGTCTATCAACATGCTGATAAGGATGTTTGGAATGCAGCTAAGAGGTTGTTATTATAGGAGATGCACATCCTGGGATTGCGGAAAGGGAATCACTACTGTTTAGGAAGCAGCCGGTTCTGTCAGAGTTAATATCATTTGTGAACAGGATAATTTTGTAGGTTTTGTTTGAGATGGATATACCTGATATGGAAACTTTGTCTGTATTTTTTGGGCTAGTGGCTTCATTAGTAGGTTAAAAATCAGTGGGGATAAGGGACACCCTTGCCTCCTGCCATTTGTGATGTTGAACCTGTCAGGAAGTATTCAATCTGCAAAGACTCAAGCTGATGGGGTTGTATATAGGGCCATAATATGCCGGTAGAATGTTACTGCTGATTCCAATGTTACCGCTGGAGTCAAGTGCTAAGAATAGGGTAGGAAGCTTAGCAGATTCAGAGTAGTGTAACAGGTTGACTATTTTACGGGTAGCATCGGGAGCTTAATGTCCCAAGGTACTTGGTCTGTATGGATTAAATTAGGTATAATGGGGCTAGATGTTGTGCCATCATTTTTGCACAGAACTTTAAGTCTGTATTCAACAGGGAAATCAGACGGAAGTTTTGGGGAGATACCGGCTCCTTCCCTGGTTTCAGCAATGTTATTATATTTGCTAATAGTATTTCATCTGGCAAGTGGCCAGAGGACACAGCAGCATTGAAGGTTTGTTTCAAATATGGGGTCAGAGTAGAAGAGAACAATTTATAATATTTTGCTGAAAAGCCATCTGGGCCTGGAGCTTTGTTATTTTGGAGAGATAGGATCCAAAAATTTAGAAATCTGTGAAGTAGAAGCTTGTGGTGTGGAGGTATCATTTTTTAGGTTATATAAGACACTATAGTAAGAACAAAAAGCGTTAGCTATGTCCTTAGGGTTATAAAGTTTCCCTTCATGGGAAGGGTGAAGAACATAGGGAATTTTTTGTTTAACTTGGGCTGCAAGGAGTTTGCCAGCTTTATTGCCTGACAATAATTTTTTGTAATTTTTTTAGAAGTTTAGTGAGTTTGGCAGAAGAAATGTACAGAGGTCGTTCCTGCTTTGGAACAATTGGTTACTATTAGTGGGTGACAGATATTTTTTGTTTTCAGTTTCTTGATTTGTTATGGTGGCTTAAAGGTTGTCTAGCTGCTGTGTTCTCTGCGTTTAACCCGAGAACTGAGTTTGATTAGAATTCTGCAATGTAAGTGTTGTGGGTGGCCAATAGGAGAAATGGGCAGGAGTTAGAAGAGGCATTTCGTTCAAAAAGTCCCAGAGCTGTATTCTAATATATTCAGAGTTAGGGAAGGAACAATGCAGCCTAACATTTTTGTTGATGTACATGGATTTTACAGATTTTATTTATTCTTTATACTGTTGTGCTTCTCAGCCCTGATAAACAGGGAGTTTTGAGCACCCAAAATATGTTGGAATTTTCCCCTCTCTGTTGGGTTCAATAAACAAAGTCTTACCTTGAACAGCAATCTTAGGTATGGCTGGGTACATCAAGCTGAAAGGTAATTTGTTCTCACAACTTGTTTTTTTTATTTAAAGGAAGGTTGCTCTATGTTTCTGAGTAGTCACTGAGTAGAAGACTATATGGATATGGAGTTGCCTTTAGAATCCTTGTCTTGATATCGCAGAAGTTTGGCAATTGAGGCAGTGCACCATGAGGAGGTGGTCTGGATGGTATACAGTGTGCCTTTTCTATTGTAGATGTTCAAGTGCTGTGCTGCAATATTAGTGTAAATTCAAACATCCAGTAATCATTTGGCAAAAGTACCCTCCAAGCCTGCCGAGAAACTAAGGAGTCTGATTCGTTTGGATTTGAATGGTACCAGCTGATTGGAGAAAAGCCAATGTAGCACCAAAAAAAGGGCCCAAAATACATCCCTGGGAATTACAGACCAGTTAGCCTAACATCAATAGTATGTAAACTCTTGGAGGGGATGATAAGGGACTATATACAAGATTTTAGTAATGAGAATGGTATCATTAGCAGTAATCAGCATGGATTCTATTAACCTTCTATGAGGAGGTGATAAAGGAAGACCCATAGACGTGGTGTATCTGGATTTTGCAAAAGCATTTGACAAAGTTCCCCATATACGTTTACTGTACAAAATAAGGTCTGTTGGCATGGACCATAGGGTGAGTACATGGATTGAAAAGATGGCTACAAGGACGAGTTGAGAGGGTGGTGATAAATGGGGAGTACCCGGAATGGTCAGGGGTGGGGTCCCCCAGGGTTCTGTGCTGGTACCAATCCTATTTAATTTGTTCATAAACGACCTGGAGAATGGGGTAAACAGTTCAATCACTGTATTTGAGGACGATACTAAGCTAAGCAGGGCAATAACATCTCCGCAGGATGTGGAAACTGTGCAAAAAGATTTGAACAAATTCATGGGGTGGGCAACTACATGGCAAATGAGGTTCAATGTAGAAAAATGTAAAATAATGCATTTGGGTGGCAAAAATATGAATGCAATCTATACACTGGGGGGAGAACCTCTGGGGGAATCTAGGATGGAAAAGGACCTGGGGGTCCTAGTAGATGATAGGCTCAGCAATGGCATGCAATGCCAAGCTGCTGCTAACAAAGCAAACAGAATATTGGCATGCATTAAAAAGGGGAGCAACTCCAGAGATAAAATGATAACTGGAAATGGAGCGAGTACAAAGAAGGGCAACAAAGCTAATAAAGGGTCTGGAGGATATTAGTTATGAGGAAAGGTTGCGAGCACTGAACTTATTCTCTCTGGAGAAGAGACGCTTGAGAGGGGATATGATTTCAATATACAAATACCATACTGGTGACCCCACAATAGGGATAAAACTTTTTCGCAAAAGGGAGTTTAACAAGACTCGTGGCCGCTTATTAAAATTAGAAGAAAAGAGGTGTAACCTTAAACTATGTAGAGGGTTCTTTACTGTAAGAGCGGCAAGGATGTGGAATTCCCTTCCACAGGTGATGGTCTTAGCAGGGGGGCATTGATAGTTTCAAGAAACTATTAGATAAGCACCTGAATGACTGCAACATACAGGGATGTACAATATAATATTGACATATAATCACACACATAGGTTGGACTTGATGGACTTGTGTCTTTTTTCAACCTCACCAACTATGTAATTATGTTTCCTCCACATTTTGTCTTCTTGGTAGCCTAGTTTGGTCTTTTGGTCTGCCAGTTCCTTTAAACTCCCCTAAGATCAGAAGATACAGGACCAAGTGTGTCGAAAGCATCCTCCTCATTTTGATTCACTTTTGTGCAGCCATAGGGCTCTGGCATAGATTTTGCATGTTTCAGAATAAACGGTCGGTTCTCAGAGATCAAATAGCGCAGTCAGTGAAGTTCAATAGTGCCTTCCAATGGTTTGATAAAGGGACCCTCCTTCCTGCCCTGAAACATGTAGCCACATCCCCTCCACCTCCTGTCCTTACCCAGCCGAGAGTGGTGCTGTTTTGGAGCCTCAGCCATCTGGCCACTTCTGGAAGCTGCAGATGTTTATGTTCCAGCCTGAAGCCTGACAGCTGCACTTCCTTCAAGAACTCTGCTTCAACCAGCCACGTGCCTGCTGAGCTCTACAACCTCACAGTGATCCTATGAAGGTCTATATGGGTCTATGACAAGCCTTGATCTACTTTTATCTAGTGAGTGCATTTTAATTGTTTTTTATGCCTTTTTTAAAAATCGCTACACCTAGATGGAGGCACCCTCTTGTGTTTGTTTTTCAATAGTGCTGAATGGCTGCCATTATGTGTGAGTGATGGCTCACTAGAATCCTAATGTGGCCCAGCAGCAGATGCAGGGGAAAGGATGTAGATGGAACGTGTTTTTATCTTTGATGTGTAAGAAATTTAGTTGAGGCAGATGAAGGAGCTGGAATCTCTTCAGCGATGTGAGTGGTAGGATCTAGGGATGAGCTTGGAGTTCGAGTCGAACTCATGTTTGACTCGAACATCGGCTGTTCTCCAGTTTGCCGAACAGCGAACAATTTGGGGTGTTCGCGGCAAATTCGAAAGCCGCGGATTTCTCTATGGGAGAAATCAAAAGTGCTAATTTTAAAGGCTTATATGCATGGTATTGTCATAAAAAGTGTTTGGGGACCTGGGTCCTGCCCCAGGAGACATGGATCAATGCAAAATAAAGTTTTAAAAACGGACGTTTTTTCGGGAGCAGTGATTTTAATAATGCTTAAAGTGAAACAATAAAAGTGTAATATTCCTTTAAGTTTTGTACCTGGGGGGTGTCTATAGTATGCCTGTAAAGGGGCGCATGTTTCCTGTGTTTAGAACAGTCTGATGGCAAAATGACATCTCAAAGGAAAAAAAGTCATTTAAAACTACTCTCGGCTATTAATGAATTGCCGGTCCGACAATACACATAAAAGTTCAAATTTTAAAAAAAATGGTGTGGGGGTCCCCCTAAATTCCATACCAGGCCCTTTGGGTCTGGTATGGATATTAAGGGGAACCCCGGCCAAAATTTTTTAAAAAAATGGCGTGGGGTCCCTATCAAAATCTATACCAGACCCTTCAGGTCTGGTATGGATTTTAAGGGGAACCCCACGCCAAAATTAAAAAAAAAAATGGCGTGGGGTCCCTCCAAAAATCCATACCAGACCCTTATCCAAGCATGAAACCTGGCAGGCCGCAGAAAAAGAGGGGGGACAAGAGAGCGCCCCCCCTCCTGAAGCGTACCAGGCCACATGCCCTCAACATTGGGAGGGTGCTTTGGGGTAGCCCCCCAAAGCACCTTGTCCCCATGTTGATGGGACAAGGGCCTCATCCCCACAACCCTTGCCCGGTGGTTGTGGGGGTCTGCGGGCGGGGGGCTTATTGGAATCTGGAAGCCCTCTTTAACAAGGGGAGCCCCAGATCCCGCCCCCCCCGTGTGAAATGGTAAGGGGGTACCCCTACCATTTCACATAAAAAGTGTCAAAAATGTTAAAAATGACGAGACAGTTTTTGACAATTCCTTTATTTAAATGTTTCTTCTTTCTTCTATCTTCTATCTTCTATCTTCTTTCTTCTATCTTCTATCTTCCTTTGGTTTCTTCCTCCATCTTCTTCTTCTTCTGGTTCTTCCTCCGGTGTTCTCATCCGGCATCTTCCTCCGTGGCATCTTCTTCCCTTCTTCTTCTCGGGCTGCTCCGCATCAACCATGATGGGAGGCTCCCGGTGTGTGACGCTTCTCGTCTTCTGACGGTTCTTAAATAACAGAGGGCGGGGCCACCCAGTGACCCCACCCCCTCTGACGCACGGGGACTTGATGGGGACTTCCCTGTGGCATTCCCCATGATGTCAGAGGAGGGGGGGTTACCGACAATACACATAAAACTTAATTGATAAAAACGGCTTGGGAATTCCCCACAGGGGAACCCCGAACCAAAATTAAAAAAAAAAATGGCGTAGGGGTCCCCCTAAATTCCATACCAGGCCCTTTGGGTCTGGTATGGATATTAAGGGGAACCCCGGCCAAAATTTTTTTTAAAAAATGGCGTGGGGTCCCCCTCAAAATCTATACTAGACCCTTCAGGTCTGGTATGAATTTTAAGGGGAACCCTGCGCCAAAATGAAAAAAAAATGGCTTGGGCCCCCCAAAAATCCATACCAGACCCTTATCCGAGCATGCAACCTGGCAGGCCACAGGAAAAGAGGGGGGACGAGAGAGCACCCCCCCTCCTGAACCATATCAGGCCACATGCCCTCAACATTGGGAGGGTGCTTTGGGGCAGCCCCCAAAGCACCTTGTCCCCATGTTGATGGGGACAAGGGCCTCATCCCCACAACCCTTGCCCGGTGGTTGTGGGGGTCTGCGGGCGGGGGGCTTATTGGAATCTGGAAGCCCCCTTTAACAAGGGGACCCCCAGATCCCACCCCCCGTGTGAAATGGTAAGGGGGTACCCCTACCATTTCACAAAAAAAGTGTCAAAAAAGTTAAAAATGACAAGAGACAGTTACGGGTGACCCCGCCCCCTCTGACGTCACGGGGAATGCCACAGGGAAGTCCCCGTCAAGTTCCCGTGCATCAGAGGGGGGCGGGATCACCGGGTGGCCCCACCCTCTGTTATTTAAGAACCGTCAGAAGACAAGAAGCATCACACAGTGGGAGCCTCCCATCATGGTGGATGCAGAGCGGCCCGAGATGAAGAAGGGAAGAAGACGCCACGGAGGAAGATGCCGGACGAATACACCAGAGGAAGAACCAGAAAAAGAAGATGGAGGGAGAAACCGAAGGAAGAGGGAAGATAGAAGATAGAAGAAAGAAGAAACATTTAAATAAAGGAATTGTCAAAAACTCTCTTTTTTAACATTTTTAACATTTTTTGACACTTTTTTGTGAAATGGTAGGGGTACCCCCTTACCATTTCACACAGGGGGGGCCGGGATCTGGGGGTCCCCTTGTTAAAGGGGGCTTCCAGATTCCGATAAGCCCCCCGCCCCCAGACCCCCAAAACAACCGGGCAAGGGTTGTGGGGATGAGGCCCTTGTCCCCATCAGCATGGCTACCCCAAAGCACCCTCCCAATGTTGAGGGCATGAGGCCTGGTAGGGTTCAGGAGGGGGGTGCTCTCTCGTCCCCCCCTCTTTTCCTGTGGCCTGCCAGGTTGCGTGCTCAGATAAGGGTCTGGTATGGATTTTTGGGGGGACCCCACGCCATTTTTAAAAAAAATTTTGGCGCGGGGTTTCCCTTAAAATCCATACCAGACCTGAAGGGTCTGGTATAGATTTTGAGGGGGACCACACGCCATTTTTTTTTTTTTATTTTGCCTGGGGTTCCCCTTAATATCCATACCAGACCTGAAGGGCCCGGTATGGAATTTAGGGGGACCCCCTACGCCATTTTTTCTTTAATTTTGGTTTGGGGTTCCCCTGTGGGGAATTCCCATGCCGTTTTTATCAATGAACTTTTATGTGTATTGTCGGACCGGCAATTCATTAATAGCCGCGAGTAGTTTTAAATGACTTTTTTTCCTTTGAAATGTCATTTTGTTGTCAGACTGTTCTAAACACGGGAAAAATGCGCCCCTTTACAGGCATACTATAGACACCCCCCAGGTACGAAATTTAAAGGAATATTACTCTTTTATTGTTTCACTTTAAGCATTATTAAAATCACTGCTCCCGAAAAAACGTCAGTTTTTAAAACTTTTTTGCATTGATCCATGTCCCCTGGGGCAGGACCCAGGTCCCCAAACACTTTTTATGACAATAACTTGCATATAAGCCTTTAAAATTAGCACTTTTGATTATTCATGTTCGTGTCCCATAGACTTTAACAGTGTTCGCGTGTTTGAACAAATTTTTTGCCTGTTCACAAGTTCTGGTGCGAACCGAACAGGGGGGTGTTCGGCTCATCCCTAGTAGGCTCCTTTGTTTTGCTTTCTGGAGCTGGTTGCATACAATTTTGGGCCACATCTTAGATGAATGGAACAAGTTTGTAAGCTGAGGATTTCAATGCATTCTGACCTATTGTGACCAGGATGGAGTCATAATTAGAAGAAAAAGAGATTGCATGAAGGAGCTTCTGGAAGATGGAAGATGGTTCCTTGAGAGCCAGAAGTTGGGTATGCTTCGCAATTTTTCTTTTTAATAAAAATATGATTTTTTGCAGTCTGTGTTCCCACAGGAAAGATTTCTCACCACTTCCTGTCTTCACAGGAAGTAAGGGAAGTCATGTCCAGGAGTTCAGACAACAATAAAAATGTCTATCTCTTCCCTATGCTATCCAAACCTAAAACCAAATAATGACTGGAATCTTTAAAAAAAAGAAACTCTTGTTTTGTCATGTTTGGGTTTGGGCACTCTAAGTGCAGATAACAAAGAATAAAAGGCATTGTTATTGGATACATGTACTGTAAGGGGCTAGCAGGACATTAATAAAAAAGCAATGCCCATCATCGTGACCCCAAGGGACACCGTGTAGTGAAATTGAGTACACTGGGAGCTATTGATACCCCTGATTGCATGGTCAGTAGTTCAGTGTCATATCCAAATTTTAACATTTGTGTGTAATTATTGCTTTAAACTGTGTGTTTTAAGATCTTATTCCTCATGAAACAGCTATGGCACAATACTGCTGCAATGGAATGAGACTCAGAGTGTGGATTTAAGTATTCTGCAGTGAAGAGAATACTCTTGGGGAAAAGGTTCCAGAGAAGCATTTCTACTTCTTTTGACCACTGGTTTGCTAAATATGACAAACGAATAACTACATTTCCACACCAGAGATGTATTGCATAGTATTTAGTTTTATTTATGACCCCTTATTTTTAGAACACAGATCAGCTTTCAGGGTTTCTGCAAATGATACATTGGCTCCTCTCTCTGTCCTAGATGTTCTCTATCTGTACACCGATTTTCTTTTAAGTTAAATTCCAGCGTTTTTGAAAAGAGTCCAGTCCAGGTGATCTACAGTATATACTTTGCAAGAACATTAGCATATTTTTCTTTTCATTTTTCTTTTCTCTGTTCTAAATAATACTACCTAGCTGAATATTGAAATGTAAGAAGATGTTTTAAATGTTCTTTTAAAAAAAAAAACCTTTAGAAATGATATTGTATTTATTTAAATTCATGAAGGGCATGGCAAATAAAAATACACTTGTGCACAGGGAACATTTGAAAGAAGTAGAATACTTGAAATAACTGAAATGTGTTAAATACGGTCCAGTGAATCCAGTGAAGAATCAATGAAGCAAATAGCACAAATGAACAGTATAAAAACATGTCAACTAACCATAAGTATAAAGTGTGCTTCAATTTTCACACTGAGCAATTTAGGCTGTCAGGTTGGGTGGAGGAATACAGAATACAGGGGGTTACAAACAAGTTAGGGACTGTAGGTTTGTTCTTAAGTTGAATCTGTTTGTAAGTCGGAATAGGTACAGTTTTTAAGTGTAGCTCCAGCCAAAAAAACTATTTTTAAGCTTTTTGGATAGCATAGGAAAGGGTTAACACCCCTGTAACATTTGTTTTGCTGTGTGTGCCCCTGTTCAGAAGATTTTCACCTCACTTTCTGTCCCAATGACAATTGGATTTTGAAAATTTTGGGTTGTTGTGGAAACAAGCTTTGGTGATAAAGCATCAGTGGAGGTACCTTTTCCCTATAATAGCTCTTACAGGAGTGAATTTCCCTTCCTAGGGGTAGATTTCCTCTCACTTCCTTTTGTTTCCCTCCGTTTGTAAGTAGGAGTTGTTTGTAAGTTGGATGTTTGTAACTAGGGGACCCCCTGTACACTGCACAGCTAAGAGCAGAGGATTCATCCTGATTCTTTGGACACCCCACTAAGACACTTTATAATGCGACTAGTTGGATAGCTAGCATAAAATACTAGTGGCCATAGAGTGAAAAAAAAACAGCATTCATGTGGACATGCCACTTTCATAAATGTATTGTTTTAATTATTTTAGCTATCTGTCACCAATTTTACCTTTCAGTATGATTGGCTACAGAAGACAGAAGAGTACCTGAAGATCTAATATATCTACTATAACATATACTGTATGCTGTAATGGAAGGATTGTATCATAGCACAGAGTGACACTGTGGAATCAGGTAAAGAAGAAAATGTGCCACGTCCTATGAATAATATAGAGAAATTGGAAACGGGGGACTTTGGACTTTGTAGGCACAGTAACACAAAAGTCACTAATTAATACAAAATTTATTGAAAAAATCTAAAAATACAATTTCATAAAACCACAATGGATCTATATACATAAATATTACATAGAACCTCTGCTGTACAAAGCCATACAACTGCAAAAACGAGACATGGAAGATGAGGACGTCATTCCATAGTAGCAGAAGTCCTGAAAATATGGCTAAACGACAGACAGGCGGTAGAGATGTAAGAAATTCAACATGCTGCGCGTGCGGCCACGTTTCTTCAGGAGCATAGACTATTGTGGCTAACAAACAAGAAAAAACAATATAATTATTATATAACAAAAATACAATTATGAGCTCAAACATTTGTCATAGCTAGCAAGCCCCTGAATAACCAAGCTCAACCAGCATCAGATAGGCAAACAGGGAACAGGTATGATCACTGTGGGGGCATACATAACAGTGTAGCTGATGGCAGAAGGAAGGTATTGCTGGCCTGGTTCATGTATAGAAAATTAAATAAGTAAGCCCAGTATTACTAAAGGTATATAAAGCTATATATAGCTATAGCCAAAACAATGGGGATGTAGTTATAATCAAACAATTAAATCATGCAGAAAGAAAATACTTACTGAATTCTGTGTATTTAAGCAAAAAAGTTTAAAAACCAGGAAAAAACAGCTAGCAAGGACAGTTATATAAGGCACTGGTGACATGGGGTACATATAGGTAATGTAGTTCAGTGACGCCATCAAAAAATTCCCTATGAGAAAGAATAAGGGGTTTGTTGTTAAGTAATAAAAGTAATCAAAAAAGCAAACATAACAACCCATAACAAAAAGTCATGTATTGAGATAGGTAGGCCAAAAACGGGACTCACCAATTTGAAGGTATATTCACAGAAGGGCTCGATAGGCAAAGAGGGGAAGGAGGGGGGGGGGGGAAGAATGGGGGGAAGGAGAGGGGGGGAAGGAAAAGCGGGGGAAAGGGGGGGAGGGGAACAACAGGAAAAATTTCCAAAAAAGCCTCAGGATAATCCTATAATAGGAAAGGGCTTAGAGCTCTTTGATGTAGATAAAGGGAGAGGTACCGCCCTTTTAGATGGATAGCAGGGCAGTCAATGTAGCAATCAAATGACCTGAAAGATAAACAACACGACCTAATGAGGATGTAAAATAAGGGAGGGTGGACACTGAATAAGCCGCCTTGATAGCATAAGAAGGTAGATACTGTATGCTATAACACTTTTTCAGATGGCAAGCCTGTATGAGAAGGCATTATCTGCTGAGGTTTTTAAGTTAAATTCTAAGCAACCATCTAAACACATCCTTGACATTCTTTCCAAAGGAGTTGCAACTTTGTTCAGCCAATGTTGTAATCCTGATACTCCTGCTACTGAGCAAGGTATGAACATCTTTCAAGTTATTTATGCTGTCAGGATGCAAATCAACCTGGATTAGCACTGTGATAGGATGTGCTGGGGTTGAATGAGCTGAACAACCTGAAGCCGTGGTTTGGCTTTGTGTTTAAAAAGCTGTGCAGGTAATCAAATTGATGTGGTTCAGGAGTCTGGCACAGACATAAAAAGTTTTAGGCTGGGTTCACACTGGTACAACACGACTGTTGTATGACTATCGTCCTACTTTGCCCTGCTACATCTGTCCTACATCGGGGAACACCGTGGGTTTTTCCTCCAGAGGCATACCAGGCTCTTGGTCTGGTATGGATTTAAAGGGAAACCCCCACGCCGAAAAAACGGAGTGGGGTCCCCCCAAAATCCATACCAGACCCTTATCCGAGCACGCAGCCCAGCAGGTCAGGAAAGGGGATGGGGACAAGCAAGCACCCCCCCTCCTGAACCATACCAGACTGCATGCCC
This sequence comes from Aquarana catesbeiana, assembly GCF_042186555.1. Lineage (NCBI taxonomy): Eukaryota > Metazoa > Chordata > Amphibia > Anura > Ranidae > Aquarana > Aquarana catesbeiana. The sequence continues at coordinate 134,787,673 of NC_133333.1, read as the reverse complement.
TCAACAAGGGGGGGTGGGTGCTTTGGGGCAGGGGGGCCCTGCCCCCCCGCCCCAAAGCACCTTGTCCTCATGTAGATGAGGACAAGGGTCTCTTCCCGACAACCCTGGCCGTTGGTTGTTAGGGTCTGCGGGCGGGGGGCTTATCGGAATCTGGAAGCCCCCTTTAATAAGGGGGCCCCCAGATCCCAGCCCCCCACCCTATGTGAATGAGTATGGGGTACATTGTACCCTTGCTCATTAAGGTAAAAAAGTGTCTAAAAACCTGTGTACTGTGTTTTATTTTTATGTAATTTATTAAGGCAGTTTCGGCATCTCTTCTGACTTTTTCTTCCCTCTCCAGCTCTTCTGTCTCCTCCATTGTTGTCTTCTGCCTCAGTCGGTGTTTCTCTTCTCTCCGGGTCTTCTCTGCTGATGTCTTCTAGCCCTCTCCAGTTCTTCTCCTTCTGTCCGCTGTCTTCTGCCTTTGCCGAGTCTTCTCCGTTGTCTTCTTGCTCTTTTGCTGGGTATTCTCCACTGTCTTCTGCCTCTGTTCCTCTTCCAATGTTGACTTGACGCTCTCTCACGCTCTAATGCTAGGTGTGCCACTACTTTTATTGGCATGGGGCGGGGTCACCGAGTGATGTCACCCAGAGGCCCGGCCTCTTATGACGTCATCGCCCGGGCATGATGGGGCGGTGATGTCATAAGGGGCAGGCCTCCGGTGACCCCGCCCCATGCCAATATAAGTAGTGCCACACTGCGCACCCAGCATTAGAGTGGGAGAGAGCATCGAGTCAACATCGGAAGAGAAACAGAGGCAGAAGACAGTGGAGAAGACCCAGCAAAATAACGAGAAGACACCAGAGAAGATCCGGCAAAGGCAGAAGACAGCGGACAGAGGGAGGAGAACTGGAGAGGGCTAGAAGACATCAGCGGAGAGCGAAGAAGACCCGGAGAGGGGAGAAGAACCAACAGAGGCAGAAGACAACAGTGGAGGAGGCAGAAGAGCCAGAGAGGGGGAGAAGAAGTCGGAAGAGACGCCGGAGCTGCCTTAATAAATTACTTTAAAAACCTGTGCACTGTGTTTTATTTTTGACACTTTTTTTAGCTGAATGGGTAGGGGTACAATGTACCTTATATCCATTTACATAGGGTGGGGGGTCGGGATCTGGGGGCCCTGACCTGCCGGGCTGCGTGCTCGGATAAGGGTCTGGCATGGATTTTGGGGGGACCCCCATGCAGTTTTTTCGGCGTGGGGGGGTCCCCTTAAAATCCGCATTTTTTTATACATCTTAGCGTGTAGTTTCCCTTCATGATTATCAGAGCACAAGTCACATGCCAAAATCGGATCAGTTGACCGCTTTCCGACCGCCGCATGAACATTTACGTCGGCAGAATGGCACGGACAGGCAAATGGGCATACAGGTATGTCCCTTTAAATTTGCCACCATGTGGTCGCACGCAACCCTGCCATGAGCTCCGTGAGTGTGATTGCGGGTCCCGCGGACTTGATGTCGGCGGGGATACCCGCGATCATTTCGCGGAGAGAAAGAATGGGGAAATGCTGATGTAAACAAGCATTTCCCGTTCTGCTTAGTGACACTGACACTGATCACAGCTCCCTGTAGCCCATCCCCCCACAGTTATAATCACTCCCTAGGACACACTTAACCCCTGCAGCGCCCCCTCCTGGTTAACCCATTCACTGCCAGTCACATTTACACAGTAATAAATGCATTTTTAATTGCACTGATCGCTGTATAAATGTGAATGGCCCCAAAATAGCGCCAAAAGTGTCTGATCTGTCTGCCATAATGTCGCAGTCACAATAAAAATCGCTGATCGCTGCCATTACTAGTAAAAAAAAAATTATTAATAAAAATGCCATAAAACTATCCCCTAATTTGTAGACGCTACAGCTTTTGTGTAAACCAATCAATAAACGCTTATTGCAAATTTTTTTTACCAAGAATATGTAGAAGAATATGTATCGGCCTAAACTATTTTTGGGGGTATTTATTATAGCAAAAAGTAAAAAATGTTGCTTTTTTTTCAAAATTGTCGCTCTTTTTTTGTTTATAGCACAAAAAATAAAAACTGCACCAAAAGAAAGCTCTATTTGTGGCGAAAAAGGACGTCAATTTTGTTTGGGATCCACATCGCATGACCGCGCAATTGTCAGTTAAAGCAACGCAGTGCCGAATTGCAAAAAACAATCCGGTCTTTGGCCAGCCAAATGGTCCAGGGCTTAAGCGGTTAAGACCGTGATCCGACTTTGATATGACTTCAGTGACATTCAATGGGCTGAAGTAGGATCAAAGTCAGACCAAAGTAGTGCAGGAGGCATTTTCAAAGTCGGACTGACTTGTGTTGGACCAGTTAAGATGGCTCTCATAGGGAAACATTGATTTTCACAGGTCATGCGACATGAGCTCCCAAAGTCGGAGCGTTTGTAGTTCCAGTGTGAACCCGGCCTTAAGCTTTATTCACATTGCAACATGTGTTTATTAGTTGTTTTTAGTGAAATCAGAAGCTTTCCACTTAAGAACTGGGATTTTTACAATTTTGTTGGTATATGCTGTATTCATGGTATAGTTCCCCTATGTATTATGCAATCTTTAAAAACAACATAAAGAAAAGAAAAAAAAGCAAACAAAAGAAAAAGGTGCTGAATACTGTTGAAGTAAGGGGACTTGTAGAGCTCTCAATTTTTATTGCAGAAAACTATGCTACAGAGTAGACTTTAATGCTTCCAAATGCAATAAAAATAGTGGGAGGTTTACTGGTGATCAGATACACTACTGCTAATGAAATCTTCTTCCCTTTAGAATATCAATACCTTGAAGCTCTTCTCCAACATAACTTAAAAGACACATATATCACAACTACTAGAAAAATCTATATTACCCAAGCTCATTTGCAGCACGAGGTAATGCACAGCTTTAAAAGATAATCTTGCTCACTCAAAGATTACCATTTGTGGCATTTCCAACATGCCTTTTTTTTGTAAAATCTGTTTCAAAATTATGCAGTGTAACATGATCCCAATGTGCAGCCAGCTACTAATAATGTATGTTAGGAAGCAATGGACTTAAAAAAGAATCTTTCTTTGCATTGCCATGGTATAAGAATGAACTAAAAAAAAAACAGTTTTTCTTATTTATACATATCCTTTGTGTACCGCTGCTTCATGTTCTAAAACAGTAAAATAAATATATACCTCATGCAGATAATGGAACAAAAACTCCCAAAAAGAAAGAGTTTATAGTCTGTGCTAATCATAAACCATGGAAGCTATTCTCGAGTCCAAGAGGTCACTTGGAGCATTACCATAGGCGTGCGCACAGGGTGGGACGGGAGTGCCTGGGCACATCCTAATCACCCTGTGCAGTGCTGATTCCCCCTGATTTATGGCGCCCCCTGTCTCCTCCCTGCAGTGCTGCCAGCTTCTCCTTTCCTCTATCACTGGCTGCTTTGGGGGATGTTTCAGGATGGAATGAATACAGTGAGTGATCTGTACCAATCATTAATGTGTTCATTCTTAACTGATGCATAGTAAACCTTGTTTACTATGCTTCAGTTTGTTGATGAACAGGAAGCTGCTCAGCACAGAGCACTTCCCAGTGCAGCTGGAGCTGCAGGGAAAGGGACTGGAGAAGTCCTGTCCCTAGTCCCTTTCTCTCTTTTTAGACTCTTGATATTTCACCAAAGCCCCCCCAATGAGCTCTTAAAAAAAATACTAAAAAATAATATTCTAAACAATTATTTAAAAACAATAAAAACAAAAACTATTGACACTATCCACTGCCCTACTGACACCAATCTCTGCTCTACTGACACCGTTCACTGCTCTGCTGATATACACGCATGTGTGTTTGTGCTCTGGGGTGCACACCCTGATGCAATAGGCTGCGCACACCTATGAGCATTACTTATCAAATATTCATGAATTAACAATTAGCAAATGCACTGTAAATGTAATGTAGCTTTTGAGTAAAAAAATAATAAATACTAAGACCACTTACTGAGCTCCGGTATATGTAAGTATGTAAGTAACTAAAATATTAAATACAAAATTTACTTTGCGCTTTTGATGTGGATTGACCCAGCTATCTAAGCTATAGATATATTCTTAATAATCTATATATATATATATATATATATATATATATATATATATATATGTAGGAGAAGAAATATAGAAAAAGGAAGGGCATTAATCTCATGCTGCAGCTGACCTTTAATGTAGACCAAGCTGTTATTTCCTGAAGATGTTTTTCCACCCCTTCTTAATCAAATGAAGGAATGAAGGGACTCGTGGAGGTCATGTTACCATCATTGGTGCTGCTGGCCCCGGCATCCACCAATCCATGATTAGAAAGGCCTGTGTATGCCTGACCTCTTTATTGTCAGTACCGGGATTTGGGCTGCCCTTTTAAGACAAGCAAAACTCACTTGAGACAGCCCTTGCTTGGGAAAAGATGGTGATTGGCCAGCTAACGCAAAGTACTATCATTTCTAGTTTTGTGGATTGAGCTAAGTGAAAGGCTGGCCATTGGCTAGCCTGGGTTTGTAGGAGGAGTCGGGGCCATATAATCCCCCTCCTCCCCTACATTCTCATCCGCTTGCATTTCCGGGTCATTTCCAGCTTCACTTGCACCAGGCATGTCTGGCATCACTTACACAGCTCAGGCAGGCCTGCTGAGTCTGTTAGTCCCACAGCTTTGTGGCCACGTTAGCCCTCTCGGGCTGCCACAATACCATTCGGTCAACTCCATGTCACATCTCACGATTGCATCAGGGGATGCTCAGGCTAAGGTATCCTACCTTAATTACTTTCACCACAGCTGCACCTTTTGTTCTCTCACTACAGTGATCACGTCCACTTTGGTCAGGTGGTTTCCTTGTGTTGGCAGGTTGTGGGGTTGTTTTGTCAGCTTGTATTTTTTCATTTTGTTCAGTACATGCATCATGATGTTGTTACAGGTGGATTCTTCACCATTCAGGAACGGCAAGGTGTGTTCTGTGTGTCTTTCGTCCAGGGGTCTTAGTTAGGGTCATTACATACCAGGATCTGTCACGTCTACAGTTCCGTGCAGGCTGAGGTTTCGTTTTTTAAACGATTGTAACATTTGCAATCTTCTCGCCTGTACATCATACGTCATACGTTGCACGTCACGTACATTCTTATTTCTGCCTACCACGGTCTGTGGGTATCTAGCCCTGAGTGTTCGTTTTTAATTGCCTGTCTCTGCGCAACAGGTTACTCGGGCTCGCGACTCACTCACGTAGGGGGTCACGGTCAGTAGTGTACTTACGCGTTGTTGGTATTTTATTCAGCACCACTCACGGTTAGGGACAGTTGAGGCTCAGGGCATGGTTTGGGCTGACTATATCTAGTTGTTTTTTCCACAGATTGAAACATGTCTCGTGTCGGAGAGTGATGAATTTGCCTTTATTCCTCCTACTGCAGTCAGGGGCTCAGAGCATGGAAGCACTTCATCCCTAAGGAATTGGACTATCCCTAAACTTATTGCTGAGCTCCATCACAGGGGCATTCCATTCCCAGCCACGGCCAGGAAAGCGGAGTTGTTCAGACTCCTCTGTTCTAACCCATCTCAGCCTCAGCCTTCTACCAGTGCAGAGCACGTCTCCTTGATTACTTCATTGATGCAGATCCATGCTGTGTTAAACACACTCTCCACTACTGTCCAGCAGTTACAGGACAGGATGGATGTCATGGAAGCCCGCCCAGCCAGCGGGGTAGCTGCAACAACGTCAGCAGATCCTGGGCCATCTGGGTCCTCCTTAAGTAACACCAGTGTGCCGCTACCTCTGGCTGTTCCATCTCCTTTGACCATTCTACCATCTGTTTCCCCTGCCCATTTCATTCCTGCTAACCCTAAAAAGGATATTTTGGAGGGAAAGGATGTCAATTTGGCATCCTTGCTCATAGCATCTCAGGACGTCGTAGAAAACAAGACTTATGCTTGCAGGGAAGTCTCGGTGGTCCTCAATACCCGTGGTCCGAGGCTTAATCGCAAGTTGAGCATTGCTGAGTTCGTCCGTGCTTTCGGTATCTACAGGGATGTTATTTGTACAGTCAGTCCCGGTAGAAGGGAGGAGATGGACATTTATCTCCACAAGGTGGTAGATCTCGCCCACAAATATGGTGGTTCCACCTTCTATGATTACCACCGATCAAAGTCGCTGCCACTTAAGCACAGTTTCAGTTGGTCTCCTGTTGGAGCAACATTGACACTGAGCTTTTTTGTAGGCACTTTGCTAGTCAAAAGTCTTCAACTTGTGCCGACTGTCAGTCATCTGCCCACACTGCCAATTGGTGTTCTAACCTGGATCATCCAGTGGCTTCAGGGTCCAACAGGCCAGGGTTCAGTGGTTCTTCCACGGGGCCTTCTGGGCAGTTTGATAAACTGGGCAGGCCCATCCATTTGTTAGGAAAGGCTCAGTTGTGTAACAATTTTAATTACACGGTCTGCAATTACAATCAGTGCAGACTCCTCCATATTTGTGCCAACTGTTTCAGGGCACACCTCAAGTCTGCCTGTCCCATCAAGGCATCCAGTTCCTCATGACTGAGCCGAGTTAATATCCCCAGGCTAGTTTTTTGGTTGTTGCACCACCCTTCCCCGGGTCTGAGGCAGTTTCTAGTTGAAGGCTTTTCTGTAGGGTTTCATACAGGTCTTATCACCCTACCTTTGCAGACTGTGGAATGTGCCAATTTATTGTCTGCTGCCACCAATGCCCAGGTAGTAGATGAATTGTTGAAGGAGGAATTAGCCAAGGGGTTCATCATTGGGCCTTTTGTGTCCTCACCGTTTAAAATGTGGAGGGTTAGCCCCATTGGTGTGGTAAGAGGTAAATTTTCTAATAAATTTCATTTAATCTATGACCTGTCGGCTCCTCATTCTTCCCCCGTACCTAGTTTAAATTCGCTCATTCCGTCAGAAGAATTTTCATTGCAATATTCATTGGTAGACTTAGCCATCCAATACATTTTACAGTTGGGTCAGGGCACATGGTTGATTAAAGCGCACATTTCAGATGCCTTCAAATTACTTCCCATCAAACCATCTCTCTGGCAATGGCATGGGTTCAAATGGCGGGAGCTTTATTACTTTGCCACTAAGTTAACGTTCAGCTCCAAAAGCAGTCCTTGGCTCTTCAACATGTTTGCCTCAGCTCTCAATTGGGTTTTGACTTCTCAGATGGGGTGTGGCAAGGTCATTCACTACTTGGATGACTTCTTGTTATTAAGAGAAAATTGAGTACTGTCTGTGATACTTTTTTTATATTTGCACTAACATACAATTTTTCAGGACAAGCTTTCGGGGTATGTCCCCTTCTTCAAGGTCCAAGAAGTACTGATTCACACATTTTTAAGCAGAATGTTAAAGGAGAAGAGAAAAAAAAAGAGAAAACCAAACACATACAAATCAATGGTAATAAAGATAGCAGCAGAGTTAGTGAGATAAGACAGAGGGAGAGCTATAAAATGCAGGGGGGGGATACTAGTCACAGAGGGGTTGTAAAACTTTAGCATAATGTGTAAGGAAACCAATATCTAAATTCAGGCCATTATTTTTCGTGTTAAAAAGAAGTATCATTCTTAGTTCAAATGTTTTCCTTTCCTGGATAGTTCTGAAATTCCCTTTAAGAACTAAAACATCGAGGTCTTCTATAGTGTGTTCATTTGTGAGAAATGATGTCCCACAGGTGTGCATAAACTGTCTTCTTTATGTTCTTTGATGGTATGTCTGTGCAAATTCATCCTCGCTTGCAACTTCTGTCCTGTTTCGCCAACATAAGATCCTTTGGTGCACCTTTTGCATTGGATGAGGTACACAACATTACTGAAGGTACAGTTGTAAGATCCCATGATACTGAAGGTACCATTTGTGTGTGTAACACTTTTGGATAGATTGATCTGGTTGCATAGTTTGCAGCGTTTTTTATTGCAGGATTTGCTTCCATTATTTGTGACTTCATAATCAGAGTGAAGTTTCCTGCTGATTAGTTTGTGTCTGAAGTTGGGTGGTTGTCTGAAAGCCAATAATGGGGGTTGTTGGAATATTCCTTTCAAAGTTTCATCCTCTGTTATAATGGGTTGTAAATCTTTGATTATCTTTTTGATCCCTTCAAGTGCTGGGCTGTATGTGGTGACTAGAGGTACTCTTTATTTGTTTTTTCTCTATGTATTGGAGGAGATTTTCTCTTCGGGTTTTCAAGGCTGTGTATATGCTGTTGTTGATGGTTTTGTCTTTGTAACCTTTCTTATGGAAGGAGTCTGCCAGTGTTCTGAGATGTTTATCTCTGTCTTCTGGGTCTAAACAAATTCGGTGGTATCTTATGGCCTGGCTGTGTATAATGGCCCGTTTAGTGTGTTGGGTGTGAAAACTGGAACTATGAAGATAGCTGCATCGGTCAGTCGGTTTTCTGTATATCGACGTGTGAAGCTTGTCATCCCTGATGTATACTGTAGTGTCCAGGAAGTTGACATGTGTGTTCGAATAGTCTATTTTTAGTTTGATAGATGGGTGAAAAGTGTTGATCAATGAGAAGAATTGGTTTAGATTTTCTTCACCTTCAGTCCATATCATGAAGATATCATCAATATAGCGATAATATCTGTATGGCTTTTGTTGTATGCTGTTCAGGAATTTGTCCTCCAGGTCCGCCATAAATAAGTTTGCATATTGGGGTGCCATTTTGCTTCCCATAGCAGTACTCATACACTGGAGATTTATTTATAATTTATTTTGGATTAGTTGAAATTTGTTACTGTTGTCATTCTGAGATTTAGATACATCTGAATTACCGAATCATGCAAATTTTATCCAAATTTCGATTTGTAACTAAACAAATCACACATGTCTAGTTAAGATACACTTTAAAGTAGAAGTATGTACTGCCATTTAAAAGATATGATCCAGAACTTAATAATATTAAATTCTCAAAAATATCTGTTGAGCCTGCCAGTGAAGTCCACCTAAAGTGGCTTCCAATGATGCTATGTATCACATAGTAATTTGGTGTTTTGAACTGTCATGCAGGAGCCTTTGGTTGTATTTAAAGGATAAGTTCACCTTTTGTAAAAAAAATAATAATAATACTAATGAATGTACATCTTTTAGCAGATAAAAAAATGTTAATTTAATATTTTTTACTCTGCAGCCTGTAAAGCATTGCACCCGTATTGCATTGCACCCGTAATCAGGAGATCACAGGTGCAATGCCAGGATTCTGCAGACCCTCAGTACACTTTCTGCCCATACCTCTGATACAGACAGGCAGTTACTGAATGGTAGGAAGAATCAATGGACTATGACATAAGCGCTGCGTAAACTGTCGGTGCTATATAAATCCTGTATAATAATAATAATAATAATAATGACAGTGCTCACCAGCACTATTGCAGTTCATTGAGAAATACAAGCCATCAGCCACAATGGCTGACAGTACTTGTAGTCTAATTCATTTACAGGAATTGATTGAATGATGAGCCTGCATGGGCAGAGCCCCGCATATCTGCACTAGTTGTGACAGCGATAAGATCCCCCAGTGCTGGCGGTGGGAGATTGCTGCATAGAAGCATGTGATATGTTACCAGGGACGGTACAACGGGGGCACGGGAGGGGCCACTGCCCTGGGAGGAGTGTGAAAAGGGGCGCCAAAACATTGGAGCTTCACCCTTGCCTCCACCTCTGTGTTGCTAAAGCCTGTCCAAAAGCAGAGCTGGGCATGTGCTCATACCTCCTGCAGGCTTCCCTGCCCCTTGCCGGAAAAGAGAGAAACACTCTCCCAGGTACAGGTTTCTCACAGGCTGGGTGGCTTTATCGGGACAGCGAGAGTTGAGAGTTCTTGTACAGGAGGGCAGAGCAGACAGACAGCAGTACACTGCAGCCCTGATCACGGCTTTTTGCTCAGCAGACATCGGAGCTTTCCTCTTTCCTCAGGCAGACTGAAGATAACAGATGACAGATAAGATTGCTTTCTCTCCTCCTGTGAGTCCCAACCTGTTCTGCTTTTCAGACTGTGCAATACCGTGCTGTAATCCTGTGCTGACCCGTGCACTGCAGGTTTACTAAAAAGAAAGTAAAATGTTTTTGAATAGGTTACAAATATACTGGCACTCTTCAGGCTCTACATAGATGTATTCCACACACACACACTGTATCTTAATGATAGCCCTTCACGCCGACCTACGCAAATTTGCGTTCATGGATTAAAGGGGTTATACCAGGGTAATGCCTGCAGCTGTGGGAATCACCCCGGTACCATTTTTCAAAGCGGGCAGTTGGGGGACAGCTTCCACAGCTCTTCCCGGGCCCCCCGTCCCACCGGGAGACCTCGAGCCACCAGCCAGTGCGTCCGCCGGCTAGGCTGAGACCCGAACAAAGCCAGATTCAGCTCTGATCAGGTCTCCAATGTAAAATCCCAGAAGCGACGCCACAACGTCACTTTCAGTTTACTCGGCTGCCAATAGTGCCGATTTAAAAAAAAATGACAGTATTCAGAATCGCCAATTTTTGTGACCTGAATACTTTTAAGTGCAAAGGAGGTATTTGGGGTCTTTTAGACCCCCGATTCCTCCATAAAGAGTACCTGTCACCAACTATTACTGTCACAAGGGATGTTTACATTCCTTGTGACAGCAATAAAAGTGATCAATTTTCTTTTTTTGAAGGGACAATGTAAAAAAAATTAAAAAATAAATAAATAAGAAAAAAAAATCAAATTTAAAGAGCCCCTGTTCCCGCGTGCTCGCGCAACATAAGAAAACACATACGTAAGTCACGCCCGCAAATGTAAACGGTGTTCAAATAACACATGTGAGGTATCACCACAATAGTCACATGACATGTTAGGTATCTATTTACTCAGTGTAACATCATCTTTCACATTATACCAAAAATTTGGGCTAACTTTACTGTTTCAATTTTTTTAATTCATGAAAGTGTCTTTTTTCCCAAAAAAATGTGTTTGAAAGACCGCTGCGCAAATACTGTGTGACATAAAATATTGCAACAATCACCATTTTATTCTCTAGGGTCTCTGCTAAAAAAAATACATATAATGTTTGGAGGTTCTAAATAATTCTCTGGCAAAAAAAAAAAAAAATGATTTTAACTTGTAAGCAACAAATGTCAGAAATAGGTTTGGCGTGAAAGGGTTAATAAAATAAAATATAGTGTGCATGTGGAATACATCTATGTAAAGCCTGAAAAGAGCCTGAAAAGACCATAAACAACAAGTGATGTGATGCTGCCCAACTCCAGCAAAGTGTAAACATCCACCCTTGCAGTGCTGGGTGAAAACTTGTACTTGCTTTAGCCAGCTGCAGTGCTCTCCCCCTCACTCAAAGCCTCAGTATTACCACATACCATAAAGGAACATTAACCCTGTATGATATGATGAGGCGGGAGTGTGACCACAGCCACTCACAATTCACCCAGGAGCTCCAGAGGACCAATCACAGTACTAGAGAGAGCCTACATGAGCAAGGAATAAGGTAAAGTTGGGTACACACAGATCAAAATTTGTTCGGTTTAGTAGGGACCAGCTGAATTTTGATCTATGTGTGGTCTTGCCTGTTAGAAGCCGCCCTTTCAGATCAGCTTCTATAGAATGGGACTGCTGGAAAAACTTGTTTGATCAGCGGCTTGCAGCCAATCAGCTGCAGCGCTGATCAGTGTATTATGACAGAGAAGAGTCCCCACTGTCAGAATACGTCTCGGGTTTTATGCATTCACCTCTTGTGTGGATGGATGAATCTGGGATGAGGCTGGGTTCACACTGCAGTATGGAGTGGCACGCAGCAGGGGTCCGGTGTGTCCCTATTCTCCGTTTCTGGTCTGATTTTGGTCCTAATTTTTGTCTGAATTTGGATCAGAAACAGATCAGAAGATGCAAGGACTCTTGTGCCATTCACTCCGCAGCCGCCCCGGAGATGTCTGAACCGGCTCCATAGAGAGCCGGTCACAGTCTCCTGACATGCGAATTGGATGCGGGGAAAACCACATCCAATTTGCAATAGTGTGAAACCAGCCTAATGCCCCGTACACACGGTCGGATTTTCCGACAGAAAATGTGTGATAGGACCTTGTTGTCAGAAATTCCGACCATGTGTAGGCTCCATCACACATTTTCCATCGGATTTTCCGACACACAAAGTTTGAGAGCAGGCTATAAAATTTTCCGACAACAAAATCCGTTGTCGGAATTTCCGATCATGTGTACACAAATCCGATGCACAAAGTGCCACGCATGCTCAGAATACATAAAGAGATGAAAGCTATTGGCTACTGCCCCGTTTAGAGTCCCAACATACGTGCTTTACGTCTCCGCGTTCAGAACAATCAGATTTTCCGACAACTTTGTGTGACCGTGTGTATGCAAGACAAGTTTGAGCCAACATCCGTCAGAAAAAATCATAGGATTTTGTTGTCGGAATGTCCGATCAATGTCCGATCGTGTGTACGGGGCATTAGTGTTTTTTTTAATTCAGCCCACTGGCTGAAAAACGTATGCATGTGTGCCAGTTTAGGTGGTTTTACCCTAATCCTCTGCTCCTAGAATAAAAAGCCCATACACACAATGAGAATATTGGACAATTTTTTTTCCCATGCTAGTCTCATATAGAAAACAAATAGGTTACTAAATTGGAAAAATTCTCATTAGACAGATCACAACTTCAGAAATGATGTCTTGTAATGTATTCTTTAATTTCCGAGCATGCACAGATTTTTTTCATTAAAATACCATACTAATTACATGAAAATCGTTTGTGCTGTTATCTTATGTAGCAATAACTCTCTGCGGAGCTGCTGGTTTAAAGTTGGCTTGTTACCTTCACTCTCCTTCCCTCTGTTTCACCGGCACCGGGTCTAGGGTTCCGTTGAGTTTACCTCCGGACGATACAAGCACCAACACTTAAATACGTTTTCAATGCTTTATTGAACCATTAACGAAGGAAGTAGCAGGAAAGAGGCAGAAGGGAAAACTTCAGGGAAAGCTCAAATACCTTTCTGTATGATTCTTGACAAATGTCCTTTAGAGTTGAAATTACAATAGAATGCGCTCCCCTCGTGGGACACACTGTTTGTTCGCCTGGATAGGCCTCTCTCACTTGCCTAGCAGCCAGTACGTAGCACGAACAAAAGTCTCTGCCACAGACTTGCTTGGGATAAACCTCTGCCACAGGATGTATTGGTTTTGTGGTAAATGTCAGTCACAGTGCTTGAACCTTTAAGCCAAATCTGGCAACACTATGCTGTAAAGTTACTTTAGGATACGTCCTCCAACCGAGTCACTAACCCCCTCTCTAGACCAGCACTCTGCGTGATCCTTCCATGACGGGTCCCCCCCTGGGATCTCCTTGGTTGTCCAGCTTCTTCACTCTGGATAGACAGCTCAGGACCATTCCTCAGCTGCTGTGGAAGGCCCCAGACAAGCTTCTGGGCCCACCCATGCGCCGCAGCGGCGCAGGCCTCCGGAACGGAGGACCGCGAGGTAGCACTCTAAGGCATACCTGTCGGCCAGGAGGGCCAGCAGGTGGCTGTAAAACGACCCTAAAACATGGCATCTGTCCCATAAATACCCTCTCCCAGAATGCAACCACGGAGGACCACCTCACCGAGTTGTCTCCGGGACAGAAGAGCATCCATACGCTTTGACACGTTGCGTTTCCAACACTAGCCAATAGTAACAACGACACCCACCGGCCCAGTATGGAAACACATGCAACGTCAGCCAAGCTGGAACAGAGGCAAATCTAACTTCTCCTAACGAGCAACTTACTAAATTTACCTATCAGATGGTAGATCGCAAATCTACCAGCGCTACATACTCCCCCCACTACAGTAGACGTTGTCCCCAATGTCTGTCCAAAAACAATGACAGTAACTCCCAAGCCTGGGAGTGGGTATTTGAGCTTTAAAATAACTTGGATAGTCAGAGAAGAAAGAAAGACAGTGGAAAGACATTATAAGACTTAGATCTACAAAACATTATGTTCACATCTGCGAACAAAACCATCCTATAATTATACATAACCTCACTATCTATCTAGCTGAAAAGCCTCCCAGCTTGATAGGAGATCCAATAGTTCCTGAAAAGGAAAACACGTTAAACACACACATATATACTGTACAATATCAGGAGCAAAGTCTCATTTTTTTTTCTAAAAAAATGAGCCTCTCTTCCTTTTTACCTATATCAAAATAATCTTAAGTAGTCCATCCCTGTATAATAATTTCTTTGAAGGAAATTCGGCTAGCAAAAAAGAAGTCCTTGGATTTGAAACACTAAACAGATTATGCAGATCTTGACCACGAAGATCTCTTTAAACTGACACTAACTAACTATCTAACTTCAAAGTTCTTTTGTCCATAATCACCAATAAAACCGGGGATCTGGCAAGGTCAGTGTCTTTCCCGTTCTATCCACTGTGGTAATGAAATAGACAACGTCATCTTTTCCGGGTCTGCAGATGACCACTTTGTCAGCATGGATGTGCCGACCGAAGTTCCAGTGCATAAAACATCCACTAAAACGTTCATCCATTTTAACAGAACATCCAGTCTTTCGGAAAGGCATAGGCACAGAAAAATAGTCCCAAACAGCTTCACTGTACCAAAGTTCCCGGTTAAGTTCAATTACTTGCATTATGTCCTTGGGCACATAAGGGAATTCCAAACCATACTCTGCAGCCACACGCTTGTTTTACATTCTCTGCAAACGTGCAAGTTTGGGCAAAGATCTGTCTTTCCCTATACCAGGAGGCACACAAGAATCCAATGATTTGCTCACCATAGACCCAGCCGGCGTCTGTAGTGAACTAGCAACTTTCGGTAAAGCCTCAGTAATAGTACTGTGCGGCTCCACACAGGTTGACGTTTTCCCAGAACTCAGGGCTGTCCATTCAGGGAAAGTCATAGCAGAGGCAACGTCTTCACCTTGTGACCACAACAGTTCTTGCGACATAGTCTCGAATAAGTCATCATCACCGGAAAGACCCGACATGGATTCTATTTCCGAATCTCCCAACTCTTCCACTGGCAAATACTTATTTACAGTCCCAGATACATTCCCCATCAGTGGCTTACCCATTCCTGACGTGGACTTTGATAGCTCCGGTTCAGGTAACCTCTGAGGTAGGCCTCGACCACGGCCATGGGAAGCCTTTACATATCCCACCTTCCTCTGAACAGGCACAATAGGAGTAGGTGTAGTGGATGCAGAAATCACAGTAATGTCTCCTGATGAGACGGCAACAGCAGTGTCTCTCTCCGGAACATTGTCAGTAACAACAGGCAAAGTGGTGGCCTGCCGTTCTCTCTCTGTAGTAGTAGCAGCTTCTACTGTGGCGATACCTGTTGCCCAATCCATCTGATAAGCACGGGGCGACGTGGTAGGTTACTCCACCACAAACAAGTTCTCTCCATATTGCGGACATCGGCCAAACGGACGAAGATGCACGGCCAGTCCTTCACATCGATGGCAAATCATGCCCAGTCCCTCAATATCTCCTGAGGCATACAGAACAAACCTCCCCTGCGGCTTCAAACGAACTCCAGTATCCGTAAGCAGGGTTCCGGTCAGCACAGTATTCAACACAGTGTTTGCAGGGAACATTCTCGGTCCCATAATTGGCTGCATCGCCGAAAAAGACATAGCCACACTCTGATCTTCTCAGCACGATCACGAGGCTTCTCTTTTCCTCTGGCGCCAAACACATACACGCGTCCCACGCGGTATCAAGTAGGGTAAGCTCCTCCCACTTGTTCCTCCAATCATGTAGCTCCCGGGCTTTCACTGGCGCCCCCCGCCTACGCATTCAGAAATAAAGTCCTGCAGTTTTAACCCCTTCTCTTCCTGCAAAATTTTGACAAAGTCCAGCTCTCACCGTAAACTCCCAGAGAAACACTTTTCTGGGTTGCGAGAATTGACAGTCAACAAATCCCGGACGACGCCCCCACATGTAGCAATAACTCTCTGTGGAGCTGCTGGTTTAAAGCGGGCTTGTTACCTTCACTCTCCTTCCCTCTGTTTCACCGGCACTGGGTCTAGGGTTCTGTTGAGTTTACCTCCGGACGATACAAGCACCAACACTTGAGTACGTTTTCAATGCTTTATTGAACCATTAACAAAGGAAGTAGCAGGAAAGAGGCAGAAGGGAAAACTTCAGGGAAAGCTCAAATACCTTTCTGTATGATTCTTGACAAATGTCCTTTAGAGTTGAAATTACAATAGAATGCTCTCCCCTCGTGGGACACACTCTTTGCTCGCCTGGATAGGCCTCTCTCACTTGCCTAGCAGCCAGTACGTAGCATGAACAAAAGTCTCTGCCACAGACTTGCTTGGGATAAACCCGTACAATCCTCTGTCACAGGATGTATTGGTTTTGTGGTAAATGTCACTCACAGTGCTTGAACCTTTAAGCCAAACCCGGCAACACTATGCTGGTCCCCCCCCGGGATCTCCTCGGTTGTCCAGCTTCTTCACTCTGGATAGACAGCTCAGGACCATTCCTCGGCTGCTGCGGAAGGCCCCAGACAAGCTTCTGAGCCCACCCATGCGCTGCAGTGGCGCAGGCCTCCGGAACGGAGGACCACAAGGTAGCACTCTAAGGCATACCTGTCGGCCAGGAGGGCCAGCAGGTGGCTGTAAAACGACCCTAAAACATTGCGTCTGTCCCATAAATACCCTCTCCCAGAATGCAACCCGGAGGACCACCTCCACCGAGTTGTCTCCGGGACAGAAGAGCATCCATACGCTTTGACACGTTGCCTTTCCAACACTAGCCAATAGTAACAAAGACACCCACTGGCCCAGTATGGAAACACATGCAACGTCAGCCAAGCTGGAACAGAGGCAAATCTAACTTCTCCTAACGAGCAACTTACTAAATTTACCTATCAGATGGTAGATCGCAAATCTACCAGCGCTACACTTACAAGACATTTTTTATGCATATTTTGTGATATTTTCACATGAACTGTCATAATAAGCTCTTAAAAGCTCTATACTAATGATCAGATTATCAAACAATCACTCCAAATGCACTTGTTTTCGTCCAATGTTTTCATCATGTGTACTAGGCATTAATGAGCATTTAACCCATGCACAACCCGGGGGTCACGCAGTTTGGCATGTTCGCCCTGGGCGCTGGATGACCTTATCCCGGCACTGCATGTTACAACCTAAATATGGGCGAACATGTAACATGCTTCTAAAGATGGACTTAACCTTTAAGTTCTTTTTTGACCTATGATCTATGACCATAGGACATAGTGTACTTTGTTGCAGTTGCAGAGATTGCCTACAAACTGATGGTATATTTTGCTGAAGCACTGAATTTGGGTTAAATGTTCCCACAGCTGCATATCATGTCATGCTGGAGTCGAGATGTGTTACTGAAATTAAATCAAGTTGTTTATTCATTTCCTCGGATATACTGCATTGCACAAAACTATAAAGAGGTTAATTTCAACAAGAAGGAAACTTGGTGACATTTATTGCTATAAATTAATAATTGTAAGCTCTAGAGTCCTTGAATTCTCATCAACATTTAGGTCAAAAGGAAGAAAAAAAATCAATGCATAAAAAATAATATGCATGGATTTCTGCCAATAAATATGGCGATTTTAAAGATTTAATGCACGACAGAATGATTTAGCATGAAAGCAAACAAAACACTCTCAAGAGTGAGTCAGAAAGAACAGTGCGAGAGTCTATTTCTGCCAAGAGAAACATAAAATGAGGATTTGATGATAATTTGGAAATACTTAGAGGAAAATTTAGAGACAGCAAGGGAGGAAAGAAAAGTTACTGTACTGGCTTAAAAGTTTGCAGCTTTAGCATGTCAAGAGCTGCATGTGACCAATACAGAAGTAGCAACAGCTTGAAGCAATAAACTAGATTTAATTGAAGATGGAGCATGTGGAAAACACATTATAAATCCCCCCCCCCCCAAAAAAAAATCACCCCCTCCCTCCTGGAGGCTCCCTATTGTGTGTTTTTTATATGTATACACTATTATATATATATATATATATATATATATATATATATATATATATATTTGTTGTTTTTTTTTTTTTTTCTTAAGATGGGCTAGTCAGACAACATGCTGGGCTTTTACCTTTTTCACTGACCTGGCATGGTTCTCTCCTGATATAAAGAGAGCATCACTGACAAGATGATGTCAGTGCTCCTCTTGGCTTTAATACAGTATATACACAATATAGTTTCCTATGGCAGACAGAGTCAGAGTAGAAGAGCCTATCCCTTGTCAGCATGCCATAGAGAAAAAAACTTGTTTTCTGTGTAGAAGCAGTGATCTCTCTTCAGAGATTATTAAAACCCCCAGCTTATTCTGCGCTATAGCTCCCCAATTAGCAGAGAGCATAAGCTCCCTAAATAGCCTGTTCTGTGCTTTCCTTGATGCAACCTTAATTTTTTCCATGGGCCTGAAATGATGATCAAGTTCCATTTGCTGCTATCTGCCCATTGAGTGAAAGTACCTTTACTGCCCTTTGAGACAGCCGCAGTGGAAACTGAAATTGCAGTTGACAGTGGTTATCCATGAATTCAGAGAAAGTCAGGCCACAGTAAGAAAGTAAAACTAAATCAGAGAGCTTTTCTGGATAATAAAGTTAAAAGCAGGTATATTGTCATGTCATTTTCAGGTAACTCTTTTACTTCCATTCTATAAAATGAAGCTTGGGTTCACTCTGTACTGGGAGAAATGTGTAAGCTACCACTGCTTAACCCTCCTTCTGAAAATGCTGGCTGCCTGTCGTCATGCTGATCCTACTGCTTTAATGTATTCTAAGTCACTTATGGACATCAATAATAAAGATCATGCGTTCTGATTTCACTTTGTCTCCACTGCCTGTATATTTGTTCAATGAAAGTATAGATGGCAGAGAAAGTCAGGTAGCTAAATTACAACTGTACCCAAATTTCAAAAACTCCCATGTATTCCTCGAAAAAAACAATACATACAGTATACGTGCAAAACTGCACTTAACGAATTTTATGCCGCGTACACACGAGCGGACTTCTCGTCGAACTGAACTCTGAAGAACTTTTCGACGGAGTTCCAACAAAACGGACTTGCCTACACATGATCCCACCAAAATCCAATCGTTTTGAACGTGATGAAGTACGACCGGACTAGAAAAGGAAGTTCAATAGCCAGTAGCCAATAGCTGCCCTTGCGTCGTTTTCGGTCCGTCGGGCTAGCATACAGACGAACCTTTTTTTCTATAGGAATCAAGTCCATCGGAAAGATTTGAAACATGTTCTATTTCACACGATCTGAATGTCCGACTGATTTGTTCCGTCTGACCTTTTCTGCACGAAAGTCCGGTCGTGTGTACGCGGCATAAGTTGTTCTTTTAAAAAATACCTGGTGATCCTACAAGTTCTCAGGTTTTTCTTTAGAAAGGTCACAATGTTGCAGAATTTGCAGTAAATGGACCACAATATTGTTACCCTCAGGCGCTACATGGGGCTGAGCTGCTACATATACTGAGAGGGATGGCTATTAGAGTTGTTACTGCTCATAACCCCCCTCCAATCAGTGCCTGTCTATGTTATTCAGGAGAATACCCTGTGCCTGGAGAACGTGATGAAGAGGGTCCTCCTGGATCCCACCTTCTGGCTGTAGCACACTGAAGACCTCTTCATGTGATGATATCACAGGGTGAAAAACATACCCTCTGTCACCTAGGAGAAGGTAAGTGAAGGCAAACAAAAAAAAAAAAAATCAGAATCCAAAAAAGAAAAAAGAAATTCCCCTAAAAAAATAATACAAATATATAAAAAATACATTCAAAAGGCTGTACCCCAGAACACATGTGCAGTAATATAAACCAAGTAGTAAATCAATGATTAAAGAAGAATTCCATTTATGGTATTTTAACCACTTCCTGCCCAGGCTAGTTTTCAGACTTCAGTGCTGTCACACTTTGAATGACAATTACTTTTATATCATTTTTTGAGATTGGTGGTATTCAATTACTACAGTTTTTTATGTATAAATAAAAAAGACCAAAAACTAAAACAAATGTTTTTCTTCATTCTTGTTATAAAATTTTGAAAATAATTTTTCTTTTTAAGCCAGAATTTATTCTGCTACATTTTTTTTGGGTAAAACCTAAATTAGTGTATAATATTTAGTCTGTTGGAAAATTATAGTCTACAAACTAGGGTATATACATTTGAAAATTGATCAATCCTGATGTACTTACTGCCTCTCATTTCTGGACGCCCTAAAATGCCAGGACAGTACAAATATACCCCAAAAGACCCCCTTTGAAAAATAGGCAGCCCAAGAGGCATGGTGAGTTTTTTTGATGTTGTAATTTTTTGTCATATTCTTTGTGAAACTGAAGAAATTAAATAAAATGTTTTTTTCTTTTTTTTGTTTTACAAAGTTGTCATTTTATGCCTCACACACAGCATAGGCATACTTACAATTGCACCCCAAAAACAATCTGCTATGCCTCCTGAGTGAGATTTTTTTTCATATCCGAGATGCAGAGAGAGGCCCAAAATCCAAGGAGCACCTTTAGGCTTTTACGGAGAGTAAATTTCCTGACTACTTATCATTAAAGATGGGCCGAACACCCCTCTGTTCGGTTTGCAGCAGAACTTCCGAACAGGGGTTTTAACCTGAATAGCGAACCTCATTGAAGTCTATAAGAGCTGAACAGGAAAAATCAAAAGTGCCCATAAGTGAAGGCTTATATGCAAGTAATTGGCCATAAAAGGGGTAAGGTGTCTTAAGGGGTCCCCTTAGTCTGCTTGTAAAGTGGTGCATATGTAGCATATATAAAATGTGCTGCAGCAAAAATGACATTTCTAAAGAAAAAAATTACATTTAAATTGACTTGCAGTTGCAATTACCAGCACGTGGCTATTGAAAAAAAAAAAAAAACGCCATTGGGGTCCCCTCTCCAGTCCATACCAGACCCTTATCTGAGCATGCATGCAGCCTGACAGGTCAGGAAAGGAGGGGGACAAGTGAGTGCCCCCCTTCCTGAACCATACCAGGCCACATGCCCTCAACATGGAGGGGTGCTTTGGGGCAGGGGGGCTCTGCCCCCAAAGCACCTTGTCCCCATGTTGATGGGGACAAGGGTCTCTTCCCCACAACCCTGGGCTGTGGTTGTGGGGGTCTGCAAGACAGGGGCTTATTGGGATATGGAAGCACCCTTTAATAAGATTCCCCCTTCCCCTATGTGAATGAGTATAGGGTACTATGTACTCATACCCATTCACCAAAAAAGTGTCAAAAAGTAATAAAAACACAGAGACAGTTTTTGACAATTCCGTTATTAAAAAATAAAAAACAGTGTCCCCCAATGTAAATCCATTGTCAATCACGCCGCCCACAGCACACAAAAAAGAACAAAAAAAACACTCCGCCTTCATGGACGGCTGACTGACGAATGCCTCCTCTGCTGTTTGACAGTTCTTATATAGGTAAGGGCAGGGCCACCTAGTGACATTACCTGGTGGCACCACCCCTCTTGTGACGTCCTGGACCTCTGCATGCTGGGCCGCCGATGTCACAGGGGGGGGCGGTGCCACCGAGTGATGTCACCGGGTGGCTCCACCCCATAGCTATTTAAAAAACGCAAACAGCGGGCCAGTCAGACTGCGCAAGCGTTCGTCACAAGTAGACGGAAATTAATAAAGGATTGTTAAAAACTTGTCTACTGTTTTTATTAGCTTTGTACACTTTTTTGGTGAATGGGTAGAGGTACATAGTACCCCTTACCCATTCACATAGGGGACGGGATCTGGGGCCCCTTATTAAAGGGGGTTTCCAGATTCTGATGAGCCCCCAGCCCGCAAACCTCCACAACCACAGATCAGGGTTGTGGAGAAGAGACCCTTGTCTTCATCAACATGGGGACAAGGTGCTTTGGGTGGGGGCAAGGCCTCCCTGCCCCAAAGCAAACCCCATGTTGAGGACATGTGGCCTTGTATGGTTCAGGAGGGAGAGAGGCCACTTGCTCACCCCCTCCCCTTTCCTGACCTGCCAGGCTGTCGGGATAAGGGTCTGGAATGGATTTTGGGGCACCCCACTTCATTTTTAAAAAACATTTTGGCGTGGGGACCCGAAGGGTCTGGTTTGGACTGAGGGTCGAACTTTGGTTGTTCAGATGTTCTGCGAACACTGAACAATATGTGGTGTTCTGGGCAAATTTGAAAGCCGCCGGAACATTGTTAAAGTATATGGGACACTAACATGAAAAATCAAAAGTGCTCATTTTAAAGGCTTATATGCAAGTTATTGTCATAAAAAGTTTTTGGGGACCTGGGTCCTGCCCCAGGGGACATGTATCAATGCAAACATTTTTTTTTAAAACTGATGTTTTTTCGGAAGCAGTGATTTTTTTTAATGCTTAAAGTGAAATGATAAAAATGAAATATTCCTTTAAATATCGTGCCTGGGGGGTGTCTATAGTATGCCTGTAAAGTGGCGCATTTTTCCCATGTTTAGAACAGTACCACAGCAAAATGACATTTCTAAAGGAAAAATTGTCATTTAAAACTGATCGTGGCTGTAATGAATTGTCTCGGGAATATAGATAAAATTTACTGAAAAAAAGAGCATGGGACCCCCCGAGTCCATGGTATGAATATTAAGGGGAACCCGAACAAAAATTAAAAAAAAAATTGTGTGGGGGTCCCCCTAAAATCCATACCAGGCCCTTTGGGTCTGATATGGAAATTAGGGGAAGCCTACGCCAATTTTTTTTAAAACATGGCATAGGGGTCCCCCCAAAATCCTTTCCCTTCAGGTCTGGATTTTAAGGGGAACCCTGTGCCAAAATAAAAAAATGGCGTAGGGGTCCTCCCAAAATCCATACCAGACCCTTATCTGAGCACGCAACCTGGCAGGCCGCAGGAAAAGAGGGGGGACGAGAGAGCGCCCCCTCCTGAACCATACCAGGCCACATGCCCTTAACATGGGGAGGGTGCCAAGGGCAACAAAGCACCTTGTCCCCATGTTGATGGGGACAAGGGCCTCATCCCCACAATCCTTGCACGGTGGTTGTGGGGGTCTGTGGGTGGGGGGGTTTATCGGAATCTGGAAGCCCCCTTTAACAAGGGGACCCCTAGATCCCGGCCTCCCCCCTGTGTGAAATGGTAACGGGGTTCAAGTATCCCTACCATTTCACACAAAAAGTGTCAAAATGTTATAACAAAACACAGTTTGGGACAAGTCCTTTATTAAAAAAAAAGAAAAAAAGTCCTACAATGTCCATTCATCTTCTTCTATTACGCCGCCCACACCGTAAAAGAAAAACAAATCCATGACCGACCCCCCTCCATGGGTGGCACCCGCCGTCTGACGCTTCTTTGCTTGTGACAGTTCTTATATAACTGAGGGCGGGGCCACCCATTGACGTAAACAGGTGACCCCGCCCCCCTGACGTACGGGGACTTCCCCATGGCTTTCCTGTGGTGTCAGAGGGGGGTGGGGCAACTTGGTTACATAAACGGGTGACCCCGCCTTCCTCTGACGCCACGGAGAAGCCATGAGGAAGTCCCGTGGTGTCAGAGGGGGGCGGGGTCGCCCAGTTACATCACTGGGTCAGTTATATAAGAACTGTCACAAGTGAAGAAGCATCAGATGGCGGGAGCCTCCCATAGAGGCGGATCGGTTGCGGAATTTTTTTTTCTGTCCAGGCGGCGTGATAGAAGAAGATGAATGGAAATCGTGGGACATTTTTATTTATTTTTTTTAATGAAGGACTTGTCCCAAGCTGTGTTTTGTCGTTTTTAACATTTTAACACTCTTTTTGTGAAATGGTAGGGGTACATTTGTACCCCGTTACCATTTCACACGGGGGAAGGCCAGGATCTGGGGGTCCCCTTGTTAAAGGAGGCTTCCAGATTCCGATAAGCTCACGCCCACAGACCCCCATGACCACCGGGCAAGGGTTGTGGGGATGAGGCCCTTGTCCCCATCAACATGGGGACAAGGTGCTTTGGGGGCTACCCCAAAGCACCCATCCCATGTTAAGGGCATGTGGCCTGGTGTGGTTCAGGAGGGGGGGCGCTCTCTCGTTCCCCCTCTTTTTCTGTGGCTTGCTAGGTTGCGTACTCAGATAAGGGTCTGGTATGGATTTTGGGGGGGAACCGCTATGCCATTTTCAAAAAAATTTGGCGCAGGGTTCCCCTAATTTCCATATCAGACCCGAAGGGCCTGATATGGATTTTAGGGGGACCCCCACACATTTTTTTTTTCTAAATTTTGGTTTGGGATTCCCCTTAATATTCTCACCAGACCCAAAGGGCCTGGTAATGGACTGGGGGAATCCCATGCTCTTTTTTTCAATGAGTTTTATCTATTTTGCCAAGACCCGACAATTCATTACACCCGCGATCAGTTTTAAATGACAATTTGTCCTAATGTCATTTTTCTGTGGTACTGTTCTAAACATGGGGAAAATGTGCCACTTTACAGGCATACTATAGACACCCCCCAGGCATGATATTTAAAGGAATATTTCATTTTTATTGTTTCACTTTAAGCATTAAAAAAAACACTGCTCCCGAAAAACATCCATTTTTAAAAAAAAATTTGCATTGATACATGGGCAGTACCTAGGTCCCCAAACACTTTTTCTGACAATAACTTGCATATAAGCCTTTAAAATGAGCACTTTTGATTATTCATGTTAGTGTCACATAGACTTTAACAGTGTTTGTGTGTTCTGCCAAATTTTTTGCCTGTTCGCATGTTCTGCTGCGAACTGAACAGAAGGGTGTTTGGCTCATCCCTACTTAACAACCAGCTTATACTTCTCAGGAAAGGTTTCACCTGCTGGTGGCACTGTCAGATCTTTGGGCCGCAGTACTGGTGTCCACCAGCGGGTGTCTCCTAGCAGTCTGCAGCTGTCAGGAAAGGTTTCACCTGCTGATGGCACTGTCTGATCTTTGGGCCGCAGTACTGGTGTCCACTAGCGGGTGTCTCCTAGCAGTCTGCAGCTGTCAGGAAAGGTTTCACCTGCCGATGGCACTGTCTGATCCTTGGGCCGCAGTACTGGTGTCCACCAGCGGGTGTCTCCTAGCAATCTGGAGCCGACATCATCTCCTGCAATCAGTCTCAGTTGACACCCGATGTGTATATATATCTGCATTTATACCCGGCAAGCACTCATACGCTTGCCTTGGTATTGTCCTTGAGCCCTGACCTGTAATCCTGTGAACCTGAACCTGAACCTGTTCCTGTCCCTCCTGTGATCCTATACCCCTGCCCTGCTACTATATATATACTAGTTTAGATCGTTGTTATTTGTGGGTCACTGTTTGGCTGTTTGATATGTTTTACACTGTTTGGTATTGGAGGTGCGTTTATATCTGTGTTCACTTATCTTAATAAACTACATTACTTTTTCACCTTACATACGTTTTGGTTCACTTTGTTGCAGTCCACACAGTTCTGGTCACACCTGTTTATGACAATACTGCTCCCTGATTGGGCAAAGCTTTGCTCAATCAGGGTGCAAAATTCACTGTGCAGCGTGCAGTGCATTGCAGGGCATTTGGTGGGGCGAACACCCGCTGAACACCCTGCAAATTTGGGTATTGGACGAATGGGGCGAACAGCCAATGTTCGGCCCGAACTCATACTTGGGCTGAACCATTCGCCCCGGAAGAACTTATAGTCCCTGACTATAGTCTCTGAAATTTTGTAAAGCAAACACCTCAAGATATTTTCTGAAAGGTGCAGTGAGTAGTTTGAAAATTTTATTTTTTTCCACAAGTTTTTAAAATGCAGGGAAGAAAATAAAAATTTACTTTTTACACAAAAGTTGTCAATAAATAAGATATTTCTAACACACATCTTAGGCATAATTAGAACTACACCCCAAAGCACATTCTTCTGCTCCTCCTGAATGTGGGAATACATGTGTGAGACTTTTAGACTTTTTCGCAGCCTAACCAGAGAGACCCAACATCCAAGGAGCACCTTCAGGCTTTCTAGAGCCATAAATTACACATATAATTTCCTGACTATCTATCACATTTTGGAGGTCCTGGAGCACCAGGACAGTAGAAACACCCACAACATGACCACATTTTGGAGAGCAAACACCCCAAGGTGGTATCTAAGAAGCATGGTGAGTCTTTTGAAGTCTAATTTTTGTCTCAAGTTTTTGGAAAATGCAGAAAGAAAATGAAAACTAATTTTTGTACACAAAGTTTTCAATTTAATAAGACATTTCTGACACATGGCATGGGCACACTTGCACACTTGAATTTCACCCCAAAACACATTCTGCCACTTGGGTATGGCAAAAACACATGTATGAGACTTTTTCAATCTTTGGACTGATTATGTACCAGGCACTGAGGGTTGATTTACTAAAATTGGAGAGTGCAAAATCTAGTGCAGCTGTGCATGGTAGCCAGTCAGCTTATAACTTCAGTTAGTTAAATTAAGTTTTGTCAATAAAGCCTGGAAGCTGGTTGTTTTCTAGGCAGAGCTGCACCAGATTGTACAGTCTCCAGTTTTAGTAAATCTCCCCCTCTATCGTGTGTGTATCGCAAAAATCAACTAACACTGTATAGAAAGCAATGTACTGTAATGGTTGCGTCTGTACGAGTTGTCAGGGAATATAGCTTAGCATCACCCTGAGCAGTTCCCATCCCTATAAGTCAAGCAAATCTAGCCTACTGGTACGTGGCTACCCCAGGAATGCCAAGTTCAATGGCCAGGAAGTACAGGAGTCTGAAGAAAGGAAGAACAAAAGGGTTCCTGTGGTTCTAAGAGTGAAGTTGTCCACAAGGGGTGGCTGAGAATGGTATCTTGCAGGAAAATAGTTAGTAGGACATGCAGATTAGTCAGTTCAGAAGACAGGCACAGACATGGTTTGCAAACTGGCAAAGGATTGGTCCCTATTAGGGATGAGCCGAACACCCCCCTGTTCGGTTTGCACCAGAACTTGTGAACAGGCAAAAAATTTGTTCGAACACGCGAACACCGTTAAAGTCTAATGAATAATCAAAAGTGCTAATTTTAAATAGCTTATATGCAAGTTATTGTCATAAAAAGTGTTTGGGGACCTGGGTCCTGCCCCAGGGGACATGGATCAATGCAAAAAAATTTTTTAAAAACGGCCGTTTTTCCGGGAGCAGTGATTTTAATAATGCTTAAAGTGAAACAATAAAAGTGTAATATCCCTTTAAATTTCGTACCTGGGGGGTGTCTATAGTATGCCTGTAAAGGGGCGCATGTTTCCCATGTTTAGAACAGTCTGACAGCAAAATTACATTTCAAAGGAAAAAAAGTCATTTAAAACTACTCGCGGCTATTAATGAATTGCCGGTCCGACAATACACATAAAAGTTCATTAATAAAAACAGCATGGGAATACCAAAATTAAAAAAAAAAATTAAGTGGGGGGGTCCCCCTAAATTCCATACCAGGCCCTTAAGGTCTAGTATGGATATTAAGGGGAACGCCGGCCAAAATTTAAAAAAAAAATGGTGTGGGGTCCCCCTCAAAATCTATACCAGACCCTTTAGGTCTGGTATGGATTTTAAGGGAAACCCTGCGCCAAAATTTAAAAAGAAAATGGCGTGGGGTCCCCCCAAAAATCCATACCAGACCCTTATCCGAGCACGCAACCTGGCAGGCCACAGGAAAAGAGGGGGGGTAAGAGAGCGCCCCCCTCCTGAACCGTACCAGGCCACAAGCCCTCAACATTGGGAGGGTGCTTTGGGGTAGCTCCCCAAAACACCTTGTGCCCATGTTGATGGGGACAAGGGCCTCATCCCCACAACCCTTGCTCGATGGTTGTGGGGGTCTGCGGGCGGGGGGCTTATCGGAATCTGGAAGCCCCCTTTAACAAGGGGACCCCCAGATCCTGGCCCTCCCCCCTGTGTGAAATGGTAAGGGGGTACAAAAGTACCCCTACCATTTCCTAAAAAAAACTGTCAAAAATGTTAAAAATGACAAGAGACAGTTTTTGACAATTCCTTTATTTAAATGCTTCTTCTTTCTTCTATCTTTTTTCTTCTATCTTCTATCTTCCTTCGGTTTCTTCCTCCATCTTCTTCTTCTTCTGGTTCTTCTGGTTCTTCTGGTTCTTCCTCCGGTGTTCTCCTCCGGCATCTTCCTCCGCGGCGTTGGCATCTTCTTTCCTTCTTCTCCTCAGGCTGCTCTGCATCCATGATGGCATGGAGGGAGGCTGCCGCTGTGTGACGCTTCTCCTCTTCTGACGGTTCTTGTGACCCCGCCCCCTCTGATGTCATGGGGAATGCCACAGGGAAGTCCCCGTCAAGTCCCCGTGCGTCAGAGGGGGGCGGGGTCACCGGGTGGCCACACCCCCGTTATTTAAGAACCGTCAGAAGAGGAGAAGCGTTACACAGTGGGAGCCTCCCTCCATGCCATCATGGATGTGGAGCAGCCCGAGGAGAAGAAGGAAAGAAGACGCCAACGCTGCAGAGGAAGATGCCGGACGAGAACACCGGAGGAAGAACCAGAAGAACCAGAAGAAGAAGAAGATGGAAGAAGAAACCAAAGGAAGATAGAAGATAGAAGAAAGAAGAAAGAAGGTAGAAGATAGAAGATAGAAGAAAGAAGATAGAAGAAAGAAGAAGCATTTAAATGGCCGTTTTTATCAATGAACTTTTATGTGTGTTGTCGGACCGGCAATTCATTATAGCCGCAAGTAGTTTTAAATGACTTTTTTTCCTTTGAAATGTCATTTTGCTGTCAGACTGTTCTAAACACGGGAAACATGCGCCCTTTGACAGGCATACTATAGACACCCGCAGGTACGAAATATAAAGGGATATTACACTTTTATTGTTTCACTTTAAGCATTATTAAAATCACTGATCCCGAAAAAACGGCTGCTTTTAAAACTTTTTTTTGCATTGATCCTTGTCCCCTGGGGCAGGACCCAAGTCCTCAAACACTTTTTATGACAATACCATGCATATAAGCCTTTAAAATTAGCACTTTTGATTTCTCCCATAGACTTTTAAAGGGTGTTTCGAGGCTTTTGAACTTGCCCCGAACACCCCAAATTGTTCACTGTTCGGCGAACATGAGTTCGAAGCTCATCCCTAGTCCCTATGGTGACACTATGACTGGTGTGGCGATGATCAGGGAAACTATGATTGGTGCAGACGCTGGTGTGGAGGTGATCAGGGACACTGGGACTGGTGTTACGGTGATGGAGGACACTATGATTGGTACATCATTGATCAGGAACACTGGGACTAGTGTGAAGGAGAACAGGGACACTGTGACTAGTGCAAGGGTATTTAGGGATGCTATGGCTGGTTTGTCAGTGATTAGGGACACTGCAGTGATTGGCAGCACTGTTCTGATGACATTTTACAGCTGAGGCAGTGATAAGAGACAATGGCTGATGGAACTGACATAGAGTGATATCAGAGTAGCCAACATGATCACTGCCACAGCAGTACAATGTCACCATAGTAACATTGCACCCTGCTCTGGTGACAACATGTAAGAAAACAAGTTTACACATTTTTTTTACAACTTTTTTTACTGGGAGAGTGCTTTTTATGCTGTGATTGCTTATACAGTCATGTGTGGCTGCAGTAGTAAACAATGGCTGCCATTCCATGCAGCCATGGCTTGAAACTATGATAGCTGTGATTGGTCACAGCAATCACATGGTATGGGGACAATTTCAGTGGTCCTGTACCATTTGATCACCGCGACCAGTCTAAGCGATCACAGTAGTAAACCACGGCTATATGAATGACAGCCTTTGTTTACTACTGCTGACTGTGATTGCTGTGATTGGTTACAGCAATCGCATTGTACAGGGCCAATAACAGCAATTAGAGATCTTGAAGCACGAGTTCATGCACAAGGCATGTGAGTGGGAGGACATACCTCTACATCCTCTCAGAGTAGTACTTGTCCTGCTCGGCCACTCTATATACAAATGGCTGGATGGGAACAAGTGCCATTCTGGGAGGATGTACAGGTAGGTAGTGGTTAACTTAGTTACAATGGTATAAATGGACTAAAGTATGTATATACCATACCTTGCTTATCCTCCTGGAAGCTGACAATTTCCACTTACTTCCAGGTCCTTTACCAAGTAGCTGCCCAGCTGCATTGTGAACACAGAAGGTTGGCTGCATGGCACAGGCGCCATTCAGAGAAGCTCCACCCCGAGTTCATGCACAAGGCATGTGAGTGGGAGGACATACCTCTACATCCTCTCAGAGTAGTACTTGTCCTGCTCGGCCACTCTATATACAAATGGCTGGATGGGAACAAGTGCCATTCTGGGAGGATGTACAGGTAGGTAGTGGTTAACTTAGTTACAATGGTATAAATGGACTAAAGTATGTATATACCATACCTTGCTTATCCTCCTGGAAGCTGACAATTTCCACTTACTTCCAGGTCCTTTACCAAGTAGCTGCCCAGCTGCATTGTGAACACAGAAGGTTGGCTGCATGGCACAGGCGCCATTCAGAGAAGCTCCACCTCGTCCAATCATAAAACCCTCTACATGCATTGAAAAAATGCAAAGCGGTCTCTAAATGGAACCTTCTCCTGGGTTCAGAATGCAGGGCAGCTGTTTGACCCAGGAACCAGGAGCTAGGTGAGATCACCGGAGTAGTGGCGTCTTCTAGATGGATCATAAAGATATAGTATATGCATGGTTACATTGGTCCAGGCTGTCATATTTGGAATTCTTCTTTAAATTGTACTACAAAAAACAGTCTAAAAAAAGCTAAATGAATACATCACATCTATTCTGTATAGTAAACACTCAACACAGTCACTTGTGCTGAGCAAGGTTTTATTTAGTAGAAATAATTAAAGAACAAAAAAACTAAATCTAAGTATGGTATTTTATTGGTTTTAATTTGGGGTTAGGATTTTGGGATACAGGCATTTAAATAAAGGTATTTATATATATATATATATATATATATATATATATATATATATATATATATATATATATATATATATTTTTTTTTTTTTTTTTTTTTGTGGTATTTATTGTCCCATTGGATTCAAGATGCTTTCCTCTCTTCCTCCTCTTTTTTTTGAGTGGCTTTGTGTTTTTTCATTTGTACTTTGGATTGGATTTTCCTATAGGGCTATTTACCATTCCACTTGCATTTTTAGAAAGAGGTCAGCAAGAGCAGCTTTTATATTCCCTTTAAAGATATCCTTTTATACAAAGTGACAGGTACACTTTAAGATATGATAGGAATGTACATAGCTATTATCTGATGCCGATCATGGTGAAGCCATTTTTTAATATGTTATATGTGCTGCAATAAATGACACAATATTCATCAGAGAAATTACAAGAAGGAATTTAATCTCTGCATGCATAGAAAAAAAAAAGAAAGAGTTAATTTTTTTCAAGTAAGGCTTCTGTCCAAAATTAATTTTGTAGACACATCCCCACTGCACAATGTAGGCTATGATCAGGAAAGAAACCAGTCTAGAAATTGGATTTTCTCAAACCATTTTATTTCACTTGCAATCCCATTTCCTAAGGTCTGCTTTATCCCTTTCTTATTCAGTTGCAAGATTTTATTTTATCCCTTACTATCTCACTGCTCTTCTATGACACTTATTTCATTGAAAATTTGTTTGTGTGGCTCATTGACCAGCCAAAAGGCCACTTGAATGTTCCATTGCATTTATTTCAAAACAAACCCATAATAAAATGCAGAAATCAATATACAAACATAAACTTAAAAATTAATCAGCCAATGTCTGCTTGAAAAAATATTGTTAAATAACTGAAGATAACTGCTTTGTATTGTTTATATAATTTAAAAGAAAACAAAAAATGATTTTTACATTAAACCACTTATTGTATATGCTTTCTAACGTTAAATAATAAACCTGTAGAATGGATGTAAACCAACTGAAACATAATTAGTTTGCTAAAGAACTGTGTATCTTCAATTTTGAGTTCTTAACTAAATATTTATTTTCATGCCTTGTTGCATCTCAGTGCTGCTGATCTCCTGCACCCTCTTTGCAACTATGGCATGTCTACATGCATGCACCCCAGCACTGGCAGCATAGCAATTGTCCGAGCGGGCTCCTTATGGTAACAAGAGACCCATGCTTGTGTAATTTGTATTGAAATGGTCACTTGTAGTTTCTATCAGGAGCTTGACAGAGTTACAATGCAGGAGAACAATTACGAACCATCCTAAAAAGGTAATGCTTGAATAAGTATCTTTCTTGCAGGAACACCAAATATTATTTGCATAAAAGCTGCAGATTTAGAAATTCAAAAAAATTACTTTTAAAATTTACATTAACATTTTAAGACTTATATGAGATTTTAATGATTGGGTTTGCATGTAATTTAGGGCCCATTCATACCTCTGTGTGCTTTTACCTACCTTGGCATGTTACAACCCCTTCTTTCCAAGGCCATTTTTCAGTTTTCAATGCTGTGATTTGACTGGCAATTACTCAGTAATGCAAAAGTGTACCCACTTCCTGTAGCCCCGCTTCGATGTTCGTTTCATCGTAATGATGTCCATGCCTCCTGAGAACGTCATTGTTATGAAACGTGCATCGAGGTGGGGCTACAGGAAGTGTTGTCATCACACCAGAGCACAGAAGTGGTGAGATACACCCGGACTGTATGGGGAAGCAGCCGAGATTGCACTAGGAATAGTTTAGCCGGACTGTGACATGTTAAAGCTTATATACCCAAATGCAGAGCGGAATTCACATTTTAATGTAAGCATATAAATTGTTGGCTTCGTGGTGTGAAAGGTTTTTAATAAAGAGTTTTATACTAATAAAGCTTTCTTGTTTCTCCTTGTTTTTACTTGATCCATATACCCCTGGAGATATTGGAGGAAAGGAATCCTGGATGATTGATCCCTGAAGGGATACGGCGCAAAGTGACCTATTCTTAATGGGGGGGGGGGGGTCATTTTTTTTATTTTTTGGTGAGTTTTTCTTGAGTGAAGGTGAAGGCACAGTGATGGAGTGATTCACTGAAGACTGATATTGTGAATTAGGATGTACATTATTTTGAACTAGCATTTTGACATAAATGACTTTGAATTTGTATTTTTATTTTTTATAATGAACTTGTAAAAAGGACATTTTTACTTTTTAAAAAGGTGTGTGCACTTATTTTTTTTATAACTTTGTCCACATCTACACTTTATATATCAATTGTGATATAAGTGCTGTGTATTGGATTAATTAATTACCAGTTACAGCAGCATAGTGCTAAATAGCAAAAAATTACCTGGTCATGAAAGGGGTAAAATATTCCAGAAGTCAAGTGGTTAAACTTTTTTGTTTGATCTTGGTGAGCTTTGTTACGCACACAGATATACAGATATATGGTAGGTGGATCTACATTGTTATTCTCATTCATTGGAAATTCTTTAGTTTCATAGTGCAGTTTTAGTTAATTTAGAAAATTAACAACTGTGATACTTAACCACTTGACCACTGGGCACTTAATCCCACTTCTTAACCAGACCAATTTTCAGCTTTCAGTGCTCTCACATTTTGAATGACAATTACTCAGTCATGCAACACTATACCCATATGAAATATATGTCCTTTTTTCATACAAATAGAGCTTTCTTTTGGTGGTATTTAATCACTGCTGGGTTTTTTATGTTTTGCGCTATAAAAGAAAAAAGACTGAAAATGTCTGTAAAAAAATGAATTTTTCTTTGTTTCTGTTATAAAATTTTGCAAATTAGTAATTTTTCTTCATACAGTTTGGCCAAAATTTATACTGCTACATATCTTTGGTAAAAATAACCCAAATTGGTGTATATTATTTGGTCTTTGTGAAAGTTATAGAGTCCACAAGTTATGGTGCCAATCTCTGAAAATTGATCACACCTGAAGTACTGACGGCTTATCAATTCTTGAGACCTTAAAAATCCAGGAAAGTACAAATACTCCCCAAATTACCCCTTTTTGGAAAGTATTCCAATGTATTTAGTAAGAGGCATGGTGAGTTTTTGAAGTTGTAATTTTTTCCCACAATTCTTTGCAAAATCAAGATTTTTCTTTTCTTTTTTTTTTCCACAAATTTTTCATATTAGCAGGTTATTTCTCACACACAGCATATGCATACCACAAATCACACCCCAAAACACTTTCTGCTACTCCTCCTGAGTATGGTCATACCACATGTGTGAGACTTTTACACAGCATGGCCACATAGAGAGGTCCAACATGCAGGGAGCACCTTCAGGCGTTCTAGGAGCATAAATTACATGTATAATTTCCTGACTACCCCTTGCACTTTTGAAGGTCCTGAAGCACCAGGACAATGGAAACGCCCCCAAAATGATCACATTTTGGAAAGAAAACACCATAACGTATAATCTATGAGGCATAATGAGTCTTTTGAACATGTCATTTTTTTCTACAAGTTTTTGGAAAATGTGGAAAGAAAATTAAAACACATTTTTTTTTACACAAGGTTGTCCATTTATACAATATTTCTAACACTTAGCATGTACATACCAAAAATTACACACCAAAATACATTCTGCTACTCCTGATTCTGAGTATGGAGATACCACATGTGGAAGACTTTTCGACAGCCTGGCCACATACAGAGGCCCAACATGCAGGGAGCACCAGGTGTTCTAGGGGCATAAATTTCTCAAATCGAATTTGACTACCAATTACACTTTTGTGAGGCACTGTAGTGGCATGGATAGGAACTGATGTGGCATGGATGAGCATGAATGGGGATGAATGAGCCGTGGATGGGAATGGCTGAGCATGGTTAAGCCATAAATGAGGATGGCTGAGTATGGCTGAGTAAGTATGGATGGGATGGCTTAGTACGGCTGAGTATGGCTGGGTATGGCTGGGTATGGCTGAGTATGGCTGGGTACAGCTGGGTATGGCTGGGTATTGCTTAGTATGGTTGGGCATTGCTGAGTATGGTTGGGTATGGCTGGGTATCGCTGAGTATGGCTGAGAATGGCTGAGTATGGCTGGGTATGGCTGAGTACGGCTGGGTATGGCTGAGTACAGCTGGGTATGGCTAGGTACGGCTGAGTACGGCTAAGTACAGCTGGGTACGGCTGGGTATAGCTGAGTATGGCTGGGTACGACTGTGTACCTCTGGGTATGGATGAGTATTGCTGAGTATGGATGGATGAGTGTGATGGGAGGGCCCGTGGAACCAAGAATCCCTTCGAAAGGTTGGGAAACCCATGTTTCAGCTCCCCATGCACCTCTTATGTCTAAGTCACCCTGTGCCATCCTGGCATAGGGTGACTGAGAGAATACAATGGGGACGGAAAGTATTCAGACCCCCTTAAATGTTTCACTCTTTGTTATATTGCAGCCATTTGCTAAAATCATTTCAGTTCATTTTTTTCCTCATTAATGTACACACAACACCCCATATTGACAGAAAAACAGAATTGTTGACATTTTTGCAGATTTATTAAAAAAGAAAAACTGAAATATCACATGGTCCTAAGTATTCAGACCCTTTGCTGTGCACTCATATATTTAACTCAGGTGCTGTCCATTTCTTCTGATCATCCTTGAGATGGTTCTACACCTTCATTTGAGTCCAGCTGTGTTTGATTATACTGATTGGACTTGATTAGGAAAGCCACGCACCTTACAGCTCACAGTGCATGTCAGAGCAAATGAGAATCATGAGGTCAAAGGAACTGCCGAAGAGCTCAGAGAAAGAATTTGGCCAAGGTTACACAAAAATTTCTGCTGCACTTAAGGTTCCTAAGAGCACAGTGGCCTCCATAA
The DNA here is from genome assembly GCF_042186555.1 of Aquarana catesbeiana. Taxonomy (NCBI): domain Eukaryota; kingdom Metazoa; phylum Chordata; class Amphibia; order Anura; family Ranidae; genus Aquarana; species Aquarana catesbeiana. Next base: position 134,751,864 of record NC_133333.1, on the reverse strand, counting down.
TCCTTAAATGGTAGACGTTTGGGACGACCAGAACCCTCCCTAGAGCTGGCCGTCTGGCCAAACTGAGCTATCGGGGAAAAAGAGCCTTGGTGAGAGAGGTAAAGAAGAACTCAAAGATCACTGTGACTGAGCTGCAGTTGGGAGATGGGAGAAAGTTGTAGAAAGTCAACCATCACTGCAGCCCTCCACCAGTCGGAGCTTTATTGCAGATTGGCCCGACAGAAGCCTCTCCTCAGTGCAAGACAAATGAAAGCCCGCATGGAGTTTGCTAAAAAACACCTGATGAGAAATAAGATTCTCTGGTCTGATGAGACCAAGATAGAACTTTTTGGACTTAATTCTAAGCGCTATGTGTGGAGAAAACCAGGCACTGATCATCACCTGTCCAATACAGTCCCAACAGTTAAGCATGGTGGTGGCAGCATCATGCAGTGGGGGTGTTTTTCAGCTGCAGGGACAGGACGACTGGTTGCAATCGAGGGAAAGATGAATGCGGGGATGGGGAATGGGGATATCCTGGACGAAAACCTTCTCCAGAGTGCTCAGGACCTCAGACTGGGCCAAAGGTTTACCTTCCAACAAGACAATGACCCTAAGCACACAGCTAAAATAATGAAGGAGTGGCTTCACAACAACTCCGTGACTGTTCTTGAAAGGCCCAGCCAGAGCCCTGACTTAAACCCAACTGAGCATCTCGGGAAAGACCTAAAAATGGCTATCCACCAATGTTTACCATCCAACCTGACAGAACTGGAGAGGATCTGCAAGGAGGAAAGGCAGAGGATCCCCAAATCCAGGTGTGAAAAACTTGTTGCATCTTTCCCAAAAAGACTCATGGCTGTATTAGATCAAAAGGGTGCTTCTACTAAATTCTGAGCAAAGGGTCTGAATACTTAGGACCATGTGATATTTTAGTTTTTCTTTTTTAATAAATCTGCAAAAATGTCAAAATTCTGTGTTTTTCTGTCAATTTGGGGTGCTGTGTGTACATTAATAAGGAAAAAAATTAACTTTAATGATTTTAGCAAATGGCTGCAATGTAACAAATAGTGAAAAATTTAAGGGGGTCTGAATACTTTCCGTCCCCACTGTATATCTTAGATTACTTAAAATGGGACAGTAATATTTATCCACAATATCTCCCAGGATATATGTAAAGACTATTCTTGGTTTGTTTGATTCTGAACTCAACTTGTTAGTTGAGAGAGCTGATCACATTGGCCTCTATACAATGTAGGAGACAGGCCAACTCCTGCTGGAGCTCTTGCTATTGTGTGAAGGTGTCCTGTGTTTATACTTATGATAATGTATAATCTACAGTGTGAAGCTCGGTGACAACAAGTTTGACCTGTAGTGAAATCCTGATTAATCATAACAATGCTCAGGAGGGCACGGAGTCACTTTGGCTGCTTTAAGGGATTAGTTAATTAGCTCATGTTAATTAGGTTTCTGGTTACAGTTGTATTGTTAGAGTAATATGAGCAGGAGGGGGGACCTCCTCTTTTACTGTATATAAGACTTGTATTTTGGTTCTAATAAGGAGTCCATGTTCAGCAACTAAACAAGTATCGTCTTGTTTTGTGCTTGTGAGCGGTTGGAATATCTGATATCTATATTCAGACTGGGAGGAAGTGGTATATGACGAAAACACTCAAGCGGAGTGTGGGACATTTCGTTACATTGGTGGCAAGCAGTGGGACGCTTCCTGCAGTCTGGGACATCAAACTTCCACCTGGATCCCAGATTCGGATAGCAGGAGAGGAGAGGTACAGACACCAGCCACCATGGAAGAGGAATTCAGAAGGAGGTTACGAGAGATGCAGATACAGCACAGAGGACCAGTATCAGAGCAGGTCCTGCTGGGATGGTTTGATTCTATCCACTGCTAGCCCGTGAGCAGCGTCACCAGGGAAAAGTTCTCCCCTCCATCCAGGAAAGGTACTGGTTGCAGTATGGATTGTGGGTGCTGTTTTTGGGAGAAAAACCGCGCAAGGAGCAGACAGCAGAATTAAGCAGGCTGGTCTAGGCAGAGATGTGGCTGGATGAGAGCTACAGAGCCCTCCGGTGGCATGTATCCCAAGTATGCCCTTGGATAGCGGATGACAGCTCAATGGAAGGCTTTGGCTACGGCGGCCTGGGACTGTTGTATGTGAAGCTGACAAGGGACCCTAACTTTGGGAGGGATTTGAAGTGGCGGTTGGAAGAAATCATGGATTTCAGAGAAGGGCTACTGAATGTCTCGGAAGTGCACTGGGCACTGGAAGATATAGAGTTTCTGGCCCTTCAGGAATGGGAGCTGGAGATCGCCTACATACGGCTGCTAGACTCTGCTCAGCGCCAGGGCTGGGCTCCCTTTGCCTGGGACTATCAGGAAATTCCAGTTGACAACTCTGAAATCCTGGATGAAGAGTCGGCAATGTGACAGAGTAACAATGTGCTTTGCCAACCTGCCCCCGCAGCTATGGACGCGGGGGTCTTATGGCGGATGTAGCAAGTACTAACTGACCTTGATGATCCTATTTCTGCATGAGATGATCTTGGATGGAGGAATGTGCCTGTCCAGCAGCATGCCAGAGAATCGGCAGTGAAAAATATGGAGATAGCCATCCCTTAAGCTGAAGTGCTGACATCAGGGCAGAGCTCTGCTAACCTCTGCCCAGCACCGATAGCATCTTCTGGGTTCCACGGACAGGAGATAGTGAACCTCTATCCCCAGCCACCAGTTGCAGAGACAGGGGATTTGATAGACTTTTCTACTGAGAAAAAACAACCTGATGAGCCTCCAACAGAAGAGCTGGTATCAGAGCCAAACTTCACTGTGCTCTGCCCAGCACCAACAGCAGTATCTGTGGAGTTGCAAGGAACTTCCCCAGCTGAAGCACTGGTTACCAGACAGAGGGTCCAAGACCTCTGCCCCACACCTGTGGCAGCTCCGGAGGCTCAGGGTGAGAAGGTGGTGATTACTTCCCAGCAGCAGATACAGGGGGAGAAGGGAGAGAAGGTGTTCGTTGTCCCTCCCCAACAGTCGGCCAGGGTGGAGAAAACGATCTTTCCTCCCCAGCAAAGATCCGTAACCTGGAAGACAGTACCATAGACATATCTTCACAGCAGCTAGATGAGGGAATGGAAAAGAAAGAAGCCAGCTCACCTCCCCAATGGCAGCTACACAGATTGGGAGTGGAGGAATCCAGTCTCCTGCCCCAATGGTTAGCCGAAGCAGATGATGTGGAGTCCCCAGCAGAAGTGCTGGCAACAGGGCAGAGTGCTACCAAACTCTGCCCAGCACCGGCAACAACTGTGGAGTTCCAGGGAGCTGTGGCAGTCGACTCTTCTCTCCAGCCACAGATTACAGACAGTATGGACTAAATGGACTGTTCATCAGAGGATGTTATAGATTATGCATCACCTGCTCAAGTACTGGCAGCAGGACAGAGCACTGCAGAACCCTGCTCCACACCCGTGGCAGTTTTGGAAGCCCGAGGTGAGAAGATGATGGTTCCTCTTTCCCAGTCAATTTCAGAGATGCAGGGAGGAGAAGCAGTCATTTCCCCTCCCCAACAAGGGTTCGTACACCTGGGAAACAATACCAATGAAAGGTAGTTCCAACAGCAGATGGCGCCCCAGAATTATGACACCAACCCAGCTAAAGTGCTGGCAACCGGATAGAGGGTCCAAGACCTCTGCCCCACAACTGCGGCAGTTCTGGAGGCCCAGGGTGAGGAGGTGGCGGTCACTCCCCAAGCAGCAGATCAGGACCCAAGAAGAGAATGCAATCGGCACCTCACAACTCCAACTAGCATAAACCCAGCAGAAGTGCTGGCAACCGGGCAGAGTGCTACCAACCTCTGCCCAGCACCGGCAACAACTACAGAGTTCCAGGGAGCCGGGGCAGTCGGCTTCCTTCCCCAACAGTTAGCCGGAGCAGATGGTATGGGGTTTCCAGCAGAAGGGCTGGCAACAGGGCAGAGTGCTGCTGGCCTCTGCCCTCAACTAACAGAGGACGGATTTCCTGTAAAAGTGGATGGGACTTCAGTATACCCCAAGGATGCTGGGCAGTCGGCCCAGATGCCCAACATTATGACGGACTGAGCCCAGCCACCCTGTCTTCTCTCCTGCGGCTAAAGGGACTCCAGGGGAAGGACCAGTCCACACTTCCCCCAACAGTGGGTATGTTCTATGAGAGAGGCAGAGGTTGGCTGGGTGAGTAATGCTGTGTTTGGAACAATTTATTTGGGGTACTGTGTGGGTACAGGCATTAGAGGACTGGAACTATGGACTAACTTCGGAGTCAACCTGTCTGGGGTCTCCTCCTGTGTTAGTCTTCTGCCGAAAGGGGAGAGATGTGACGGGAGGACTTATGGAACCAAGAATCCCATGTTTCAGCTCCCCATGCACCTCTTATGTCTAATTCACCCTGTGCCATCCTGGCACAGGGTGACTGAGAAAATACATCTCAGTCACCCTGTGCCAGGAGCTCAGGAGGGTACGGAGTCACATTGGCTGCTTTAAGGGATTAATTAATTAGCTCATGTTAATTAGGTTTCTGATTACAGTTGTATTGTTAGAGTAATATGAGCAGGAGAGGGGACCTCCTCTTTTACTATATATAAGACCTGTATTTTGGTTCTAATAAAGCGTCCATGTTCAGCAACTAAACAAGTATCGTCTTGTTTTGTGCTTGTGAGCGGTTGGAGTATCTGATATCTATATTCAGACTGGGAGGAAGTGGTACATGACAAAAGCACTCAAGCGGAGTGTGGGATGTTTCGTTACACTGAGCATGGATGGATGGATGAGTATTGCTGAGTATGGATGGATGAGCATGGATGGATGGATGAGTATTGCTGTGTGGATGGCTGAGCATTGATGGATGAGTATGACAGAGGGATGGCTGAGCATGGATGGATGGATGAGTATAACAGAGGGATGGCTGAGCATGGATGGATGGATGAGCATGACAGAGTGATGGCTGAGTATGGATGGATGGATGAGGCTGCAATGGGCACAGAGCAGCACTGTGGGCACTACAGATCCAGCCCAGAGTGCTGCTGCACCTGATCTCTCCCCTCTCCACTCACACTTTACAGATCGGTACAGAGAGGGGAGAGAGGAACCGGACATGATGTTTGTTTACAAGTGATCGCTCCATCATTTGGCGATAGGGGACTCAGTTGATTGACAGCCTCAGGTCTGTGCCTGTGTGCTGTGTCAAGGGGGGTGTGTCCCTTCCAATCAGCTATAAGAGCTCTACAGAGTGTAATTTCAGCTCTCCGTCCCCTTTTTTTTTTGAATATCAGACAAGCGTTATAAATTCTGGACTTTGAACGGATGAAAGGAAGGGAAGACGGCAGATAAACAGATACAACTTATGTGGGAGGATTTGTTTTATCTCTGTATATCACCTGAGGCCAGTCACTTCACTGGGTATATGTAAAAGTTCACAACCTTAATATACTTAGGGAATGCAAAGCAGCAGGGTGATGGCTATGTTTACTCTATGGAGAGCCTATTAGTTTGCAATGTACAACCACAGACAGAAAAACAAAAATCTGATCTTGAATTGGGTGTAAATTATAGGGTGAAGTATGTACAGTGTGAACTGCCCAGATCCTTTCTCTGGGCCAGAGCCTAAACTTAATTTCTGAAGGTGGGCAGCTTGGCTCAAGGCTGCTTTTTCCTCCCAATTTAAACTAGACAAATGTTAGCAATTCACTAAAGGATTGCAGGGACATACTAAAACATTTAATGTGAAAATGGCTTAATGTAGCTTAACGTGTAACAAAGTCCCTAAACCTCTATCAATTGCCCTGAAACTTTGCACATCCTAAGTTTTTAACGTTTCAGACCTATCCTAGGAGTTTCATGCATTTCGGTGTTTCACAAGGCAAACTAGGGACATTAAGCTTGTTTTCTTGGGGAGCTTAATGTGGCTTAAGGTACAAAAAAAAGCTTAGATATTAACCAATTTCCCCAAACTTCACACAATATAAGACTCTATCTATGTTAACATATTCTGAAAATTTTAGCTCATTTGGTAAATCACACCAAAAGTTATTCACATTAAACTATATTTTACAATGCTAAAACATTTAATGTGAACAGCTTAATGTAAAAAGCTTAACGTATCATATTGTGCCTAAACCTCATCCAATTGTCTTAAAACTTTGCTCAGTCTAAGTTCTCAACTTTCCAAACCTATCCTAGAAGTTTTATGCATTTTGGTGTTCCACAAGGCAAACTAGAGACATTAAGCTTGTTTTTTGGGGAGCTTAATGTGGCTTCATGTACAAAAAAGACCTTAAATGTTAACCAATTTCCCCCAAACAATAGAAGATGCTGTCTATGTTAACATATAATGAAAATTTCAGATCGTTTGGTAAATCACACCAAAAGTTATTCACATTAAGCTATATTTTACAATGCTAAAACATTTAATGTAAACAGCTTAACGTAAAAAGAGCGTAATGTACCATAATGTGTCTAAACTTCAAGCCATTGCCTTTAAACTTTGCAAAACACAAATTTTCAGCTTCCCTGGACCTATCCTAGATGTTTTTTTTATTTCCCACAAAGCAAGTGAGTGACATTAAGCTTGTGTAGCCTCTACCACTTTTTGTGTAGTGGCTATAGTGTGGGACAGCCAATGGGGTAATATTATGAGTGTGTGTGGCTCATCAGCCAATCACTGTGGGTTTCTTGGCTTGTGGTGCAGGCTGGGAAAGTGCATATATATTCATGAGAATTGCTATGGGCTCAATCTTACCAAATGATCTGAAATTTTCAGAATATGTTGACATAGACAGTGTCTTCTATTGTGTGAAGTTTGGGGGAAATTGGCTAACATCTAAGCTCTTTTTTACATTAAGCCACATTAAGCTCCCAAAAAACAATCTTAACGTCCCTAGTTTGCCTTGTGGGAGACCAAAACCCATCAAACATATTGGATAGGTTTGGGAAGTTGAGAACTTAGGCTGTGCAAAGTTTCAAGACAATTGATTGAGGTTTAGGCACATTATGGTACATTAAGCTCTTTTTACATTAATCTGTTCACAGTAATGTTTTAGCATTGTAAAATATAGCTTAATGTGAATAACTTTTGGTGTGATTTACCAAATGATCTGACATTTTCAGAATATGTTAACATAGACAAAGTCTTCTATTGTGTGAAATTTGGGGGAAATTGGTTAATATTTAAAACAAGCTTAATGTCCCTAGTTTGCCTTGTGGAACACCAAAATGCATGAAACTTCTAGGAGGTTTAGGCATATTATGGTACATTAACCACTTCAGCCCCGGAAGATTTGGCTGCCTAATGATTAGGCCATTTTTTGCACTTCGGCACTGCACTGATTTAGCTGACAATTGCACGGTTGTGTGATGCTGTACCCAAACAAAATTGACATCTTTTTTTTCCCACAAATAGAGCTTTCTTTTGGTGGTATTTGATCATCTTTGCGGTTTTTATTTTTTGCGCTATAAACAAAAAAAGAGCGACAATTTTGAAAAAAACACAATATTTTGTACTTTTTGCTATAATAAACATCCCCAATTTTTTTTTTAAAAAAGTACATTTTTTTCCTTAGTCTAGGCTGATATGTATTCTTCTACATATTTTTGGTAATAAAAATCGCAATAAGCATATATTGATTGGTTTGCGCAAAAGTTGTAGCGTCTACAAAATAGGGGATAAATTTATGGCATTTTTATTATTTTTTTTTTTACTAGTAATGGCGGCGATCTGCAATTTTTATCAGGACTGCGACATTATGGCGGACACATCAGACACTTTTGACACATTTTTGAAACCATTGACAATCATACAGCGATCGGTGCTATAAAAAGGCACTGATTACTGTGTAAATGTCATTGGCAAGAAAGGGGTTAACGCTAGGGGGCGATCAAGGTGTTAACTGTGTTCCCTGACTGTGTGTTCTAAGTGTGGGGGGAGGGGACTGACTATAGAAGATGACAGATCGTGGTTCCTAGCTATTAGGACCTCACAATCTGCCTCTCCTCTCCTCACAGAAGATGGATTTGTGTGTTTACACACACATGTCCCTGCTCTGCCTCTTGTGCCATGATCATGCGTGGCCGGCAGTCATCTTGACCGCCGGCCAAAGTTTCAAGACAATTGATTGAGATTTAGGCACATTATGGTACATGAAGCTCTTTTTACATTAAGCTGTACACATTAAATGTTTTAGCATTGTCAAATATAGCTTAATGTGAATAACTTTCAGAATATTTTGGCATAGATAGAGTCTTATATTGTGTGAAATTTGGGGGAAATTGGTTAATATCTAAGCTCTTTTTTGGACGTTAGGCTACATTAAGATCCCCAAAAAACAAGCTTAATGTCCCTAGTTTGCCTTGTGAAACACCGAAATGCAATAAACTCCTAGAATAGATTTGGAACTTTAAAAACTTGGGATGTGCAAAGTTTCAGGGCAATTGTTTGAGGTTTAGGCACTTTATTACACATTATGCTACATTAAGCCATTTTCACATTAAATGTTTTAGTATGTCCCAGGATTACATTTGGTAAAAAAACACTGTTCCAGCTAACCTAAATTGATTTTCATTAAGGCTACAAATTTAGACTCAAAGCCCATTTCCAGCATTTTTTTTGTTTTAGACAATTTGAGGAAGGTAACGGGTGAGGGGCTGAGTGGAGATATTTCACCATACACACATCAGTCAGAATGGGACTTCAAACCTGTGATCACGGTGTCTAGTAGAGAGAAGTCTTCAAACATTAAATTAATTTGTGATTTCAAGAAGTCATGCAAAGGAAGCTAATATTGGAAGATGTCAACAGGTATGTCACAATAAACGATATCTTGTAGGACCACCCATTAATCACTAAAACATTACTATATGGTATACCTTCTGTAGCCCACAGAAACCCTACCCCATGCTATCCAAACTTTAAAATATTTTGGCTGCAAGTAGGCTTGAAAGTGTTGATATTGGATATATTGTTGTATTGGAGTGAACTAAAAGGATCACCTGGTGTGCAGAGAGATTGTAATTGTGACTCAAGAGGGGATGTGTCAGTGAGGTGCCATCATCATCATCTGTGCTGCTGCACACTGCTCTCAGTGTCACTGTGTTTAGCCTAAATACTAAAATTTCCAGTTGAAACTGTAATTTTATAACCTTTGGAAATGCCAGTAAAAACTTGGCTGTGCCAGTAAATTGTGGGTGTCATGTCAGTAAATTTCAATCTGGTGGGTTGGCAACTCTAGGCCACACTCTTCTTAACTTGGTTTCCCCATTTTTTAAAAAATCTGGGTTCAGCTGTGGAGACCACACTTACATGGTAAGTTGGCGTGAAATTTTCTATTAGTCTGACACGTGCCATTTTTTGTTGTTGTTTGTCCTTGTAGCTGTAGCTGCTGGATCATGTGAACGGACCAGACCAGATTAAAAATAGGTAAGTACACAGATCTTTTTAATACGGGGTATGCGGGATAGATATAAGAAGGGAGAAGGAAACATGTTTTAGAAAAGTTACAGTTAGCCCTATCTTCCACTTTAAAGTGGAACTAAAGTGAGGAATGGTCACCTTCCCAGCACTCCCTTGCTGGCACCGGTATTTTCTCCTGTGTGCCAGGTTTTGGATATCTTCATTAGCCGGCACGAGATGATGTCACTCCTGCGCATGCACAGGAGCTAGTCATTCCGGCACACAGGATTGACCCAGCCATGGTGAGCCAAACTGCGCATGTGTAGCTCTGTTTACAGTTCAGTCATCACTGTGAGCAGGCAGGTAGGTGTGTTTTATTGCATAAGAAACATTGCATGTTTATTTTGCAATAAAATGCCTGCCTGTTCTCAGTGTATCATAAAGGAACTATAGTTGTGCTTTAAAGGTGAAGTCCAGCCTTAGCTTTTTAGGCTGGGCTCCTCCTATGGGTCACAGGTGTGCAATTAGTTTTGCACTCCTGTAACCCGTTTTCAGTGGAGAGCGGTCTGAAGTCCACTCTCCGCTGCCATCGTCACTGCCATCAGTCGAGGCAACATGTCATCCCGACTTCCCAAGTCTGGATCCGCCAGCTGCCTTGACTGATGGCAGTCTCAGTGAGCCACTGAGAGCCTGAGACGGCCGCTCCCTGCCCCTCCACAGCTCAGAGCTCCAGTGAGCGTGAAGAAGCAGAGAGGAGAGATGCTGACTGACAGGCAGCAGCTCTCCTCTCTGGGATCTGTGAGAACAGAGTCATCAGCGGTGTTTGATGGCTCGGTTCTCAGTACAGAGGCGCCGGGGGACAGATGCAGCATTGGTCTGATGCTGCATCCCCCAATGTAAGTATGAATCTAAAATTAAAAAAAAAAAAAACTTCTCTTTTAACTCATAAGTACTGTTACCCGTATACTATAGTTGAGATTTAATATTGCTCAGATATAATTTGGGTAAATGAGAGTTCTTTGACCATTAGTGAAAGCTTTAACACAATAACAAAAATGTATTGGTATATAGTAAAGAAGGCCTAGACTAATACACGGCAATCTATCTAATTGTACAGGAAAAGGGTAAAAATCATGGATTACATGAAGGAATACAGAGTATATTCCTTAAAACATTAATCTACAAACAGTAGGACAGAAAATACATAAGACCAACATATTTAGATACAAGTACAAGGAAGATTTCCCGTATTTACCATTCCCATAGAGGTTCCATTCACATGACTGCTCTGCCATCGAGTGTGCGTTTCCTTCCCATCTAGTCTGCGTATAACATTACAGGCTGATGCCTCATTGGTTGGCATGGCGTGGCTCTGATTGGTGGGCCTCCCTATTCCTGGTTCAGGATTGGCTACATCTCCAATCCTTATACTTTGCATAAGTCAAATACAAATAACCAATCTGAGTGATTATAGCAACAACCTAATATAATATTCCTGAAATACAGATTGGTGAACAATCCAACCCATAATTAATATATTCCTCCTGTGTAAAAAACACACAATACTAAAAGCAACTATCTGCTGTGATAGTAATCATGTATAACAACAAACATAAAACACATAATGTCCTCTAGTGAAAAAAAGTGCTGATTCTCTGGAAAGTCCATATATCATGAAAAATAAAAAAGTGACAGTTGATCTTCAAAACTCTATTTGGTGCTTCTTAAAAGGTGTCCCTAAGAAATGCACTCAGCGGAATCATTCTCCCCACAAGGAGGTATTACACCTTCACAGTATTTGCCACTGTAGCACACAGGAAAACCCTTTTGGTCCTATTTCAGCTGGTTGGTTCTGTGTTTGCAGTGTAAGGCATGCCACTTTATTATTTTTCACGACCAGGTTGTTGCTGTAATTACTCAGATCATTTGCTTATTTGCACATGTATGTGGCTTGGTTTTTTTGTATCATTTGCACAGTTATTACACCAGGAATTCACTCTATAGATTTAGGGATCCTTCACAAGCCAGGGGTTTAAACACTCCACACCAGAACAGGGCCACTTCTACCCTCCATTTTCTATCTGCTCCCAGTTTGACCGCCATGCAGGTGCACAGCTCCGAACACACACTGTCCAACTGAGAGTAGCAGCTGTGATGAATTTTCAGAAGGTCGGTAATGACAGAACTAAAGTTTCTTTTAACTCTGTTTAAAGTAGTACTTTACTTTCTCAATAAACATAAAATCATTTAAGTTCATTTTTTTCCTCATGAATGTACACACAGCACCCCATATTGACAGAAAAACACAGAATTGTTGACATTTTTGCAGATTTATTGAAAAAGAAAAACTGAAATATCACATGGTCCTAAGTATTCAGACCCGTTGCTGTGAAACTCATTTTTAACTCAGGTGCTGTCCATTTCTTCTGATCATCCTTGAGATGGTTCTACACCTTCATTTGAGTCCAGCTGTGTTTGATTATACTGATTGGACTTGATTAGGAAAGCCACACACCTGTCTATATAAGACCTTACAGCTCACAGTGCATGTCAGAGCAAATGAGAATCATGAGGTCAAAGGAACTGCCTGAAGAGCTCAGAGACAAAATTTTGGCAAGGCACAGATCTGGCCAAGGTTACAAAAAAAATTCTGCTGCACTTAAGGTTCCTAAGAGCACAGTGACCTCCATAATCCTTAAATGGAAGACGTTTGGGATGACCAGAACCCTTCCTAGAGCTGGCCGTCTGGCCAAACTGAGCTATCGGGGGAGAAGAGCCTTGGTGAGAGGTAAAGAAGAACCCAAAGATCACTGTGGCTGAGCTCCAGAGATGCAGTCGGGAGATGGGAGAATGTTGTAGAAAGTCAACCATCACTGCAGCCCTCCACCAGTCGTGGCTTTATGGCAGAGTGGCCCGACGGAGGCCTCTCCTCAGTGCAAGACACATGAAAGACCGCATGGAGTTTGCTAAAAAACACCTGAAGGACTCCAAGATGGTGAGAAATAAGATTCTCTGGTCTGATGAGACCAAGATAGAACTTTTTGGCCTTAATTCTAAGCGCTATGTGTGGAGAAAAACAGGCGCTGCTCATCACCTGTCTAATACAATCCCAACAGTGAAGCATGGTGGTGGCAGCTTCATGCTGTGGGGGTGTTTTTCAGCTGCAGGGACAGGACAACTCGTTGCAATCGAGGAAAAGATGAATGCGGCCAAGTACAGGGATATCCTGGACGAAAACCTTCTCCAGAGTGCTCAGGACCTCAGACTGGGCCGAAGGTTTACCTTCCAACAAGACAATGACCCTAAGCACACAGCTAAAATAACAAAGGAGCGGTTTCACACCAACTCCGTGGCTGTTCTTGAATGGCCCAGCCAGAGCCCTGACTTAAACCCAATTGAGCATCTCTGGAGAGACCTAAAAATGGCTGTCCACCAACGTTTACCATCCAACCTGACAGAACTGGAGAGGATCTGCAAGGAAGAATGGCAGAGGATCCCCAAATCCAGGTGTGAAAAACTTGTTGCATCTTTCCCAAAAAGACTCATGGCTGTATTAGATCAAAAGGGTGCTTCTACTAAATACTGAGCAAAGGGTCTGAATACTTAGGACCATGTGATATTTCAGTTTTTCTTTTTTAATAAATCTGCAAAAATGTCAACAATTCTGTGTTTTTCTACCAATATGGGGTGCTGTGTGTACATTAATGAGGAAATAAAATGAACTTAAATGATTTTAGCAAATGGCTGCAAAATAACAAAGAGTGAAAAATTTAAGGGGGTCTGAATACTTTCCATCCCCACTGTATATATATATATATTTTGATATTTATTTATATATCTATAAATCTATAGATATATATCTATAGATATAGAGATATCATTTTTTTTTTCTCTTAACAACAAACATGTTATATTCATCTGCTCTGTGCAATGGTATTGTACAGAGTGGACCTGAACCTCCTTTTCTAGGGTCCCCCACTGGTCCACTCGGCTCCTCCTCTTCTCGGTGTGCCACCATAGGAAGCTGCTACCTATGGTGGCGCACTTGCAGGCTTGCTCCTAAGCCAGGCCCTGTGTATCTATTGGCACACACAATGTGGCTTGGCCCCACCCCCTGCTTCTTTCTCACCGCATTTGATTGACAGCAGGAGCCAACTGCATTAATCATCTGCCCTTACACAAGATGGCCATGGCTATAAATGCTAGGGAGATGATTTACTAAGTGATTTCTCAACAAAAATAAAGAATGAAGACATGGATAAATGGGTGAGTTTGCTCTGAATATAAAAGAATGTATTTATTAGTAGTTTTGGTTTGTGGTGCTTGAATACAGTTAAACCAGATTTTCACCCTAAAAGCGAAGTTCCACTTTAGCCACTTGACTTCCGGAAGATTTACTCCCCTTCATGACCAGGCCATTTTTTGTGTTACGGCACTGCGTTACTTAAACTGACAATTGCGCGGTCATACAACACTGTACATAAATTACATTTATGTAAATTTTTTCCCCCACAAATAGAGCTTTCTTTTGGTGGTATTTGTTCATCATTGCTTTTTTCATTTTTTGCACTATAAACAAAAAATATCGACAATTTTGAAAAAAAAAACTATATTTTTTACTTTCTGTTATAAAACATATCAAATAAAAAATGTAAAAAAATCTAATTTCTTCATATATTTAGGCCAATATGTATTCTGCTACATATTTTTGGTAACAAAATCCCAATAAGCGTATATTGATTGGTTTGCTCAAAAGTTATAGTGATCAGTGACTTATAGCGGGACTGTGATCTTGCACTAACTGACACTGATACTTTATGGGAACCAATGACACTCATACAGTGATCAGTGTTAAAATTATGCACTGTCACTGTACTAATGGCACTGGTTGGGAAGGGATCTAGGGCGATCAAAGGGTTAAGTGTATACTTAACCAGTGTTTTTGTGCAGACAGTGTGCTGCTTTTACTATGGTATGTGCTGGATTTTATCCCCTGCTTTGCATGTTATTGCCTTGCCCTGCTTTTGTTTATTTTATATATAAATATACTGTATACTGTATATGTTTGACTCACTTGGCCATTACCACCCTAACTTTTATTTCTGTCCTTCAGGGGAAATACTGCAGATAATGAGCTTTAAAAAAGGGTCTCATTTATTGCTTCAGTAATTCCTCGCTGCTTGATAATATTTTTAAAAGGAATACATCTGCAAAAATGAAATGATAAGTGAAAGTTGGTCCATTCTCAAGAGATGCATAGGATGAGATTTTAAAAAATGTCCCTCTTACCTTGTTAATTTCTCAACACAGATTAACCCACTTATTTATTATACTCTGCCTTCATCACTGCCTTCATTATACAGCAGTCGAATTACACACAGCTAAATTAAGAACACATCTTTTATGAGGAAGATGCCTGATGAAGAAGAGAAACCTTTTCTACTCGTTATAGAGCTGTAATAAATTGCCTGGTTCCTAGGATAAAGTATTGAAAGTTACAATGAAGCTCTGTACCGTTACAATGCCTGCAAATACTTTATTCTGCTCACTTGGTTACTGAGAGGAGCTGCACATTAATAAATATGAAACTACAACTTTACATAGACTTGTTAGCTTGGCAAGGAAAAGGTAGCTGTAGAGCTAATCTAGGCATGATGTTTATTGTACAGTTACATTGGTCCAGCATGGAACAATTTACACTATATTTCTAAAAGTATTGGGACACCTGCCTTTACACGCACATGAACTTTAATGGTATCTCAGTCTTAGTCAGTAGGGCTCAATATTGAGTTGGCCCACCCTTTGCAGCTATAACAGCTTCAATTCTTCTGGGAAGGCTGTCCACAAGGTTTAGGAGTGTGTCTGTGGAATGTTTGACCATTCTTCCAGAAGCACATTTGTGAGGTCAGGCACTGATGTGGACAAGAAGGCCTGGCTTGCAGTCTCCGCTCTTATTCATCCCAAAGGTGTTCTATCGGGTTGAGTTCAGGACTTTGTGCAGGCCAGTCAAGTTCCTCCACCCCAAACTCGCTTTTTCTATGTTTTTATAGACCTAGCTTTGTGCACTGGTCCAAATCATTTGGTGGAGGGGGGTTATAGTGTGGGGTTGTTTTTTTCAGGGTTTGGGCTTGGCCCCTTAGTCTCAGTGAAGGAAACTCTTAAGGGATCAGCATACCAATACATTTTGGATAATTTCATGCTCCCAATTTGTGGGAACAGTTTGGGGATGGCCCCTTCCTGTTCCACCAGTGAACAAAGCAAGGTCCATAAAGACATAGATGAGCGAGTTTGAGGTGGAGGAACTTGACTGGTCTGTTGAGTCGTGACCTCAACCTGATAGAACACCTTTGGGATGAATTAGAGAGGAGACTGTGAGCCAGGCCTTCTCGTCCAACATCAATGCCTGACCTTACAAATGCGCTTCTGGAAGAATGGTCAAACATTCCCATAGACACACTCCTAAGCCTTGTGGACAGCCTTCCCAGAAGATTTGAAGCTGTTATAACTGCAAAGGTTGGGCTAACTCAATATTGAACCCTACAGACTAAGACTTTGTGTGTAAAGGCAGGTGTCCCAATACTTTTGGTAATCTAGTGTATATATGCATGTCTTATGTGAGTGATCACTGTGGTAGTGGAAAATCAATGTAGTAGTTTCTGCTATTACAGAGATAGCAGTGATCTTTTGGTTTCTGTGCTGAACAATAACCATAGAGGGTCATTCACTTACCACTGCCTTTATCCACAAAACACCTTGCATTTTTTTCAGTCAATACAAGATGTTTTCTGATTGGACGAGAGAACCACTCTGCCTCTCCACCTTGTCCAATCAGATGTAACTATGCAGAAAAATTATACCTAGAGTTCAGTTTTAAACAGAAATTATCAAACCCTCCTATCAATAATGAGGATTAGCTTGTAATGTGAGTAAATTAAAAAACAAAACAAAAACTCTGCGCTTACTCAGTTAAGATAGCAGCTCACACAACAAAACAGGAAATTTGTTAAGGAAACAGATGCATAAAGAGTGTAGCGCTACTTATAATGGAAGTATATATAGTTGTAATGTTGCATACAGCATAAACATTAGAAACAGATAAATGCATATGTCACACACTTCGTACGACACCAAGTGTGAAAAACCCTGGCAGATATCTGTTAGATATGAAACAAGTTGTAAAGAAAAAGATTATATAGTCCCATGCTGTAGATACAATAATTCTGTTCACCACGTGAAGTAGCTGGTATGGCAACAAACAAATATGGTGGATCCCCCACGTGGAAGCAGTGCAGGCTTACCAGATAAGTTGGACTCATACAAACATATGTTTAATGAGTCGATAAGGCTTGTATTACCAACCGGCAATAGAGTAGAGTAGTTCAGCCAAACAATGATGTGGTCCGGATTGCATCAAGGACTTTACTAGGGACTCTCCAACATATAGCTTGGTCTCGGTGAAGATAGCCCATAAAGAAAGAAAGGGGGCCATATAGTGTAATAACGTTTGGTATAACCAATTTATTAAAAGATAAAACACTTACATTTTCCAAGATAAAAAAGTGCTTGTAATTAAAATTGTGGCAGGCAGTGGAGTCTTCAGTGGATTCAGATAGAATCACTAAGAATAATAATATTCATGAGTTTTCTTTAGTGACCACCTACTCTCGACAACATTACAATATAAAGAAAATCCTTAGAAAACATTGGGCCGTGTTAAAAAACGATAAAGTGTTGGGCCCATCCTTACCTGAACGCCCACAAGTTATCTATAGGGGAGTACCCCCCCTAAGGCTGCAGGTTGCCCCTAATGTTCTTGATGCCCCCAATAGGGTCCCCTTTTTTCAGAACTCAAAAGTTTTTTTCCCATGTCGCAAATGTAAAGTGTGTCGCATAAATGGCGATAAAAATAGGAAAATTTGTCAATTTAAATCTAACTCCACCACAAAGGTCTATGATATAGATACTTTCATCACCTGCACCTCAAAAAATGTTGTGTACTTATTGACTTGTCCATGCGGTCTACAGTATGTAGGCCGCACTATGAGAGCCATGAATGTGCGAATAAAGGAACATATAAAAAACATAAAGAAAGGTTTTCCTAAGCACACGGTCTCACGTCACTATTTAGAATGTCATAACAGAAATCCAGTAGGGACTCTGATTACCGTCATTGATCGTTTCACACCCCATTGGAGAGGTAGTTACACCAAGAGAGAAATCTCGAGGTTGGAAACGCGATGGATACACACCCTCAAATGCTATACGCCATATGGGTTAAACGTAGAGTGGGATGTTAATAGCTTCATTAATAACAGTTAGCATCAATACACTCCTTTATTCGTTTTATTTATTTATTTTGTTTTTTCTCCTTTATTTATTTGAAAATCTTGGGTCTAGGTCAGTTTTTTAAAACAATATTTTTTAATGATGTTTACAATCATCTGTATTGATTTTAACACGTGTATTGATGTATATTGCATGCATGTATTTTTATTGAATTGTGTGCGATTAATCGCATTCACAATGTGTATTGCTTAGTTGCATGTGAGTCGCTGGTTTGTTATACATAGGTTAGTGTTTTTTTCCCATGCAGGCACAGATTTGTTATACAAAGTCTAGCGTTTTATTCTATGCCTTTGATCTATACTGCATGACAGGCGTTAATCTCATAGCTTATCTGTGCGGGTGTTATTTCTTTTCCATTTTTTTTATTGTGTATATTGAGTTATATGATATCAGGTTTTTGTCTGATCAATCAAAAATACATTTTTAGTCTTTTTCATGTCCCTGAGCCGGACCGCACAGCCGGTGTCTTGCCGAGAATGTTCCCTCGGCAGATAAGTTCCCCCCCTGTACTGCGCAGGCGCAGCGCCTGCGCAGTACATACTACTCCCAGCCGCCGGAGATAGCCGAAGCTCAAATGCTTCAATCAGCTGTACACGGCGCCTGCGCTCTGGGTCCAGGTTCCTTCCCCACCATCTA
This sequence comes from Aquarana catesbeiana, assembly GCF_042186555.1. Lineage (NCBI taxonomy): Eukaryota > Metazoa > Chordata > Amphibia > Anura > Ranidae > Aquarana > Aquarana catesbeiana. Next base: position 134,733,473 of record NC_133333.1, on the reverse strand, counting down.
AGTGGACCTAGAGGGGGAATCTAAAAGTCCCGAGCGCAGCGAGGCTGTGCCCGAAGCGTGGCGAGCGAAGCGAGCCCGCGAGGGGCCCTCTTACAGGCGCCGTGTACAGCTGATTTTCAGCTGTTCTGCTTCGGCTATTTCTGCCGATACCTACTGCGCAGGCGCAGTAGAGGGGGGAACTTATACGCCGAGCGGAACTTTCTCGGCAGAACACCGGCGCTCTTCCTCGTCGCCTGTTCATGCTTATCTGGCATTTTTCAATTTTTCTGTTCACTGAGAGATAGGTTAACCAATGAGGTGGCACTGAGTCATCTGTTGCCATCCTCTTTTTGTTCCTATCCTCTCTTTTTTCTGATTGGCCGTGCGCTGTCGCGTCATCAGTTGCTAACCAGGTTTATCCTTTTAGCACCAGGGCGCTCTGCACAAGCCACACATCCTACCCAGCTGTTAGTGATGAGTTTGATTATATCCCCTCTGATCCACCCACTAACCATACCATATATATAGCGTGTGGTTGTAGCTGTAGCCATGCCTCTGAAGACATCTGTTACGATGAAACATGTCAGGCAGGCTGACATCCGTACCCTGATTGCTGCAGCCGTTTGTTCCTATCATTGATGCATGCTGTTTTAAGCTTCAACTGTAAGTTACTACAATAAAAGTTTTTTTTATCTATCATTACGGGCTTCACTATGGGTCCTTCATTTTCTTTTCTCGGATATATGATGTCACATGCCTGATTGCCTAATTCTGAAGTGACCATTGGGAGATGTTTATATGTGGAGGAAATCCCACGGATGTTGTGGTCTGATGAGGGGTTCCAGTGGGCTGGATTTGCTGGATGCTATTGAGAATTTATCATCTATGCCTAATCCTTAACACCTTCTGGTAAGCAGACTACATTACCACGTGGTGACGAGTGACTCTTTCTACATCTGCACAATATATTTGGTGATTGGATTCCTCCCACTCAATTTCATTTTTGAACTTTTCAGCGCCGCAATAATTTTTATGCATGCCGCCTTATCAGTGCCCATCAGTGAAAGAGAAAACTTACTTATTTACAATTTCTTTTTTTTTTTTAGCAGAAACAAAAGCAAAAAAAACTTTTATTTTTTTCAAAATTTTCGGTCTTTTTTTATTTGTTTAGCAAAAAATAAAAACCGCAGAGGTGATCAAATACCACCAAAAGAAAGCTCTATTTGTGGGAACATAATGATAAAAATTTAGTTTGGGTACAGTGTAGCATGACCGCGCAATTGTCATTCAAACTGCGACAGCACTGAAAGCTGAAAATTGGTCTGGGCAGGAAAGTGTCTAAGTGCCCTGTATTGAAGTGGTTAAAACAAAAAAAGATACATCTGTCACTGTTAAGTGCTTGTTAACATAGTTACAATAATGCATCAAAATCAGCTCAATACAAAGCATTTACAATGATCTTAGGCAGTTTAAAGTGGAGTTCCACCCAAAAATTGAACTTCAACTTTTTGGATTCCTCCCCCCTGGTGTCACATTTGGCACCTTTCAGGGGGGAGGAGGGAGCAGATACCTGTCTAGTACAGGTATTTGCTCCCACTTCCTGGCATAGCTCACTGTGGCGCTTGCGGTGACCTATGCCATTTCCGGTGCCTACACCATCCTCCCCCGCTGTATTCTGTGAGACACGGAACACAGCAGGGACCTGAGAGGACGTGCAGTGCGACTCGCGCATGCGCTGTAGGGAACCAGGAAGTGAAGCCGCACGGCTTCACTTCCTTATTGCCTTACCGAGGATGGCGGCGGCAGCAGCCGAGAGCCGAAGGACGGATCAGCTTTGGCTGCCAACATCGTGGGCTCCCTGGACAGGTAAGTGTCCATATATTAAAAGTCAGCAGCTGCAGTATATGTAGATGCTGGCTTTTAATATTTTTTTTTCAGTGGACCTCCACTTTAAGTTCACACCTGGATGTTTTGCAGAACTTTTCTAGAAGGGTTTCAATGTTCAACATGAGAATTCTCATTATATCTTATGATGCCCCTCTACACTTGAGCATTGTTGCTGAAAACTCACATGACTACACAAGCTACCTTGGGGCATAGCCACATGTTTTCAGTCCCTATAGACTTCTATGGGAGCTTCTAAAAAAAAGTGTATAGCGTGTGTTTTTTTTGCACACTCTGTGCTCTGCTCCTCCCTTATATCTGTCAGGGCAAGGGCTTAATTGGGTGGTAGGGACAGAACATGGACCTACAGGAACCTATAACTGGCCATGTCTGAACAATGATCTTGGAAGGATAACCAGTTATTAAATTAAATTAAAGGAGAAGTATGGGAATGCAAAAATAGGTAGTACATGCTACTCTCATACCTGCATTGCATTTCTTTCCCCAGTCCTTTAGTTTTTGTAGAATAGTCTTTTGAAGTGTCCAGAATCAGTCTCTAATGTTTTTTTCTCAGTTCAAAAGTTTGGAGGTGGTGGATACAGCTCCACAATACAGTCCCTCCTTCACTCCTTGCCTCTGGAGGATATGTGGGTGTGTTTGGTGAAGAGGTGCACACCCAGGCTGCTATCTAGAACAAGCACATTCTTCATGTGCCTCTGTTTCCATGGCAGCATGTCCCCAGCTAAAACCCGGAAGCAGAGACAGTGTCATACAAGCAGTGAAGTCCTCACCTTTCTCTGGCTGTATCTGCATGTTCTCCTCTGCGAGACTCCAATACCTCTCCCCTGGGCTTTGATGTTCCTTCCTGTGTCCTCCGAATTCCCTCCCCCCTCTCCCCTCACTCATTCAAAGTTCATGTCAGCGTCTCCTCCAGCCGATGGGGGAGAGGGGAGAGGCACTGAACACTTCTCATGTTCAGAAATGAACACAGGTAAGCGCTCTACACATAGCACTGTATTATATCAGAAGAGGAGACATGGGGAGGAGCATAGTGCCCTGTGCCCTGCGTCTGTTCTCTGAAATGTGCACAGTGCTATGTGTAGAGAGCATACCTGTGTACAGTACATAGGAGAGGGAGACTGACAACTCCCACACATCTAAAGTGACCCCCGATATGTCCCCAGAGTCTCCTTTATTGTACATACAAATCATTCCTCTGTCACTGATCCCACCCCCCACCACCATCCCTATCCCCCATCCCCAGTACTCCTATATAATCCCATCATCCCTATCCCCTGTACTCCTATACAGTCCCATCATTCCCATCCCCTGTACTCCTAAACAGTCCCATCATCCCCATCCCCTGTACACTTATACAGTAGCAATCATCCTCATCCCCTGTACTCCTAGCAGTGTGAAACCAGCATATGTATATGGAAGGCTCCATGACCTCAATTGCATAGAACAAACTGAATAGCTAGTAAAAAATTATGAAATCACAATATTAGGTCTAATTGTTTTACAGTGACAAAAGCCAGTGTTGTATTTTACTTTAAAAATGTATTCTTTGCATTATAATTTTAGCAGGAAAGTAGAATATAATACACTATACAGAGCACTATCCCTGACTTCTACACTCACTAATGCCTGCTTCTTTCCTGAATATGTGCTGAGATCGTTCTGTCTGCAACAGGGAGGAAGGAGAAAGAAGGAGGAGAGCAGCTCTGTATGTTGTGTGCTCGGGAACCAGCAGAGAGCCGACATCAATCAAGCAAGATGACAGGTAGGGGGTGGATCCAGATACCCCATTGTCGGTATGACACATCAAGAAAGTCTGTAGACCCTCCCACAGGTAACTCTATTTTAACAGAAATGGGGCACTTCTCAGAGGGCAGGAAAGATTTGTAGACACTAGCAGCTCATAAGGATTAGGATTAAGCATAAAAAGGAAACCCATACTTCTCTTTTAACCACTTGCCAACACCCTCATAGCACATTTACTAATACAGGGCGGCCACACTGCACAGAATCACGTTCTGCACTTCTGGGTTTTGGGCTGCTCGCTCCCACTGTGATTTTTGATTGTTCTGTACACCGGCAGAACAGCGATCTGCCTATGTAAACAAAGCAGATTGCTATTCTGCCAATACAGAAGGCATGATTCCTGTGTTTCTGTAAAGCAGGAACACCGATCCATGCCTTTCACTAGTAAAAGCACCTCCCCCACTACACTAAAACATTAGCTAGGCTCACAGTTAACCCTGATGTTAACCCCTTCCCTGTCAGTGTCATTAGTACAGTGATAGTGCAAATTTTTAGCACTGATCACTATAATAATGTCACTGGTCCCCCAAAAAAGTGTCAAAAGTGTCAGTTAGGTGTCCAATTTGTCTGCCACAATATCGCAGTCCCGCTATAAGTCGCTTATCACCGCCAATACTAGTAAAATAAATAAATAAAAATATCCCATAGTTTGTAGACGCTATAACTTTTGCGCAATCCAATTAATACACTTATTGGGATTCTTTTTTTACCAAAAATATATAGTAGAATACATATTGGCCTAAATTGCTGAAGAAATTAGATTTATTATATTTTTTTATTGGATGTGTTTAAGAGCAGAAAGTAAAAAATATAAATTTTTTCAAAAATTTTCAGTCGTTCTTTGTTTATTGTGCAAAAAATAAAAACCGCAAAGGTGATCAAATACCACCAAAAGAAAGCTCTATTTGTGGGAAATAAAGGACATACATTTTATTTGGGTACAGTGTCGAAGCAGTGCCATATAGCAAAAAATGGCCTGGTCAGGAAGGGGGGCAAACCTTCCGGAGGTGAAGTGGTTAATAAAAGCTAGAGACTGAAAATTACTTTTTCAATAACATTAACATGTTAAAGATTTTATGAAATTTTGATGATTGGGTTTACAAATACATTAACATAATTTTAAATGATTGGCAACATATTCTTAGTATCCAACACGTGCACTGGACATTATATTCTGTAATTCAGCACTAGAAACCTTTTTCTTTTTTCCTTTACCTTAAATTGTGCAAACCTACTGAGTGTTTTTTCTTCTTGATTTATTTCTTTATTTTCAACAAAAAAGATTGAATTAAAAATGTGTTCCCTAGTGCTTGAAACCCCAATACTGGATGCATCTATTTCTAGTGTCACTTGTGCCCACAGAGTTAACATGGTGAGTGAGGCCACAGCAGTCCTTTAAGGAGAGCTTACATCATAAGGTACATGGACTGGGAGGCGCTGGCAGATCAACCTCAATGGGAGACAATTGGAAATCCAAGACAAAATAGATAATACAGGCATTATATATGACCACCAACATCAGGGAGGGCTGACATTTCACAACAGGGTGCCGGTCCATAGGCACAGTGGACGTAGAAATTGCTGACAAATGGGCGCCAGTCACTTTAAGGCTGAACAAAAGTGAGTTTATTGCTCACAGTGGCAAAATGTAGGCAGAGAGGGTCAGGGCATAGGACACCCTAGGACAGTAGGAAAACAGACCAGTAGACTCCAAAGACAAAAAAAGACAGCCAGGTAGACAGAAATACAGAACAAGGGAAGTAGGCATGCACCCCAGGTTCTGTATCTATGTAGCAACAATTGTCTCCTATAGCAACCAAATCTCACAGCACTGTGCAGGTATTCTTTGGATGAGTCCGTCTTGATGCTTTCCATGCTCTCCATAGTCCCAGGCTCATGGAAGAGTAACCTCTGTTACTTCATCTCAGAACTCCATCCCTTTTCTCATGTCCCTAGGCAACAAACAGGCTCTCACTTGCAGAGCCTCGAGCACATGGCTAGGCCTTAGGCTTCAGGCCTCATCCAATGCAGCTGTTCCTCACACATGCACACCAGACCAAGGTCTGGATGGAAAGACCCTGATCACTTGACCTTCCCAAATATTTATACACACTCCCAGCAGGCAACAGTGGCTATGAAACTCCTACTGATTGGCTGAGAGAAGTATGCATATTCATAACTTAGCTTTACTGTAGCTCATCATACTAATTCCAAAGGAAACAGTGCCACCTACTGACAGAAGCCCCAGCCACACCAGGCATAAGAGAAAACCCAAATGATCACAAAGCCTACAAATCTGCCAGGTTAACTACAACCTAGCACAGCTAAATTTACTGGTAGCCCCTGCTTAAGACAAGAGGGCTACATACACCCAGGCCCCTGCAGAGAGATTGGGATCAATTTCGTTTGGATGATTTTTGCTTTTCATGTGAATGTAAGTAAATAGGGTAAATGTAAGGATACCCAAACATATGCGAAGGAAATAGCCACATAACAGCAGGATTGGCCATTTATAGATATACAGTTGTTTGGTGTGATAGTTCTTATTAAACAACATCCAAGATAAGTGTCAATGAGCCTTACAACCACAATTTATATCACTTTATGCCAAACCAGGGGCGGATCCAGGGGGGGGCAACGGGGCAATTGCCCCCTCTGAGAAATGCGGGTGACTGTGACAGAGCATGCCGGCAGGCGGCTCCGTAAGTGAGAGAGCCGCCGGGTGGCTCCATAGGTGAGAGAGCTGCTGGGCGGCTCCGTGAGTGAGAGAGCTGCTGGGCGGCTCCGTGAGTGAGAGAGCTGCTGGGCGGCTCCGTGAGTGAGAGAGCCGCTGGGCGGCTCCGTGAGTCAGTGAGAGAGCCGCTGAGCGGCTCCGTGATTGAAAGAGCCGCCTGGGCGGCTCCGTGAGTGAGAGAGCCGCTGGGGGGCTCCGTGAGTCAGTGAGAGAGCCGCTGAGCGGCTCCGTGAGTGAGAGAGCCGCCGGGCGGCTCCGTGAGTGAGAGAGCCGCTGGGCGGCTCCATAGGTGAGAGAGAGAGAGCCGCCGCTGACATGTGCCGCTCAATGTGTTTGTGGGCGGGCTGCTGGCCAATCAGGGAGCCGGCGGGCGGGGGAGCAGAGAGATTACATCATCTCTCACCGCCCAGCGTCCGCCCTGCATCCTTGCAGTTCCCCCCCACCATGCAGGCAGCTGCGGCAGCAGAGAGATTACATCATCTCTCTGCTGCCTGTCTCTGGGACACAAGAGACCACCTTAGCAGGTGGCAAGTGACAATCTTCAACTGGTGACAGGCGACGTGGCAAGTGACAATCTGCAACGTGTGGCAGGCGACGTGGCAAGTGACAATCTTCATCTGGTGACAGGCGACGTAGCAAGTGACAATCTGCATCTGGTGACAGGCGATGTGGCAAGTGACAATCTGCATCTGGTGACAGGCGACGTGGCAAGTGACAATCTGCATCTGGTGACAGGCGACGTGGCAAGTGACAATCCGCAACATGTGGCAGGCGACGTGGCAAGTGACAATCTGCATCTGGTGACAGGTGACATGGCAAGTGACAATGCACAACATGTGGCAGGCGACGTGGCAAGTGACATGGCAAGTGACAATCCGCAACTTGGCAGGCGACGTGGCAAGTGACAATCTGCATCTGGTGACAGGCGACGTGGCAAGTGACAATCCGCAACATGTGGCAGGTGACGTGGCAAGTGACAATCTGCATCTGGTGACAGGTGACATGACAAGTGACACACTCGGGGCTCCCACTGATTCTGCATTATGGTGAGTTAAACTATTTAATTTTTTATAACAATGTAATAATAGTAATAATGCGCTTCAATCATCCTGACACCATAACAACCTTGGTGCCGTGATGATTGAAGCGCCAACACCAGCCATTTCCCCGATAGATGTACCCCAAAAAAATATATTTTCTGGCAGTGCCCCTCCCGAGACTAGACTCTGGATCCACCCCTGTGCCAAACAAAAGTGGTTGAAAGATAGGCCAGTGGACACACATCCCAAAATGAATGTTTTGACAGAGCTAGCTAGCTTTTGGTGAATGATATCCCATAGGAGATGAAGGTTTTATATTTCCAATGTTTTCAACACACACAGACATATACATGGGCACTTTCTCTCTCTGTTCATACAAGCTGAGTTTAATTATAATATCTGCTGTTACAATTATGATTTGCAGTAAATACATCCTTTGATCAAATAAAAGGCATCACTCCTGTTTTAAGAAATTTCAAGGAAGGTTCTAACATCTATATGTTACATACTAGAAATCACTACATTTTATGGCCTCTTGTGAAGTATAAAGTTACCTTTCCAGTGTGGTGTAACCTAGGTGAATTGTTACTGTCTCAGCATTCTGTACAAGAAGACCTGTGTCAAAAAGGAGATAGACACAGGGACTGCATTTATGAACGTTTTTACAAAGTCGCCTCATTTATGCGTTCCAGAACACCAAAGTAACCTAGCTATTTGTTATTTCATGTGTTTTTGTTTCATTTGAAACTTAAGATCTTAGGAGAAAGAGGAAAGGGAAAAAATAAATGTTTTCTTGTGAGAAGTGTATCCTTAGAAGAAATATAATAATGCTAATAAAAAAGAAAGTTAGGAGCAGGTTATTGATGGGTCCCCCATCTGTACTTGTCCAAGGGACAGTTGACTTTTTGCAAATACTCTTATGCCGCGTACACACGAGTGGACTTTTCAGCATCAAAGGTCCGACGGTCTTTCCGATGGACTTTCGATGGAGTTACAACGAACTTTCGAACGACCGAACTTGCCCACACACGAACGGACTAAAATCTGTTAAAAGTCCGTTGGTTTGAACGCAGTGACGTACGAAGGGACTAGAATAAGGAAGTTCATAGCCAGTAGCCAATAGCTGCTCCTGCGCCTTTTTTTGTCCGTCGGACTAGCATACAGGCGAACTGATTTTTCGACCGGACTCGAGTCCGTTGGAAAGATTTGAAACATGTTCCAAATCTAAAGTCCGTCTGATTTTCGACAGAAAAAGTCCACTGAAGGTCCGATGAAGCCCACACATGGTCGGATTGTCCAACGGATTTGTTCCATCGGACCAGTCCAGTCAAAAAGTCTGGTCGTGTGTACATGGCATAAGTTTTTCAGCATCCTGCTCACTAATGGGGCTTTGGAAATTTAAGGGAAACAGGACTGTTAGCTTTGATTCTCCCATGTGGTTTCCTTGAGGGCTCTTTTCTCCTCCTGACTTCTTTGAAGTAGCATATTTTGTATATATAGTGAGGGAGATTTATCAAGCAAATTTAGCAGTAACATTAGACACACATCTATTTCAAATTAGGCTCTTTCTCATTTAGCAAAATGTTTCAGTTTTTGGTGTATTTGTGACCTCTGTGTATACCTTCCTGGGCTTCCATGTAAGACATTTTTCAGTGGTCTACAACAGATTTACTGCTGTAGGTGAGACAGATTTCTATTCAAAACATATGCACAATTCAAGTGTATGTTAGGGAATATTTTTTATAGTTTTGGATAAAGTAGGGAAGGATTACACTCTTTATCAATTTAATATTGCTGTCTCTGTGATTCATCCCTCTATTTGTTCTGGTGACAACTATCAGAATATGTTGCACTCAGGAGGCTTTATTAGAAGACAGGGCAGGGTACAGTGAGCGGATAGAGGATCTGACCTCTGCTCTCTGGAATAAGTCAGAGGAACATAAGACCAGGTGGTTTTACCAGGATCTTTTCTGCTTCTCCGATGAATTACAATATGCCTAACTTGCAACACTTACCTGTGATTTCCACTGCGAACCAATGCAAACTTAGTGTGCCTCTCAGGCTCTGTTGAAGCGGGGTGTATATGGATCTTTGAGCGCCTGCCACTGGGAGTGCTGGCACAGGATGGAGCTTGTCCCAGCTCCTGCTATGGCTTGTGCAGAAGAAAAGGATCCTTGTAACTGCACATCTGTGTGGTCCCTATAATCAGTGTGAAAGTGTCAGTCTCAGCCTGGACTCCAGCCAGGCCATGCCCTCAACGCGTTTCATTCCAACCCTCTGAGCTTAATCATGAGGCTGAAGATCCCAGGTGTGTGGGGGAGCATTTAAGCATCATCAGCAAAAAGGGTGATTTCCACTGCTTGATTGGTATTGAGGTTTCTTGATCCTCGGGAGCGATTCCCTCTCACCCTGCTCCCCTTCCCTGTACTCTTTTTTTTTGTCTTTCCCCTTTCCCTCTTTCATTTTCTCCCTTCCTTTGGTTTCTCTTCCTCTCATACTCATTTAACCAAAAATGGGTTTCTGTGAAGTTTCATTGTATCTGTAGCACACATTTTGAATAAAAAATTTAAAAAAAGAAGAAGACAAATGCAACACATCACAACCATATTTGTCAAAAAAATATTTCACCAATAGAGCAATAGATGAGGAAAAAACCTATAATTTTTTATAGTGACAACTCTCAAGGAAGGGAAATATGTTCATTTGTGTCTCCAGCACAGAAAACATCTGCAGAGGAATGCTTGCAGCAAAAAATAACCTGATGGAGGGTTTAACCTTTATCTAGAAAAAAAAAAAAAAGCTTTGCACACAGATGTTTGCAAGAGAAAATGTCCTCTAGTGCAGATGGCATGTAGAGCCAGCCATAGAAATGAATGATTGTACAGGCTTGTACCCAACACTGCCCTTTTACAGCGGTGTTCACCTGTGCATGTGTGTGTGATGGATTTCATGAAAGCAGAAGTTTTGTGTTTGGGAAATACATCATACACACCTATAGATGGGTAAATGCAGAAGACCATCAGTGTTTACGTACAAGTGTGTACAGTCAATTACCGCTAATGCTGTGTACACACGGGTCTTTTTCGACCAGACTGGTCCGACGGAACAAATCCGTCTGACAATCTGACCGTGTGCGGGCCTCATCGGACCTGCAGCGGACTTTTTCAGTCGAAAGTCAGACGGACTTTAGATTTGGAACATGTTTCAAATCTTTCCAACGGAACTCCGCCAGACCCAGTTCCTATCGATAAACGTGTTCGTCTGTATGCTAGTCCGACGGACGAAAACAGACGCTAGGGCAGCTATTGGCTACTGGCTATGAACTTCCTTATTTTAATCCGGTCATACTTCATCATGTACGAATCCGTCGGTGTGATCGTGTGTAGCCAAGTCCGTTCATTCGAAAGTCCATCGGAAGTCCATCAAAAGTCCGTCGAAAGTCCGTCAGAAAAAGACTGTCGGACCTTTGATGCCGAGAAGTCCGCCCGTGTGTACACGGCATTAGATAGGTCTTACTATAGGTTTACCAAACCTTGCACATGATCATTTCCCTTTTTTAAAGTGTGAGAAATTCTAATACAACCAAAGTCAGCCCAATATAATCTTTATAATTCTTACATACATTTTACTTGCACCAATATGAAAGAGAATTTAAAATCTTTCTTTGCAAGCACGAAACAGAACATGAATGTAGCATTTGTGCAGCTAGTATGATGCAGTACCATAGAATAAAAATTAACATTATCAATTCATTGTAATTAGAATTGAACAAATAGATTTGTCAAATTGTTGCTGGTTCATGTTCTGCAATCTAATTTGTGCATTCCTGAAAAGACAGTGAGCTCAATTTTGTCGTCAATAAGCCATTATACTAGCCATTAATTAGAATAATCACTAATTTGTTTTCAGTTCCCCTTCCTCCCTCTTTTCATAATTATTAAGTTTAGAGCTAGCTTGCAAGGAAGTGTCAGTAAAAATGAACCAAAGAAAATTATTTATGATTGCTTGCCTGATGGGAAATGTATTATTAGTGCACCTGTTAGTTATGATTATTGGCTAAAGCTCAACCATTCCTGTACCATTTCTTTATCTTTCACAGCCACCTTTCGAGGATGTTTTGTATGTATGCAATGGTATTCAGAGGTCACCATGAACACATAATAGAACACCAGCTAAATACACATTGAACAAATATATGATAGCTTTACTTAGCTGTAAAATTATTTTTAATTACTGTATGTTCAGTCACTTATGTGATTCATAAAGCTCTTCCTGACAGCAATCTCAGAGATTCTGCATACAGATGTTTAAAATAGTGTATTAAAGCTTGACAATGCCTGTATAGCATTAAAGTGATATTAAAGTCTTTTTTTTTAAATAACAAACATGTCATACTTACCTGCTCTGTGCAGTGGTTTTGTACAGAGCAGCCCCTATTCTCCTCTTCTCAGGTCCCCTGCCTGTCCCCTTTCTCCTGCCAAGTGCTCCAAGAGCAATCAGCTTGCAATGGGGGGGGCCCGAGTAGGCTCCCGAGGTTAGGCCCCCGCCCCTCTCTCTCCTCATTGGCTCACTGGCTGTGATTGACAGTAGCAGAAGCCATTGGCTCCTGCTGTTGTCTTAGCCAATGAGGAGGGAGAGACCCCCGGAGAGCCGAGGCTCACATGCAGGTGAGTATTAGGGGGGTCTTTGGGGGCTGCTACACAGAGAAGGTTTGTTTACCTTCATGCATAGAATGCATGAAGGTAAAACACCTTCAGCCTTAACAATGGAAGATTTCCTCTTGTGGGACTTTAAAAGGCAGGAGTCTTCAAACAATAATGTATCAAAAATATGAATTGATTACAAAACTTTAAAACGTGACAATAATAAAAGAGATGGATGCAAATATAGTCAAATGGTAAACATATATAGTACAACGATATAGATAACACCACACAGAACTGTCCAGGCAGTGGGCTAAGACAGGAAGGTCCGACGCGTTTTAAGGTTGTAAGTAGTGAAACCTCTTCTTCAGGGGATGATGGTGAGGTGTTTAATTATCTGAAAATATTTTGCAAAGATACAAAAATCAACAAACAGAATAGATCCAAACTCATATATAGTTTAAATATATATGAGTACAACATTATAGTGGATCTATTCTGTTTGTTCCCTGAAGAAGAGGTTTCACTACTTACAACCTTGAAACGTGTCAGACCTTCCTGTCTTAGCCCACTGCCTGGACAGTTCTGTGTGGTGTTATCTATATCGTTGTACTATATATGTTTACCATTTGACTATATTTGCATCCATCTCTTTTATTATTGTCACGTTTTAACGTTTTGTAATCAATTCATATTTTTGATACATTATTGTTTGAAGACTCCTGCCTTTTAAAGTCCCACAAGAGGAAATCTCCCATTGTGTAGTCTTATAGGGATGTGGGCAGTGGGTCTTCTTCCATAAAGCCCTTGTCACTGCTACAATTCAGCCTTAACAAACACTTTAACAAGCAACTTGTGGGCAGTGATGAGCCAAACACCCCCCGGTTCGGTTAGCACCAGAACTCCCAAACATGGAAAAAGTTCAGACCTGAACTACAAACCTATTAAAGTCTATGGGACCCGAACATGAGAAATCAAAAGTCCCTATTTTGAATGCTTATATGCAAGTTATTGGCCATAAAAAGGGTATGAGGACTGGGTACGGCCCTGGGTATCCATGTAAACATTTTTCAGAGCAGTGATTTTAATAAAGCTTAAAATGAAACAATAACAAAAAGAACAATTCCTTTAAATATACTGCCGGGGGGGGGGGTCCTCTTAGTCTGTCTGTAAAGTGGCACATCTGTGCTATGTATTGAACCTGCTGCAGCAAAAATGACATCTAAATTGATTTGGATTTTAAGGGGAACCCCCACTCCAACATTTAAAAAAAAAATGACGTGGGATCCCCCGCAAAATACATACCAGACCCTTATCTGAACATGCAGACTGGCAGGCCAGGGGGGGCACATGCCCTCAACATGGGGGCCCCAATGGAAATCTAATATCAATCACAATGCCGGCTGCACCGCCTGACCCGAAAAAAGAAAGAATAAAAAGCCTCCGTCCGGGACAAAGGCTCCCCGCTGACTGCCTGCTCTGCCATCTGACAGTTCTTAATGGCAAGGGGGGGCCACCTGGCGATGTCACCTTGTGGCACTGTCCCCAACTGTGTTTTTATTTCTTTTGACACTTTTTTTGGTGAATGATTAGGGGTACCCTACTCATTTACATAGGGTTGCTGGGATCTGGGGGCCCCCTTGTTAAAGGGGGCTCCCAGATTCCGATAAGCCCCCTGCCTGCAGACCCCCACGACCACCACCCAGGGTTCTGGGTAAGAGGCCCTTGTCCCCATCAACATGGGGACAAGGTGCTTTGGGGTGGGGAGGCAGAGCTCCCCCTGTCCCAAAGCACTCCCCATTTTGAGGGCATGTGGCCTGGGGTAGTTCGCTCGTCCCCCCTTTCCCGGCCTGCTAGGCTACATGCTCGGATAAGGTTCTGGTATGAATTTTGGAGGTGGTCCCCTCACAGTTTCACATTTTTCTATCGCCGGCAATGTTTTTTTGGGGGGAGAAGCCCGCTGACAGCTGATGACTCATCCATTGTTAAGGACGTGGTGGCCAGCTTTTCAGTCTGCTCCTTAACAACCAGCAACTATTCACTGTGCGCTTGCGGACAAACATCCTGGCAAGAGCCCTGAAAATTTGGGTGTTCAGCGGACACCCAAATGGGCACTGTGCGGAGCCGAACTGATGCTTGGCCTGAACAGTTTGCCCATTTCTATTTGTGGGCATTTATTGCACATTTTCTGGGTGCTTATTCAGTGAATGAAGTTATCTCAAATTTGATCACAAAAGTGGAAAAACTCTTTACAGAAGAAGTACAGCCAAAGCTTGTTTGGCTGTACTTCTCCTGTGGATCACAGGAGTGCAGTTCACTCCTACGACCCATTTTCAGCTGACAGCAGGCTGACGGCTGATGTCACAGAGCCGGTCCAGGCTCTGGAAAGATCGTGATCCTGGCTCAGCCTCTCAGAAAACTGCTGAGAGCCTGAGTCAGCCGCTCCTGTGACCCTCCACGGCCCAGTGCTCCAGTAAGCACAGGGGGGAGGGCAGAGCTGACAGCGGTATCTGACAGTCACCAGTTCTCTGCTCATGGAGCGCTGAGGACAGAGCGATCGGCGGTGTTTGATTGCTGGGTTCTCAGTCTTAGAGGCGCTGGGGGACAAATGCAGCAATGGACCAATGCTGCATCCAGCTAGGTAAGTATGATTCCAAAAAAATAAAAAAAACCTATACTTCTCCTTTAAGGCAAAGGAGTACAGGACATAACAAGCAAAAATAACAGGAAGGTTAAAAATGCTAAAAGTAACTGGAAATGTATAATTAAATGGGAAAGCCACATAAAATGAGAACATGTTCATACACAGTACCATATAGTACATGAAAGCAGTTTCCATATTATAATGCATCTGAGAAGCAGAAAATCACTTTAGAGATCGATTTAAAGATCCTTGGTTGCCAAATCTCACTGAATCTCTCCCTTGAGTCATCTCTGATTGCTTCAGCTTTTTAAAGAACATAGCTACATTAAATCGACATTTGACAGGATAGGGAATAGGCCATTTAAGACACAATGTGCCATTGTTACAATACGATTGGTAATTTTGAAATATTTATTGCCAAATAAATCAAAATGATTTTTAAAGAGAAAATGAGAAACTATAAATAAACATATCTTAATGGTAATCTGTCACAGATCTGGGAAAATGTTTCAAATTATTAAACCCTAATAAAGGACTTCTTTTGTTTGCTACATATTGATCTGGCAAATACAATTTAAAGTGATTGTTAAGTCTCGCTTTAAAAAAATGAAAATAAATAACAAACATGTTATACTTACCTCCTCTGTTGTAGTGGATTTGGACAGAGCAGCCTGGATCCTCCTCTTCTTGGGTTCCTCTTCGCTGCTCCTGGCCCCTCCCTCCTGACGAGTACCCCCATAGACCATCAGCTTGCTATGGGGGCACCCGAGCCAAGTCAGAGCTCTTGTATCTATTCAGACACAGAGCCTCGACCCGCCCCCCCTCTCTCCCCTGATTGGCTAACTGACTTTGATTGACAGCCGTGGGAGCCAATGGTGCCCCCCCATCCATGCGTCCAGCCCCCTAATCAAAATACAGGGTGCCGGACCATGGATTCCAATGGGGTGGGGTGGCTTCAAAAAAGGGTAGGCGCAGGAGAGCAGAGCACTGCCACAGGCCGAACTGGGGGGGAGTTGTTTGCCCGCCCCCTATGTTATAGAGATAAGGAGAGAGGGATGTGTTCTCTAGTTCTAACCTCCATAGATTCAGCACAGTGAGTGTTCTCACCCTAGGACATAGTCACATGGTTGAAAAAAGACGCAAGTCCATCCAGTTCAACCAATAAAAAAATTAATAAAATCATAAAATCCCATATACCCAATCCTTCACCCACAGTTTATCCAGAGGAAGGTGAAAACCCCCAGCAAAGCATGATCCAATTTGCTACAGCAGGGGAAAAAATTTCTTCCTGATCCCAATTGGATCAATTGGATATTCCCTGGATCAACTTTACCTATAAATGTTAGTAGCCAGTTATATTATGTACATTTAGGAAAGATCCAGGAAAGATCCAGGCCTTTTTTAAAGCAATCTACTGAGCTGGTCAGAACCACCTCTAAAGGGAGTCTATTTCACATTTTCACAGCTCTTATGCCCCGTACACACGGTCGGACATTGATCGGACATTCCGACAACAAAATCCTAGGATTTTTTCCGATGGATGTTGGCTCAAACTTGTTTTGTGAACACACGGTCGCACAAAGTTGTTGAATTTCCGATCGCCAAGAATGCGGTGATGTCAACCACGTACGACGAGACTAGAAAAGGGCAGTTCAGAACCAAGCGCGGCACCCTTTGGGCTCCTTTTGCTAATCTCGTGTTAGTAAAAGTTTGGTGAGAGACGATTCGTGCTTTTTCAGACTCGTGGTTTTCAGATCGTTTTCTGGTGTTCAGTTTGTGCTTGTGGGTTTGTATCTGCTCTTCAGTGCGTGCAAGCAAGCTACGCGTGACTTTGATTAGTCATTGTGTTCTTGTTTGTTCGTTACTGTTTTTCAGGTCGCTCTTCACAGGCCTTGCTGTTCTTCAGGGCGTTCTGTTACTTCGTTCTGAGCAGCCGACCGTTTTCTAGCCATGTTGCGTATACGTACTCCTCGTAGAGTTCGTGCTGTGCGGGGGCTTGGTGTTGGGGTCCTGACCTTGACACAAGTCCAGTCCATGAACAGGGTGGGGAGGAGTTCATGGACCAAGAATTGGTTGCTTCAGCGTGACCAGTTCTGTCATATGCCTTTGCTCCGTGAGATCCGTGAGAATAATCCTGATGATTTCAGGAACTTTCTCCGGATGACGGACCCCGTATTTCACCGTTTGTTGGCTTTGCTGACCCCTTATATTAGCAGGCAGGATACCTGCATGAGGCAAGCCATCACTCCGGAGCAGAGGCTCATCGCCACCCTGCGGTACTTGGCGACGGGGAGAAGCCTGCAGGACTTGAAGTTCTCGACAGGCATCTCCCCCCAGTCTCTGGGGATCATTATCCCAGAGACCTGTTCTGCCATCATCCAGGTCCTGCAGAAGGAGTATATTAAGGTAAGATTTTTATCCTTTAATATCACATTTTATTGTATTTAATGTTTGATAATATATTGTATTTCTGTCCTCATTCCCTAATTACCATGATTGGAATATGCTGTGAATGTCCCCTTTGTCCTCATTCATGCAGGATTTTTATGTAATTATTTTTTTAGTCCTTCATACATATTTGCCTTCACTTACCTCCCCAGCATGGTCTCCTGGCCTATATTCACCTCATGTAGTCACTTAACAATGTATTTTATCAGCTCCATAGTAGTGCTCTACCCCAAACACCCTCTAAAATGTTTAGAAATGTGATTTGTGCTTTAAATTCAGGCAGAGTGCCAGAGGCTTTTTTTGGGGGGTCCCCAAATCATTTTGAACCCTCCCTCCCCCCAACTGCTAAGTCAGCTGATACCAATTCTCTATCTATCCTCAATCATCTATCTGCTGACTTTGCCAAACCCATACACACTATACCCATCTTTTTTGTGTTCAGATTTATGGATGAATTCCCCAAAGCATGTAGTGCAAGGGCCTGCCTGTATACTTTCAAATGGTACTGTTTAAAGATTTTTTATCCTATTATTATCTTGATAGGTAATAGCAGAATGTCCAAATGTGCTCAAATATGTACAGTGTGTATTTATATCTTTGTATTATGACACTTCTTACCTGTCCAGTGGGCTGTCAATAGTGTAACTAAGGAGGGGCTGTTCAAAGTAATACCCATTATTTAGGCATTCATATCTCAATGAAGTGGAAAGGGTTACCTGGCCAAGAGCTCCCCCACCTCCATAATGTTAGAAAGGGCCCAGGAGAGGGGGGGAGGGGGAATATGATAGGTGTACCTTATACTTTGGTGTTTAAAAATTCCCATTAATAAATGTTATCTTGATGTTGGCCAAGAATGTTGGTGTCTAATCAGCTTTCCCTGTTTATGCGCAAAATTACTAATTTTTTTTTGGTTTTCCTCAACAGTTTCCTTCCACGCCACAGGAATGGCAGACTGTGGCCTCCCACTTTGCCCAGCGGTGGGACTTTCCTAACTGCAGAGGGGCAATTGATGGGAAACACGTCCACATCGTCCCACCTCCCAACTCGGGGTCGTACTATTATAATTATAAGGGGTTCAATAGTATTGTGATGTTGGCGGTGGTGTCGGCTAATTACGAGTTCCTGTATGTGGACGTGGGGAAGAATGGCCGGATGTCCAATGGTGGAGTAATCGCCCAGACGGAGTTTTACAGGCGTCTCCAGAACAGCAGCTTGGACTTGCCACCTCCAGAAGACAATGTGGAAGGACTCCCATTCGTCTTCATTGCGGATGAAGCTTTTGCGCTGGAGGACCATCTTATGCGGCCATTCCCTATGAAGACCCTCACCCCGAAACAGAGGGTTTTTAATTACCGGCTGGCCAGAGCCAGAAGAGTGGTGGAGAACACATTTGGAATCACGGTTCCGCCTATTTCTTACACCCATACATATGGCGGAGTACAAACTGAATTACATTATCCTGGCATGCTGTGTTCTACACAACTTTTTACTGAAACATTCTGCAAACTATGCTGGCTCAGTTGGGCCTGAGGCCAGAATTCAAAATGAACCAACCCTGACAGGGCTTGAAAGTGGCCGTCCTGGCTTGCCCTTCCTGAGTGCCCGTGATGTCCGGCTAAGATACCTTGAGTTCTTTGCGGGTAGGGGGGCTATCAATATGCCAGACAATGTGTGAAACCTTTATCAAAAAAAAAAAAAAAAAAGCAAATCTTTGGTGACATTTACTGCTTGTGTTTGTTTTAGCTGACCCTGACAGAAATGTGTTGAGTCCTGAAAATGGCGTGATTGTGTAACCTTATACAAAGCACTGTTGGGTGTTATTTACTAAAGGCAAAGACACTTTGCACTACAAGTGCAGTTGAAACTGCACTTGTAGCGCAAAGTGGATTTTCCCTTAGGAAATAACACCCATTGTCACAGAAAACACCAATTAGAGCACCCCAAAAGTGTTGTAGCGTTGAGACAATAATCCACACATTCTTGATCAACAAGCTTTTTAATACCTGCACAATCACATATGCATTTTGACAAGGTTTTTAAAACAAACCAACATGTTTGTTGTATAACAATTTTTGAGGTGGCATTAGAAAAAGTAGAAATGTCCATTTAAGATAAAACAGGCATGTTTAAAACCAACAAGAAAGACACAAATTAGACACATTAGGTAGAACTTGAAGGCAATATCAGACATGAGTATTTAGGAACTGTGTTTGATATTGCGTTCAGATGGGGTGAAGTCACCCCAGAAAAAGCCAAATTTTGAAGATGCACACCAATTTACGAATGTCAACATGTGCTAGCTGCCATCACGGGGGATCAAGGGGCGTGTTTTGGGGGAGCAACCCCTTCCTCTCAGCTACTTTATTATTGAGGAAGGGGTTGCAACCCCAAAACGCGTCCATTGATCTCCCGTGATGGCAGATAGCACATGTTGACACACTGTGTGCCTCTTCAAAATTTGGCTTTTCTACAATTTGCAAAAAAAATTTAACATTGTAGCACACCATAAGAAAGGGCTTTGGAGGGGTTTTAAACTCTCCCCAAAACATCAATGATGTTGTTATTTTTTTTAATAACATCATTGATGTTTTTCGTGATGTTTTCCAATGCAACATTACACCCCATGATCTCCTCGATCAGGATCTGGGCACTTTCCGAGGTGAAAGAATCTGGATCCACAACATCACGATCACCTAAAAAGAGAGAGATAAAAAAAAAAGCAGGTATTATAAATATGCTGGCATCCATCTCTTACCTGAGCCTGTGGTCACAGACACTCACCTGTTGTGGTGAATAGTTCCACCACGTCTTCTTCCTCCTCCTGCTCTTCTTGTGTTTGGGGTATTTCCCCTTCTTCCAGCAGTGGGGGGTCTCTGGTCTCCTCGGATGAGGGGTGTCCTCCGAGTCTTTTCTCCCCTATGTGAAAAAAAAGGGTATACTTAGCACACAGATATTTGATGGCAGAACTATAAATATGAAACATTGCTTGGAAGTGGGGTACAATTGTCTATTTTGGCAGAGTTCCAAGATGTAGAATTTTCAGTGTCCTTTGTCAAGCTTGAATACTTACCTGTCTTGTACAAGCTTCACAGATGGAAACCCCCCCTATAGTATACACTGGAGCACCTGTGTGGACCCCCTAATAAAAATGGTGTTCTTGTGTCCCACACTAGTGCTCCAGCGTCCAGATGTGTAAACAGCTGCTGAGTGTCCTCTCCTTACACAGAATCTACTTTGCATTTCATTCTAGTAACAAACCCATCTACACAAGCAAATTATTTTCAGACTAGTAGGCCCTAAAAAATGTGGTCAAATGCAAATGGCCAAAACAATGGTGTTTTATAGGCCGAAAGAAAAATGTTTGATACGAACGAATAATGTGCCCATGAACATGAAAGTTGCCATTTTAAACTGTACAACAGTTCCCAAAAGCACATGGAGCAGCACGAATGTAATAAACACAAAAAGAATAGGAACACAGGACAACTACTTACTTTTTTGCAGCACTCTCCAGATCTTTCTGTACTGCTCGTGTTCTCTTAATTTCAGGTCCGACCACTGCTTCCTGAGCTGATCTTTCGATCATCGTACACCGAAATTCCGGTGCAGACTCTTGACCACTTTTGCCATTATCTTGGCCTTTCGGACATTGGGGTTGGGGTAAGGTCCATACTTTCCATCATAGTCGGCCCTCTTCAGGATGTCGACCATCTCCAACATCTCCCCAAAGGACGTATTTGAGGCCTTAAATCGTCTCCTTCTGGTTCGGGACGTTTCAGGCTCCGGGCTTGTCTCCTCCTCCTCCTCGTTGCTATAATTAGCACACACCTGCTGTGTCTCCACCACGTGCTCTTTCCCCACTGCGCCGAACGAAAAGGGGCGGGGAATAGACTAGAAAGAACGTCAGGGGCGGGCGGAGTTACACGCATGCGCAGTGTGTATAAAGCGTAACACGCGTGCGTAGTACGTACGATCTGTGAGCGGAGGAAGGAGTATCGGAGGCGCCGATCGTGATAACGAAGGTAAGATTTAACATTGGGCCTATACTGCTTCTAGATTGAGGCCTGTATTTGCACAAGTTTAGAAGACTTTAGGCTGACATTAGGGTTTGTCTTGTGTTGTGTCTTGCAGTGAAAATGGATATCTTGAAAGATAACGACTTTATGGCAAGCTTCATTGATATGTTCAGGGAGCTGCCTTGTCTGTGGCAGATAAACCACCCACATTATAAGAACCAAACAAAGAGCAAGGCAGCACTGGATCAATTGCTGGAATTTGTGAAGACGGTGAGCCCCACGGCAGACATCACCTATTTGAAGATCCTAATTGGTGGCCTGAGGAGCACTTATCTAAGGGAGCACAAGAAGGTCCAGGATTCCCAGAGATCCGGAGCTGCAGATGACATCTATGTCCCCAGACTGTGGTACTATGACAGGCTGCATTTTCTGGCAGGTCAGACTGAACCCAGGCCAGCACTCTCCAGTCTTCCTTCCACGCTTCCTTCCACCCCAGCTGAGGCTTCTGATGACCAACCTGGGCCTTCCAGGCAGCAACATGTGGAGGAGCCCAGCTTGAGCCAGGTATAGCATTCCTATAATTATTTCTGGTTGTCCAATCAATGATGTTAAATAGATGTTTAGTTTGGAGTACTAAGTTATGATTGTGATTGATGAAGCAAAAACTTAAACCATGTCCCTTTTTCATACACAGTGAAGTCTCAGCCAGGAGGTGGCCGGGCCAAGCAGGCTGCCTGATATCCAGGCCCCTCCCCTACACCCGCAAAGACAAAGTGGCAGGAAGAGGAGTACCCTGGAGGAGGCTGCCATAGGCCTCTTTTGGAAGGCTACAGAGGCCCTGAGAAGCCCCCACACTGTGGAGGAGGACTTTGCTTGCATAACTGCCTGCAAAATGCTGCAGATGGAGGAGGGCCAACGACTCCTGTGTGAGTCCTTAATGTTGGAAGCTCTCAATAAGGGGTTGAGGGGCCAAATAACATCTGCTACCCACATTTGTAACCTCACACATGGTCCTCCTCTTCCTCCAGGTCCTACTAGTCCTCCTCCAGGTACTACTCCTCCTCCTCCAGGTCCTACTCTTCCTCCTGCCACATCTCCAACACCAGAGCCACAGCTGGGAAGGAAGCGTGGAAAGAAGACCAGAAAGTGATGACCCTGGGTCCAGTCTGGTCTGGCAAAAGATGCAGCCTCTTGTAGTACCACAGCCTGGGGATACGGATGTCATCTGCTGCTTTCATGATCTCTGGGACTTCGGGACCAGACTGCACTCCCTTAGATATGGACTCCTCAGGCCACCAATTTTGATGTTAAAGAATTGATGTCTGCCCTGGGGGTCCCAGGCTTCGCCAATTTCTGCTGTTTCTCCAGCGTTGCCTCCCTCTTTGTTTGGTTCTGAGCCCTTAATAAAGGATTTTTTGTTTCAATTATACTCTCCTATGTGTTTTTTCCTTCAAAAAGGACAGTTTGTTTGTGAGGATTCAGGTACATTTCAAAAATACAATGTGAAATTAACAAGAGACACCAAAACCAAACAATCTCCTTGAGATTAAATAATATAAGATATCAATGGTGTTGTGGTAACTTGACACACAAAACACACACAGAAATATTATGGAGTAAAACTAAAAATAAAATAAAACAAAGATCACCCTTGAAAAAAATACAAACCTAAAAAAAAAAAACAAAAAAAAAACAGCCTTTAAAAAAGAAAAAAAAAAGAAAACAACCAAAAATAATTTTGTCAGATGTGACAAATCCAAATATATTGAGGGAGTCCCGATAAATAATAAAGAAAGAAGTTTGTGAGAAGTCTGTGTGAATATGAGCAGCCAAACTACTTCATTCTTCTCACATTATAAAGAAGAGAGTGCGCTGTATTAAACCATTTTTTACATTGCACCATGACGAAAGTGCTGTATCCATTGCGAACGCTAATTTTACCAGACCGAGCTGTTCCGTCTCGGAATTTCTTCTGAGCATGCGTGGCACTTTGTGCGTCGGAACTGGCCACACATGGTCGGAATTGACGCGATCGGATTTTGTTGTCGGAAAATTTTATAGCCTGTTCTCAAACTTTGTGTGTCGGAAAATCCGATGGAAAATGTACGATGGAGCACACACACGGTCGGAATGTCCGACAACACGCTCCGATCGGACATTTTCCATCGGAAAATCCGACCGTGTGTACGGGGCATTACTGTGAAGAAACCTTTCCGTAGGACAGGAAGTTTGTTACTGGCAGGATCGCTAGGTGAAAATAAATGAATGTATTGATAACAGAATTGTTACTACTTGAGCTGGACTGTTTCCACTACTGAGTTGTTGTGCGACTTGACACATGTAAAGTCGCATGACAAGTCAAAACCCAAGTATTTCAATGGTCCCCATTCTAATTGGTGCAACTCAAAAAGGTTTTTGCACTATTTTGTTCGGACTTCGGTGTGACATGTTCTCCCATGGTTCTCACCGTTCGCATGACATCGCATTAAAAATCGCATTGCAAAGTCGCAATGTAAATCGCAATAGTGGAAACCTAGCCTTAGAAGGTAATCCTGCACTGTGCTGAAGCATCTTAATGTGAGATTTGAAGTATTGAGCGTATTCCGATATCTCCTCAGAAGGATAATGGTGTCACACCCTGCATTAAATAAGGTGGGAGACATGAGCATATTATCCAAAGTTTTCCCCTGCAGGTGTTTTTTGTTTGTTTTATATGGCATTTCCACAAGGGAACGGGGGCACACCTATAGTGGACATGGAGTACAAGTTATCCACTTTAACTGGTTTAACACAAATTATTTTTAAAAAGGGACATAATTCAGAGTATTATTTACTAAGCTGTAATATCTTCCTTCACTCCAAGATGTAAGGGCTGGCAGGAAAGTTGCTCTGATGCTGAATAACCAACCTTTCCCCTGTACACACTGCTCCCACTCTTTTTTACACTAAGCCCCCTCCTTCCACACACTGCCCCCTGTCATAAAAGCCTCTCCAACCCTATCAGCACCTGTATTTATGTATGTCTGCATATTACTGTTAGGATGTTCAGTGCATCCTCATGCAGGCAGTCCTTTTCATGTCAGTTAGGATGCAGCGGCTGCATTACTGCTCCCAATCCATACTGTCTGTGTTTGGGGTCCTGCACCCACATGGATGTCAAATTGGAAACAGTAGCTCTGTCCGTGTGGTGGCTGCATCCCATTTGATATAAATGGGACTACCTGCATAAGGATGCATGCAACACCTTTGCATCCCATGCCTGTGTGGGCAAACACAGCCTCACACAGGTGCACCTTTAAAGTGTTACTAAACCCAGGACTCTGCATTCACTATATCTGGTCTCACACAGTACACAGAACATGGAAATGTATTAATTTGAGTAAATATAAACTGCTAAATACCTTTTCTCATCAACAGTATATAGCAGTCTTGTGACTTGTATTAGTGTCTGGTTAAAAGCTTGTAGGAGGAGTTTTCATACTGCACTGGCTGCCCTATCTGGACAGTGCTGATTGGCCCTGTGCTAATCACATGCACTCTCCCAAGAAAAAAAAGCTCTCTAGCAATACACACCAAACTGAGCATGTGCAGCCTGACTCTAGTAACTGTTTTATCTGGGCATGTTTTGGAGACAATGCAAGATGGGGAGGATCTGTGCATACAGGATCAAACAGCCTTTTTACCCAATGCACAGGATTAACCTCTTAGGTTCCACAGTGAGTATATCCGTGTCAATAAGGCCTAGCGGTAACATATATACATACACACATATGAATATCAATATACGTATGCACACGCATACATATACATACATACATACGTATGTATGTACATAAGGTACTATATACAAGATTTTGGTAAGGGACTGGATTAAATGGATTGAAAACTGTCTACAAGGGTGAGTTCAGAGGGTGGTGATAAATGGGGAGTACTCGGAATGGTCAGGGGTGGGTAGCGGGGTTCTCCAGGGTTCTGTGCTGGGACCAATCCTTTAATTTGTTTATAAACGACCTGGAGGATGGGGTAAACAGTTCAATCTCTGTATTCGCGGACGATACTAAGTTAAGCAGGGCAATAACTTCTCCGCAGGATGTGGAAACCTTGCAAAAAGATCAGAACAAATTTAGTGGGGTAGGCAACTACATGGCAAATGAGGTTTAATGTAGAAAAGCATGAATGTAACCTACACACTGGGGGGAGAACCTCTGGGGAAATCTAGGATGAAAAAGGACCCGGGGGTCCTAGTAGAACACAGCAAACACAGCTTTACACAGATGCACCTTTAAAGTGTTACTAAACCCAGGACTCTACATTCACTATATCTAGTCTCCCACAGTGCACAGAACATGGAAATGCATTCATTTGAGTAAATATAAACTGCTAAATACCTTTTCTTATCAGCAGTATATAGCAGTCTTGTGACTTGTATCAGTGTCCGGTTAAAACTTGTAGGAGGAGTTTTCATACTGCACTGGCTGCCCTATCTGGACAGTGCTGATTGGCCCTGTGCTACTCACGTGCACTCTCCCAAGAAAAAAAAGCTCTCTAGCAATACACACCAAACTGAGCATGTGCAGCCTGACTCTAGTAACTCTGTTTTATCTGGGCATGTTTTGGAGAAAATGCAAGAAGGGGAGAATCTGTGCATACAGGATCAAACAGCCTTTTTACCCAATGCACAGGATTAACCTCTTAGGTTCCACAGTGAGTATATCCGTGTCAATAAGGCCTAGCGGTAACATATATACATACACACATATGAATATCAATATACGCACTCACACGCATACATATACATACATACGTATGTATGTACATAAGGGACTATATATAAGATTTTAGTAAGGGACTATATACAAGATTTTAGTAATGAGAATGATATCATTAGCAGTAATCAGCATGGATTCAAGAAGAATCGTTCTTGCCAAACCACTTTATTAACCTTCTATTAGGAAGTGAGTTGCCATCTAGATAAAGGAAGGCCTGTAGACGTGGTGTATCTGGATTTTGCAAAAGCATTTGACACAGTTCACCATAAACGTTTACTGTACAAAATAAGGTCCCTTGGCATGGACCATAGGGTGAGGACATTGATTGAAAACTGGCTACAAAGGCGAGTTCAGAGGGTGGTGATAAGTGGGGAATACTCAGAATGGTCAGGGGTGGGGTCTCCCAGGGGTTCTGTGCTGGGACCAATCCTATTTAATTTGTTCATAAATGACCTGGAGGATGGGGTAAACAGTTCAATCTCTGTATTTGCAGATGGTACTAAGCTAAGCAGGGCAATAATGTCTCTGCAGGATGTGGAAACCTTGCAAAAAGATCTGAACAAATGAATGGGGTGGGCAACTACATGGCAAATGAGGTTTCATGTAGAAAAATATGAATGCAATCTATACACGGGGGGAGAACCTCTGGGGGAATCTAGGATGGAAAAGGACCTGGGAGTCCTAGTAGATGATAGGCTCAGCAATGGCATGCAATGCCAAGCTGCTGCTAACAAAGCAAACAGAATATTGGCATGCATTAAAAAGGGGATTAACTCCAAAGATAAAACGATAATTCTCCCGCTCTACATAACTCTGGTCCAGCCGCACCTAGATTATGCTGTCCAGTTCTGCACACCAGTCCTCACGTACTGGAAATGAATTTGAGTACAAAGAAGGGCAACAAAGCTAATAAAGGGTCTGGAGGACAATAGTTATGAGGAAAGGTTGCAAGCACTGAACTTATTCTCTCTGGAGAAGAGACGATTGAGAGGGGATATAATTTCAATTTACAAATACCGTACTGGTGACCCCACAATAGGGATAAAACTTTTTTGCGGAAGGGAGTTTAACAAGACATGTGGCAACTCATTAAAATTAGAAGAAAAGAGGTTTAACTTTAAACTATGTAGAGGGCTCTTTACTGTAAGAGCGGCAAGGATGTGGAATCCCCTTCCACAGGCGGTGGTCTCAACAGGGAGCTTTGATAGTTTAAAAAAACTATTAGATAAGCACCTTAACGACCATAACATACAGGGATATACAATGTAATACTGACATATAATCACACACATAGGTTGGACTTGATGGACTTGTGTCTTTTTTCAACCTCACCTACTATCTAACTATGTAACGTATGTACATGGCAAATAAGTAAAAAAAATCTAGTGCTCAGTCCAAAGAACTTCCCAAAAAGACTATGGCAGGCAATGGTTTCCACAATGCAGCCCTTCTCCAACTCAGTGATCTTCAGGATACTGTAAAAACATAAGCAATAGTCCATATTTCCATCGCACACGTTCCTGGGGAAAACTCTATGATACTGGGTGCTGTAGCAACTGCCAGCTAGAGACTGGATATTGAATGCCAGTGCCACAAAGAATATATTTTCCAGCACACCTTGGATGTTCAGTCCAAACTGTTTTCATTTCAGCATGATTACATCACAAGCAATAAAGTGCAACGCTTCGGAGTCACGCAGGGCCCCTTCGTCAGGCATGTGGTGCCTCACATGCCTGATATAGGGGCACTTTTCTTTCACTCATGGTTAGCGTTTGGCTGAAGCCATTTATTATCAATCAACTGTGTTTACTCTTTTGAAATCATAATGGCAACAGAAACTACCCAAATGACCCTGATCAAAAGTTTACATACCCCAGTTCTTAATACCATGTATTGCCCCCTTTAACATCAATGACAGCTTGAAGTATTTTGTGGTATTTGTGGATGAGGCTCTTTATCTTCTCAGATGGTAAAGCTGTCCATTTCTCTTGGCAAAAATCCTCCAGTTCCTGTAAAATCTTGGGCTGTCCTGCATGAACTAGATATTGAGGTCCCGGAGACTGAGATGGCCACTCCAGAAGCTTCACTTTACTCTGCTGTAGCCAATGACAGGTCCACTTGGCCTTGTGTTTTGGATCATTGTCATGTTGGAATGTCCAAGTGCAAATGTTCCTCCAGTATTTTTTGATAACATACTGCATTCATCTTGCCAACAATTTTGACCAAATTTCCCGTGCCTTTGTAGCTCACACATCCCCAGAACATCAGCCATCCACCTCCGTACCTTTCATCATAGGCCTTGTTGACTCCTCTCCAAATGTAGCCTTTATGGTTGTGGCCAAAAAGCTCCATTTTGGTCTCATCACTCCAAATGACTTTGTGCCAGAAGGTTTGAGGCTTGTCTCTGTGCTGTTTGGCATATTGTAAGCGGGATACTTTGTGGCATTTGCTTAGTAATTTCTTTCTTCTGGCGACTCGACCATGCAGCCCATCTTTCTTCAAGTGCCTCCTTATTGTGTATCTTGAAACAGCCACACCACATGTTTTCAGAGAGTCCTGAATTTCACCTGAAGTTATTTGTGGGTTTTTGCATCCCAAACTATTTTTCAGACAGTTGTGGCTGAAATTTTAGTTGGTCTACCTGACCGAGGT
This sequence comes from Aquarana catesbeiana, assembly GCF_042186555.1. Lineage (NCBI taxonomy): Eukaryota > Metazoa > Chordata > Amphibia > Anura > Ranidae > Aquarana > Aquarana catesbeiana. The sequence goes on along the minus strand of NC_133333.1, from coordinate 134,704,840 downwards.
TTGGTTTCAACAGAACCCCTCATTTACACTTCTTGATTAGAGTTTGAAAACTGCTGATTGGCATTCTCAATTCCTTGGATATTTTTTTATATCCCTTTCCTGTTTTATACAGTTCAACTACCTTTTCCTGCAGATCCTTTGACAATTCTTTTGCTTTCCCCATGACTCAGAATCCAGAAACCTCAGTGCAGCACTGGATGAAAGAAGCAAGAGTCTGTCAGGAGTCCAGAAACGCATTGACCTTTTATACACACACACTAATTATAAGCAAACAGATAACAGGTGAGGATGGTTACCTTTAATAGCCATTCAAACCTCTTTGTGTCAACTTGTGTGCATGTTATCAGGCTGAAATCACCAGGGTATGTAAACTTTTGATCAAGGTCATTTGGGTAGTTTCTGTTGTCATTATGATTTAAAAAGAGTAAACACAGTTGATTGATAATAAATGGCTCCAGCCAAACACTAACCATGAGTGAAAGAAATGTTTTTGTGTTATTATTCATATTCTGTGAAAAATGGTGAAGAAATCATAAATTCTGCCAGGGTATGTAAACTTATGAGCACAACTGTAGATACAGCATAAGGATTCAGCTGTGGCCGCACTCCTATAACCACCTCAAGATCTCGACAGGGGAAGGGGGAGCCAAGGACGTTCAACCTAGCTGCCCGGATCCTGGCAGCACATCCAAGGCTATCCACCACCACGCTCAACGTGCAGCAGATCCTATTGCACTTGCATCCAGCGCTGTATGTAGAATGTGCTGAATAACACATGCCGACCGGCCAAACATAACATAGTATAAATGGTCAAATAAGAGAAACTGTATATGGAAATGGATGCAATGTACACAGCCTATTTGGCAGGTAGAGTAGTAGTAAGAGAAACCAGTAACAGACTCATGTGCTTGAAGCAATGCAACTATATTTCAGCAAAATTATACTTTTGTACCGGGAGGAAAGCCTCCCAGTGGCCAACTGGACCCAGAATGAGGGCAGAGAGATTGAGCTAATGCATATCAGGATATTCACAAATCTGTAGAAAAAATAGCACCTCAAACTGAGTCAGGTAAATTGGGTGGGAAGTGGAGAGGAGAGGGAGGGGGAGGATGGAGAAAGGGAGTGCTGGGTCAAACATCCTTTGTATAGAAGGAGAACAGATTTTAAGAAGAGAAAGATATAGCCTCTGCCCCAGGGAAGAGGACTAAGTCCAGGAGGTCAGCCAGGTAACAAGACCTCTTGCAGAAAAGCATCCATGTACACAAAGTGTTGCCACAGTCTCCAGGTGTCACGGAAGGTCTCCTCTTGGTTGTGCAAAGTAGCTGTGAGGTCCTCCATGTCTCTAAGTTCATTCACTTTGGAAAACCACAAGGATTTTGACGGCGGATTCTCAGATCTACAGCACAGGGGGATGCAAGCTTTTTTGCCGCATTCAGCAGCTGAAATGTGAGGGAAGCCTTATATTTTTTAATAGGATGGTTTGAGAGATGCAACAGGCAGGCCGCAGGGTTCCCCTCCAGGTCAACATTGGTCAGATGTTTGACAGTATCGATCACCCCCTGCCAAAAGGGCCTAAGTTTGTAACAATCCCAAAAGATATGGAGCATCGTTGCCTCTGCAGTGCCACACCGCCAACATGAACTAGGGACCTGGGGAAAAAAGCAGTGCAGAGTAGAGGGCACCCTGTACCATTGGGTTAAAATTTTGAAGGTGGCCATTGGAAGCCAGTTGCTGAAAAAGGGGGTATTGGAGACCTGGTACAAATCCTGAATTGCCCAGCATAGGCACCATGCCTGAAAGCATCCCTCGCAACCAAGAGTGGGGTGGTCCCTAAGGGCTCTCGGCAGGGGTAAGGTAGTCCATGGCCAGTTCTTCGCCGTACCATTGGAATCCTCCAATTCCATGGCCACCCACTGTTTCGCTTCAGCATGGAAATGCCAGTCCACTATCCTGGTAAGATGTGCTGCCTTGTAATAAGCCTGTATGTCTGGGAGACCAACTCTCCCAGATGCTTCGGGAGATGAAGGAATTGAAGCTTGAGGCGAGGTCTCCGGTGGAACCATACAAACTCCCTGAACATCACCAGCTTAAAAAATACCAGGGGAAGGTGGATAGGCAATGCCAGCAACAGACACAACACCCTAGGCAGCATTGTCATTTTAGGAGCCAGGTCAGAGTGAGTGAATGCCAGTGAAACAAATCAGTTTTAAGACGGAGGAGCAGAGGAGCAAAGTTGGCCAAATAGAGAGCAGAGGGGTCAGGCGTAATGTCCACTCTCAGATAATGGATGGAGGCAGCCGCCCACTGCAGAGAGAATGAAGATCACAAGGGCGAAGTCGTTACATCATCTATTGTGATGTTCAGAACAGATTATTTGGACAAGTTAATTTGGGTGCCATAATCTTGTAAAGACTGAAGTAATTTCGGAAGAGATGCAAGCGGGTCTGTGAGGAAGAAAATCAGATCGTCCGCAAAAGCGGGCACTTTATGTGACCCCGATGCCTTTCGATATCCAAAAATGCCAGGGTCTGCCCTTATTGTGCACAAAAAAGGCTCTAAGGAGAGTATGAAGACCAGGGGATCCTGCCTTGTGTCATTGTGGATGTTAAAAAAGTCAGATCTCATCTTGTTGACTTTGACTGTGGCTGAGGGGTTGGAATAAAGGGATAGAATCCGGCTCAGCATGGGGGATCTGAGTCCGATGTGTTCTAGGGTGGCCCGCATGAATGTCCAATTCACCCGATCAAAGGCTTTCTTTGCGTCCACTGAGAACAAGAGAAGGGGTCGTTTCAATGTCCTGGCTTCATGGATCAGGTTCACCACTCGAATTGTGTTATCCTAAGGCTCTCGGAGTGGTACAAACCCTGCCTGGTCTTTGGAATGAGACTTTGGATATGAGGGAGCAACCGTATAGGCCAGAATTTTGGCAATGGCAGAAACCATGAATCAGACCGAGACAGAAGTACAGTTAAATCACACTTGTTTAATAATAAAAGTAAATAGAACAAACGTCGTCAAAACATAGCCAAAGTTCGGTATCCGGAACTGATAGTCAGACAAGCCAGAAAGTCAGGAAGCCAGGGAACAGCGTAGTGGAAAAGCAAGCAGGATCTGGAGCCAGAAGGAATGGAGGAGATAGTCCCTGTGACGTTGACCAAGGTGAAGGCAGAGATCATCTGGGCTGGATAGCTTAAGTAGGCTGGACTGACGAGCAGGATATTATCAACAGGTGAGTCACCGTGGAGAGATAGGAGCTGGCAATTAGCCGACAGCTGAGCGGCCAGCTCAGAAAAGGAAGGGCTGAGCCCAGCCCTGACAGGCAAATAATTTCAAGTCCGTATTCAGGCGATAATTCCCACATCGCAAGGGGTCCTTCCCCTCCTTTGGAATAAGAGAGATATATGCCCTAAGAGTTTCCATTGGAAAGGACTGCCCCTCTGTGATGGAGTTTAAAGCGGAGACCCAGGGGGCAGATAACGTCTCATAGAAAGCTTTGTAGTAAACCGGAGTAAAGCCATCTGGGCCGGGGGCCATTTTTGGCTTAGAATGGGCCAACGCCACTCCAAGCTCCTCAACTGTGATGGGTTCCTCCAACTCCTCTCTAACCCCAGCTGGAAGTGACGGCATACCAGAGGAGGCAAGATACGACTGTAAGGGTGAGTTTGCATCCGAAGTGGAGCCCGATAAAGAGGGGGGGCAAGGTTGTAAAGACCCTCATAGAAGGATCTAAACTCTGCCGCCATCGCAGAAGAGGTAGTTAGCTTTTGGCCAGAGGAGTCAATGATGTGAGAAATGTAGGTTTTAGTACAGGGACTACCCAGGGCTTGGGCCAGCAATGTACCCAGTTTATTTGAGTATTCGTATATAGTACAATGTGCCCATGCCAGCTTTTGCTTTAGTTTTGTGAAACAGAAGAGAGCGGAGCTCCTCGCAGACTCCAAGGAGCTCCTGGTATGTGGAACGCGCTAGGCTAGATTTATGAGAGCATTCCAATCTACGCAGTTTGGACAGGAGTTTATCTATGTGACGGGACCTCTCCCTTTTGAGGTGAGCCCCTATAGTGATCAGTGTACCCAGTATAGCCGGCTTATGTGCCTCCCAGACAACCAGCAGATTGTCAATCGAGGCTCCATTCAAAGAGAGGTATTCCCGTAGGTCAGCCAACAGCTCAGCGCGAGTCTCCTCTGATTGAAGCAGGGTCTCATTCAGTCTCCAGGATGGAGGGATCTGTATCACTGGGCCCAAGTGAAGCTTCAAGTGAACCGACGCATGGTCTGAGAGGGAAATGACATCTATACTAGTAGACACCACTCTGGATAGATCTTTATGCATGATCAGAAGACAGTCAAGACGTGAGTAAGTGTGGTGAACCTGTGAAAAAAAAGAGAAGTCACGTTCTTATGGATGCATCAGCCGCCAGGGATCTATCAAATAAAGGAGGTAAAGATCCGCCTTCAAACGTTTGAGGCGGGAGAAAGAGAGGTGAGAGAAGAGCCTTGCGATGCATCCAAGGCAGGATCCATAGCAAAATTTAGGTCACCCTCAAAGTCAAGAAGCCCCTCAATGAACTCCATGAGCACAGGGAGGAGTGTCTGTAGAAACTGCGGGTGATCCACATTCGGGAAGTAAACCTTGGCAAAGGCGACCTGTATGTTGCCCACCCTCCCCTTCAGGAGAGGAAAGCAACCCTGAGTGCCTGCACGCAATGCCTCGAACGTCAATGGAACCGACTTGGCTATCAGGATGCTAACCCCCTTAGACTTGGAAATCGGGTAGGGCCCGTGGTACGCCGTCGGAAACGCCTTATTAGTCAATTCAGGGATCCGATCACCTCAGAAATGCGTTTCCTGTAGAAAGGCAACTTGGGTTTTTTTTTTTTAATTTTTTTTTCAACAAATATAAATCAGCATAACAAAAGATATAAAAAACTATGACAATTTAACATTGAAGCAATCAAAAGCTAAGTACAAACAGTTTAAATAAGCTTGATGGGGATATCTGTACAGGTAGATGTCAGCTTCTTCCCTTATTGGGTCATACAAACAAAAAAAGAAATTCTATACAGTATCCATGTTTCTGTATCAACTACAGGTTCAAACAAAAGGATGCTCAAAGAGTAGTGCTAATTGGAATCAAAAAGAGGCAGGATTGAGAGAATCAGGAGAAAATATTGAATCATCCCAAGGTTTCCAAATTTTTTCAAATTGGGGAAGTGTGCCTTCAATTTTTGCGGTTAAGTGTTCCATTTTACCCATATCTGTGACAATGGAAAGAGCGTGGTGTAAAGTGGGAGCAGAGGTAGATAGCCAAAGTCTAGGGATGGCTCTTTTTGCTGCCAGGAGTACAAAAGACCCTAGTTTCTGTAATGGTTTAGGGATGCCCGGGAAGGGTAGGCCCAGAAGAAAGTGTATGGGGTTTAGTGGGATAGATGTGGCGAAAAGTGATTGTAATAAATTTTGTATCTCGGTCCAATACGCACTTAAGATACGACAGTCCCAGAAGATGTGAAGGTGCATACCTACGGACTGTCCACACCTCCAACACAAGTCAGAAAGAGAAGGGTTTTGGGCATGTAACAACTCAGGAGTTTTGTACCAAAAAAATAATATCTTAATAGCGGTTTCCTTTTGTGCCACACATCTTGAAACTTTGAAAGCCGACTCCCAGATTTTACCCCAATCTAACAATGAGATTGATCTATTTAGCATTCTGGACCAGTGTTTCTCAACTCCAGTCCTCAAGGCGCACCAACAGGTCATGTTTTCAGTATTTCCCTCAGATGAAATGGCTGTGGTAATTACTAAGGCAGTGAAAACTGATCAAATCACCTGTGCAAAATAGTGGAAATCCTGAAAACATGACCTGTTGGTGCGCCTTGAGGACTGGAGTTGAGAAACACTGTTCTGGACTATTTTGTCATGTATTTATGCGTGGAGTCAGTTAGAGGGGGTACTGCATGAAGTATTTTATATATAGATGAAATTAGTTTTGGTTCATATGGGCCATTTGTACACAAAATTTAAAAATCTGTGGGTTTTTCTAAGGATAATGAGGGGAAGTTGGATTGGAAAAAATGTTTAATTCGTAAGTAAAAGTATTCTATAGAGTTCGGCAAAACCTATTTTTCTTTGAGATCTGAGAATGGTAAAAGCTTACGTGTTACCGCATGAACCAGATGTCGCAGTTGAAATATACCTGCATGAGTCCATGGAAGTGTTCGCAGGTAAGATAGTCCATCTGGGATGTCTGGGTTAAAGAGAATATTCTGGAGAGGGGAGCAAGGTAAGGAAAGAGAAAATTTGTCTATACATCTTTTCCAGATAGATAGCGTAAAAAGCATCGGGGGTAGACATAAAGACCTTAGTTGGGGTATGAATTTCTTTGAGGATGGCCATAACATATAGCAAGAATGTACTGGGGCAGTAATCCCCATTTCAATTTCAGCCCATCTACTTGCGGCTTTTCTTGAGGTCCATGTAGTCAGTACCCTAAGGTGAGAGGCATAATAGTACTTAATGAAATCAGGGGCAGCCAATCCGCCTTTAGCTCTAGGGGAGAGGACTACCGATTGAGCAATTCTATGGGATGCATTATTCCAGATAAAGTTAAGGCACTTTCTCTGGAGGTTTTTCAACTGCGACAGAGGGACTGAGACCGGTAGTGTTTCAAATAAATACAATAATTTGGGCAGTACCGACATTTTGAGAACGTTAATTCTGCCAAGGAGGGAGATTGGGATGGAAGACCAATGTTTAGCAATTTCTGCAAACAAAGGAGGGAAATTAGCTTGGTAAAGTAAGTGATATGAGGGGGTAAGATGAATTCCTAAATATTTCAGTGAGGTCTGGCACCATCTATACTTAAATCTGTTTTGCAAGGAGCTAAGCATGTCTGAGGGTATATTGATGGGGAGAGCCTCTGTTTTGGTCTGATTAACACGAAAACCTGATAAGGACCCAAATATGGAAAGAGTTTCATGTAAAGAGGGTAGAGAAGTGTCGGGATGTGTGACGGTTAGTAAGATGTTGTCTGCGAATAGAGAGAGTTTGTAATCCTGTTGTCGTAATGGAATTCCCCTGATATTAGGATGAGATCTAATAGCTGCTGCTAAAGGTTCGAGACTTAGTATAAATAATAAGGGTGACAGAGGACAACCTTGTCTGGTGACATTTCAGAGAATAAATCGTTGTGAGATATAGGAGGACAGCTGGACTTGAGATGTAGGGAGGGAATATAGGGTTCGTAAAGCCTGTATAAAGGGACCTGAGAATCCGAATCTGGTTAAGACTGCGAACATGAAGGGCCAACTTAAACGATTGAAAGCTTTTTGAGCATCTAAGCTCAAAACTATGGTGGGACGTTTGGTTCCAGTTATTAGGTCTATCAAATCTATGGTTCTTCTTGTATTGTCTCCAGCATGTCTCGTGGGAACAAATCCTACCTGGTCCCTGTGGATCAAGGATGTTAATAGAGGGGATAATCTATTGGCTAATATCTTAGTAAAGATTTTGTAATCTGAATTTAATAAAGCAATAGGGCGGTAGTTGTCGGGCATCCTTCCCGGCTTGGGAATTACTGTTATGTTTGCATGTAAGAATTGTGAATGCGGTATGGATCCTCTGAAGAAAGAGGAAAATAGGGATTGTAGGTAGGGGGTTAAAGTTTGTGAAAAAGTTTTATAATAAATGTAAGGAAGACCATCAGGGCCTGGGGATTTGTGGGCTGGAAGATTTTTAATCACCTCTCCTATTTCCTCCACAGTGATCGGAGAGTTAAGAGAGGTTATATGATCGGCGGAGATTTTTGGTAGCGGTAGGGAATCCATGAATTTATCAAACTCAGATTGTGAGAATTGAGGGTGCGAATCAGGAACTAAGCAGTTATATAACCGACTATAGAAGTCTTCAAAGACTTTTGACATAGCTTTCGGGCAATATGTGGGGATACCATCAGATTGTATCAAGTGATCGGGGATCGATAGAACGGGCCATGGTTTTAATTTTTTAACCAGCATCCTGTGTGGTTTGTTTGCATAATTGTAAAATTTTTGCTTGGCCCATAACATAGATTTGGAAATTTGGTTCAGGTCAAAAGATTTGATCCGATCCCGGATTGAGGTGACATTTTTCAATTTTTCCACCGTGGGGGAGGCCAGCAAGTGTCTTTCAGATGTCTGCAGTTGGGTAATTAGGTCATTTTTGAGTTGTACAGAATTCTTTTTTTAGGCGAGAGCCCATAGCTATACATTCACCTCTAAAAAAGGCTTTGTGGGCCTCCCACAAGGTGGAAATCTCTGAAACAGAACCATCATTAATCTGGAAAAATTCAGTTAGTTTCTGCTGTAGTTGGGTTTGAGATAAAGGGTTTTTAAGCAACGATTCATTGAGACGCCAGTGGCAGGATTTAGTAAAAGATTTCGTCAGCAGGATATTAAGTTCAATAGGTGCATGATCCGACCAGGTAATAGGATTTATTTCAGAAGAAACTACATAGGTAAGTAGAGGACCTGCAACAAGGAAATAATCTAGTCTAGAATATGACTTGTGAGGGTGAGAATAGAATGTATAATTTTTTTGGATTGGGTGTTTTATCCTCCAAGTGTCAAAAAGATTATGGGATCTAACTAATTTGCGAAAAGAGGTTGATAAATTCTTAGAAGCAGATTGTGGAGTGGTTTGAAATAAAGTTTTCCTATCCCTGGTCGGGGACATGCACGCATTGAAGTCGCCTCCTATGATCATAAAAGGCTGGGAGAAGGGTTGCAATTTCTCAAAAACTTTTGTAAGGAAACCGATTTGTCCTACATTTGGTGCATATATGTTTACCAGAGAGAAGGAAGTATTTAGGTGACTACACTTCAGGAATATGAATCGACCTTGGGGGTCTAAGTAGGAAGAGAGTATCCTAATTGGGCATGAGCGTTTAATAGGCAACTTGGGTTTTGCATTTCCTCAAATCATCCAGCCTTTCACATTGAGGAAGGTGACCTTGAGGAGACCCATGGTGACTTACAGGTGGTCACGCAGAGGTGAGGGGTAGATTCCCCACTAATATTCCCTGGGCGGAAAGGATGGAGAGGGAGAGGGAAAAGAAAGTTGGAGGAGGTAAGAGGAGAGAAGAGCAGAAAGGAACAGGAGGAGAATAAGGAATGATCAGTCTACAATACCGCTACTCTAAGGAGCTTGATAGAGCACCAAAATAGCACTCACACAAGGGTCTGCCCTATCTGGGGTCGCTAATTAGCAGCCTAAAACAAGCAGCGCAATTCAATATAACAATACGGTTGGAGATGCACGGAGTAGTAGCAGCGAAAAACAAAATAACTAAAAACAGAGCCACCTATATTAAAATAAACAACAGATCATAAGCAGAGCTGCCATGGTATGCCAGGGTGGGTGTACGTTCTGACAGAGTCCCAACAACATTATACATAAAGGGGAGGGAAAATATATGTATATCCTCCAAACCCAGCCCTGGGACACCATAGCGGTAGAGCACATGCACATCTAAATTTAAAGCCAAGGATACTTAAAACATAAAGTCACAGCAATGGACCAAAAGGTCAACAGGGTCCCAGGTCATGTAATGTCTTACATGAAAATGGGTCGGAGGACAGGCCCCCATAGCCCCACCACAAGTGACGGGTAACAGCTCACGTAAGGGGAGAATGGCCGTAAACTACAGATCACGCTCCACCTGCGGGGTCTCTATTTTGGAAGACGCTGTGAGGTGCCTAGATGCCAAGAATGGCTTAAGTAAAATTCGAGTGGAGGGGCATGGAGTCTATCCACAGACTAGGAACCATCAGAACAAAAGTTCCCCCATCAGCATCCTAAAAAAAGGAGAAGAAGGTCAACAAGCGGGGGGGAGGGTAACATCCTTGGCAGAACACAGTGAATCCAAAAGCCAAGGAGGACTGGAGGCAGGACCCTGGAGTCAGTCGCCCTTCCCTATAGGCACACAGGAAGAGATGCTGAGTTTATCCACTAGGTGTGTGCCAATAAACAGACTCCAGGAGGACCCAGAAACAGAAATATAACACTAGAGTATAACGCGCAGCAATGGCTGAAGATTCCCGTAGGAACCCCCCACACTAATAAGTTCCGCAGTGGTCAGTTTCCTGGTGCATTATACAGTCAGGTCTCAGGAGCATCCGTGGCAGATCTGGGAGCCTCCTGACTAGAGGCGCGGGATCAAGGTCGTCTGACTCACTGCGGCCTTGGTACTGGTGGGCCAAAGGCCTCCTGAGTGAGGAGATGATCAAACCAGTCAGGAACACTAACAGTGAGCTTATCCAGAAAGCTGAAGAGATCGGGGGGGTTGATCTGGGGAGCATATGTAAAATTCAGTGCCCTGTTTCCTCACGATTAAATGAAAAGGGTGGCCCCATCGGTATGTTGCCTCAGCCTCATTGATGACATCGGGAAGTGGGAGCTTAAGCCCCGCATTGCTTGCGTTTGTCTGGATACATCAGGGTAAATCCAAATAGAGGCACCATCAAAGTCTATAGGGCCCTTTGACCAAGCCAGGCGTAGAATCTCCTCCTTGATAGTAAAAAAAATTAACCCTGCAAAGGACATCCCGCGGCATAGCTAGGAAAGCCTGGCCCTGTTGAGATGAAGAAGGCGCTCTGGGGTCTAGCACACGATGGACCCTGTCAAGCTCGAGTCCCCTGCAACCTGTGCCCCCTGCTTTGTGGTGCTTTAACTTGTAGCAGTGGAGGCGGCCGCCCCTGGGTGACTCTAGGCGGCGCCATCTTGGTCACGGCCGCTGGAGATAGAGCAGCATGCTGCTGGAGAAAATAACGGGTTATCTCGGCTACCCTTGGGTCCCCAGAAGCTGGTGGGTATCTGCGATCTCCTGACAATAGGAAGCGGCACATCTGTACTGGCTGTCTGGATGTTCTCGGCTCCGGTCCGTGCAGAGTAGGGATGAGCCGAACACCCCCCCGGTTCGCAAATGGACCGAAAGTTCGCACGAACTTTAGAACCCCATTAAAGGCTATGGGACTCGAACGTTCAAAATCAAAAGTGCTAATTTTAAAGGCTAATATGCAAGTTATTGTCCTAAAAAGGGTTTGGGGACCCGGATCCTGCCCCAGGGGACATGTATCAATGCAAAAAAAAGTTTTAAAAAGGGCCGTTTTTTCGGGAGCAGTGATTTTAATGATGCTTAAAGTGAAAAAGAAGTGAAATTTTCCTTTAAATATTGTACTTGGGGGGTGTCTATAGTATGCCTGTAAAGTGGCGCATTTTTCCCATGCTTAGAACAGTCCCTGCACAAAATGACATTTTTAAAGCAATAAAAGTCATTTAAAACTGCTTGCGGCTTTAATGTAATGTCGATTCCTGGCAAAAAGGATGAAAATCAGTAAGACAAACGGCATGGGTACCCCCCCAGTCCATTACCAGGAAAGGCGTGGGGCCCCCAGGCCCTATATACTCTGAACAGCATTATACAGGCGGTGCAAACAAGACAGGGACTGTAGGTTTGTTGTTAAGTAGAATCTGTTTGTAATTTTGACCTGGTACATTTTTAAAGTGTAGCTCCAGCCAAAAAATCTATTTTTAAGCTTTTTGGAAAACATAGAGAAGGGTTATCACCCCTGTAACATTTGTTTTGCTGTCTGTGCACCTTTTCAGGAGATTTCACCTCACTTTCTGTCCCAATGACAAATGTTTTTTGAAAATTTGGGGTTTTTAGTGAAACAAGGATTGCTGATAAAGCATCAGTGAAGAGGAGACACGTTTTTTCCCATATTAACTCTTACAAGAGAGAATTTCCCTTCCTAGGGGTAGATTTCATCTCACTTCCTGTTGTCTCCTTCCGTTTGCAAGTAGGAGTCATTTGTAAGTTGGATGTTTGAAAGTAGGGGCCTGCCCTATATACTCTGCAGAAACTGTGAAGCCACTGCAGCATGGCCAACGTTGAGTTCCACCTGGTGGGCATGTCACAGATTAGGCGGTTCTTGGGCAGGTTAAATTCCTTTTGGAGGTCAGCCAGCCAAGTACTGGCATTATATGACCTGCGGAAATGCACATGGACTTTCCTGGCCTGCCTCAGGACATCCTGTAAGCCAGGGTACCTGCCCAAGAACCACTGCACCACCAAGTTAAGGACGTGAGCCAAACAGGGCACATGGGTCAGTTGTCCCTGTCGGAGGGCGGAGAGGAGGTTGGTGCCATTGTCGCAAACCACGATACCTGGCTTAAGCTGGCATGGCGTCAACCACCTCTGAACCTGCCCCTGCAGAGCTGACATAATCTCTGCCCCAGTGTGGCTCCTGTCCCCCAAGCACACCAGCTCAAGCACCGCATGGCATTTTTTTGCCTGCATGCTTGCATAGCCCCTTGAACACCTATGGAGCACCGCTGGTTCTGAGGACAAATTAGCAGAGGAAGAGGCCATGGAGGAAGAAGAAGAGGAGGTGGTGGAGGAGAGAGGTGTGGCAGAATCACCACTAGTAGAATTTTGGAGGCGTGGTGGCGGAAAAACCTCCAACGCTACTGCACCCTGTCCTGCATCCTTTCCAGCTGCCAGAAGAGTCACCCAGTGCACGGTGAAAGATAGGTAACGTCCCTGTCCATGCCTGCTGGACCATGAGTAAGCGGTAATATGCACCTTACCGCTGAAAGCCCTGTCCAGCGAGGCCAAGACATTGCCTTCCACATGCTGGTAGAGAGCCGGAATCGCCTTCCGTGAGAAAAAGTGGCATTTAGGAACCTGCCACTGAGGACCACACATTCCACAAACTCGTGAATAGGCAGCAGTTGATGTGCTAGCAATTTAACCAAGCTAGCATTCAACCGCTGGGCATGTGTATGGCTGAGAGCAAACTTCTTTCGGCGGTGCAGCAGCTGGGGCAGGGAAATTTGCCTGGTACAATCTGTAGCGATAGCAGATTGCCCGCAAGTACTTGGCTGTGACACATCTAATACTACACCTTCATTCCTCTCAGTGCAGGTTTCAGAGAGGACTGAAGGTATAGTGGGTTAGGAGATCTCAGCTGATGAGGAGCAAGGACAGGTCTGCTTTGTTCTTTGATGTGGGTCTTTTAGGTACGCTTGCCAACGAACTGCATGGCAGGTTGACATATGTCTGGTCAAGCATGTGGTGCCCAAGCGGGTGATGTTTTGGCCACGCGAGATACGCTTGAGACATCTGTTGCAAATAGCAGTGGTGGGATCTGATGTACTCGTCTCAAAAAAGGCCCACACCAAAGAACTTTTGGAATAATGCGCAGAGACAGCAGCACCCTGCACATGCGGAGCTCTGCGGTATGATGCAGTCGGTGTGCTGCCCTTAAGCTGGCCCCTGGAAGGCATCCTGCCTCATTGGAGATGTGCCTCCTCCTCCTCCTCTCTTCTATCAGGCACCCACGTGGAGTCAGTGACCTCATCATCCCCTCCCTCCTCATCACTGGAGCAAACCTGGCAGTATGCTGCAGCTGGGGGAACATGACTGCCAGATTGCTGTCCTTCTTGGGCACCCCCTCTCTCTGGGCTCACGTTACTGCTTTCCTCTAGCTGGGTACCATCATTGGATCCTTTAAAGCGCTGGGCATCCTCCTGGAGCATGTACCCAACACTGTGGTCAAACAGTTTGGGGGACTCCTCAGAAGGACATGGTGGGGCTAGGGAAGGAGTGACTGATGCCATTGAGCCAAGGGAAGAGGCCGTGTTGGCAGCTGCTTTGCCAGACAAAGTACCCTGAGCCTGGGTGAGAGAGGATGAGGAGGATGAGGATGGCTTGGTCATCCACTCTACTAAGTCTTCCGCATGTTGCAACTCAACACAGCCAGCTGCCAAAAAAAAGGACAAGTGTGTCCCACGGCCACATGCTGATGAGGATGCACCGTCTCCACGACCAGCACTGTTGCCTCTAGACACAGAGCCTGCTTGCCCTCTTTTATTGGCTTGTGACTATCTGCCTCTCTTGGTTGGCCTTCCAGAGATACTAATGGCCTGCAGTGAGATGTAGCTGCACAAAGCTAGGATGTATATAAATACTGATACTGCAGCTAGCAGAATCAACTGCCTGCCTGTAGTATTATTAGTATGGGAACACCAGTATACAGTATACTAACTGTAAATACTGCAGCTGCCTGCCTGTGGTATTAATAGGATCAGAACAATAGCAATTGTCTTCAGGTAGCTTTAGGTGCCCACTGTGCAGAGGACAGAGTACACTAACTGTAAATACTGCAGCTGCCTGCCTGTGGTACTAATAGGATCAGAAGAACACCAGCAATTGTCTTCAAGTAGTTTTAGGTGCACACTGTGCAGAGGACACAGTACACTAACTGTAAATACTGCAGCTGCCTGCCTGTGGCATTAATAGGATCAGAACAACAGCAATTGTCTTAAGGTAGCTTTAGGTGCACACTGTGCAGAGGACACAGTACACTAACTATAAATACTGCAGCTGCCTGCCTGTAGTATTATTGGATCAGAACAACAGCAATTGTCTTCAGGTAGCTTTAGGTGCACACTGTACAGAGGACACAGTACACTAACTGTGCATACTGCAGCTGCCTGCCTGTGGTACTAATAGGATCAGAAGAACACCAGCAATTTTCTTCAGGTAGCTTTAGGTGCACACTGTGCAGAGGACACAGTATGCTAACTAAATACTGCAGCTGCCTGCCTGTGGTATTGATAGGATCAGAACAACAGCAATTGTCTGCAGGTAGCTTTAGGTGCACACTGTGCAGAGGACACAGGACACTAACTGTAAATACTGCAGCTGCCTGCATGTGGTATTAATAGTGTCAGAACAACAGCAATTTTCTTCAGGTAGCTTTAGGTGCACACTGTGCAGAGGACACAGTACACTAAATGTATATACTGAAGCTGCCTGTCTGTGGTATTAATAGGATCAGAACACCAGCATTTGTCTTCAGGTACCTTTAGGTGCACACTGTGCAAAGGACACAGTACACTAACTGTAAATATTGCAGCTGCCTGCCTGTGGTATTAATAGGATCAGAACAACAATAATTGACTTCAGGTAGCTTTAGGTGCACACTGTGCAGAGGACACAGTACACTAACTGTACATACTGCAGCTGCCTGCCTGTGGTACTAATAGGATCAGAAGAACACCAGCAATTTTCTTCAGGTAGCTTTAGGTGCACACTGTGCAGAGGACACAGTACACTAACTAAATACTGCAGCTGCCTGCCTGTGGTATTAATAGGATCAGAACAACAGCAATTGTCTTCAGGAAGCTTTAGGTGCACACTGTGCAGAGGACACAGTACACTAACTGTACATACTGCAGCTGCCTGCCTGTGGTACTAATAGGATCAGAAGAACACCAGCAATTTTCTTCAGGTAGCTTTAGGTGCACACTGTGCAGAGGACACAGTACACTAACTAAATACTGCAGCTGCCTGCCTGTGGTATTAATAGGATCAGAACAACAGCAATTTTCTTCAGGTAGCTTTAGGTGCACACTGTGCAGAGGACACAGTACACTAAATGTAAATACTGAAGCTGCCTGTCTGTGGTATTAATAGGATCAGAACAATAGCAATTGTCTTCAGGCAGCTTTAGGTGCACACTGTGCAGAGGACACAGTACACAAACTGTAAATACTGCAGCTGCCTGCCTGTGGTACTAATAGAATCAGAACAACACCAGCAATTGTCTTCAGGTAGCTTTAGGTGCACACTGTGCAGAGGACACAGTACACTAACTGTAAATACTGCAGCTGCCTGCCTGTGGTATTAATAGAATCAGAACAACAGCAATTGTCTTCAGGTAGCTTTAGGTGCACACTGTGCAGAGGACACAGTACACTAACTGTAAATACTGCAGCTGCCTGCCTGTGGTATTAATAGGATTAGAACAACAGCAATTGTCTTCAGGTAGCTTTAGGTGCACACTGTGCAGAGGACACAGTACACTAACTGTAAATACTGCAGCTGCCTGCCTGTGGTACTAATAGGATCAGAAGAACACCAGCAATTTTCTTCAGGTAGCTTTAGGTGCACACTGTGCAGAGAACACAGTACACTAACTGTAAATACTGCAGCTGCCTGCCTGTGGTACTAATAGAATCAGAAGAACACCAGCAATTGTCTTCAGGTAGCTTTAGGTGCACACTGTGCAGAGGACACAGTACACTAACTGTAAACACTGCAGCTGCCTGCCTGTGGTACTAATAGGATCAGAAGAACACCAGCAATTTTCTTCAGGTAGCTTTAGGTGCACACTGTGCAGAGGACACAGTACACTAACTGTAAATACTGCAGCTACCTGCCTGTGGTATTGATAGGATCAGAACAACAGCAATTGTCTTCAGTAGGGATGAGCTTTGAGTTCGAGTCGAACTCATGTTTGACTCGAACATTGGCTGTTCGCCAGTTCGCCGAACAGCGAACAATTTGGGGTGTTCGCGGCAAATTCGAAAGCCGCGGAACACCCTTTAAAAGTCTATGGGAGAAATCAAAGGTGCTAATTTTAAAGGGTTATATGCATGGTATTGTCATAAAAAGTGTTTGGGGACCTGGGTCCTACCCCAGGGGACATGGATCAATGCAAAAAAAGTTTTAAAAACGGCCGTTTTTTCGGGAGCAGTGATTTTAATAATGCTTAAAGTGAAACAATAAAAGTGTAATATTCCTTTAAATTTCGTACCTGGGGGGTGTCTATAGTATGCCTGTAAAGGGGCGCATGTTTCCCGTGTTTAGAACAGTCTGACAGCAAAATGACATTTCAAAGGGAAAAAAGTCATTTAAAACTACCCGCGGCTATTAATGAATTGCCAGTCCGACAATACACATAAAAGTTCATTGATAAAAACGGCATGAGAATTCCCCACAGGGGAACCCCGAACCAAAATTTAAAAAAAAAATGACGTGGGGGTCCCCCTAAATTCCATACCAGGCCCTTCAGGTCTGGTATGGATATTAAGGGGAACCCTGGCCAAATTTTTTTTTTTTTAAATGGCGTGGGGTCCCCCTCAAAATCTATTCCAGACCCTTCAGGGGCCCACCCCCATTATTTAAGAACCGTCAGAAGAGGAGAAGCGCCACACAGCGGGAGCCTCCCATCATGCCATCATGTATGCGGAGCGGCCCGAGGAGAAGAAGGGAAGAAGAAGCAGAGGAGAAAGATGCCGGACGAGAACACTGGAGGAAGAACCAGAAGAAGAAGATGGAGGAAGAAACCAAAGGAAGATAGAAGATAGAAGAAAGAAGATAGAGGATAGAAGAAAGAAGAAGCATTTAAATAAAGGAACTGTCAAAAACTGTCTCTTGTCATTTTTAACATTTTTGACAGTTTTTTTGTGAAATGGTAGGGGTACTTTTGTACCCCCTTACCATTTCACACAGGGGTGAGGGCTGGGATCTGAGGGTCCCCTTGTTAAAGGGGGTTTCCAGATTCCGATAAGCCCCCCACCCGCAGACCCCCACAACCACTGGGCAAGGGTTGTGGGGATGAGGCCCTTGTCCCCATCAACATGGGGACAAAGTGTTTTGGGGGGCTACCCCAAAGCACCCTCCCAATGTTGAGGGCATGTGGCCTAGTACGGTTCTCTCGTCCCCCCCTCTTTTCCTGTGGCCTGCCAGGTTGCGTGCTCGGATAAGGGTCTGGTATGGATTTTTGGGGGGACCCCCATGCAATTTTTTTTTTTATTTTGGCATGGAGTTCCCCTTAAAATCCATACCAGACCTGAAGGGTCTGGTATAGATTTTGAGGGGTACCCCTCGTCATTTTTTTTTTAAATTTTGGCCGGGGTTCACCCTTAATATCCATACCTCATGCAGATATACTGCGGCAGAATGGCACGGGCAGGCAGAATCACATACCTGTAAGTCATCTGCCTCCCACGAGCGGGGGATCCGATCGAACCTCCCTGGTGCCCGAGGCATTCGGCTTCTGTCCGGGAGCGATGAGAGGTGAGGGGGAGGCCATCCATTCGTGGCCCCCCCCCTCGCGATCGCTCCCAGCCAATGAAATCCTTTCTCTGCTGCTGTATAGTAAACAGCAGCAGAGGAAGTGATGTCATCTCTCCTCGGCTCGGTATTTTCTGTTCCGGCGCCGAGGAGAGAAGACATCCGAGTGAGTGCACAACACACACACAGTAGAACACGCCAGGCACACATTACACCCCCCATCATCCCCCGATCACCCCCCAATCACCCCCCCTTCACACTTTTTTTTTCTGATTACTGCATTGTTGTCAGTTTGTGACAGTTATGCCCTGTACACAAGGTTGGACATTGATCGGACATTCCGACAACAAAATCCTAGGATTTTTTCCGACGGATGTTGGCTCAAACTTGTCTTGCATACACATGGTCACACAAAGTTGTTGGAAAATCCGATCGTTCTGAATGCGGTGACGTAAAATACGTACGTCGGGACTATAAACGGACAGCAGGCAATAGCTTTCGTCTCTTAATTTATTCTGAGCATGCGTGGCACTTTGTGCATCGGATTTGTGTACACACGATCGGAATTTCTGACAATGGATTTTGTTGTTGGAAAATTTTATAGCAAGCTCTCAAACTTTGTGTGTCGGAAATTCCTATGGAAAATGTGTGATGGAGCCTACACATGGTCGGAATTTCCGACAACAAGGTCATATCACACATTTTCCATCGGAAAATCCTATCGTGTGTGTACAGGGCATTAGTGTGGTAGGGCAGTTAGTGTTAGCCCCCTTTAGGTCTAGGATACCCCCCTAACCCCCCCTAATAAAGTTTTACCCCCTTGATCACCCCCCTGTCGCCAGTGTCACTAAGCGATCATTTTTCTGATCGCTGTATTAGTGTCACTGGTGACGCTAGTTAGGGAGGTAAATATATAGGTTCGCCGTCAGCATTTTATAGCGTCAGGGACCCCCATATACTACCTAATAAAGGTTTTAACCCCTTCATTGCCCCCTAGTTAACCCTTTCACCAGTGATCACCATATAACTGTTACGGGTGACGCTGGTTAGTTAGTTTATTTTTTATAGTGTCAGGGCACCCGCCGTTTATTACCAAATAAAGGTTTAGCCCCCTAATCGCCCGGCGGTGATATAAGTTAGGTTTTAGGGTCAGATAGGGTCTGCGTCGCCCCAGGCAGCATCAGGTTAGCGCCAGTAGCGCTAACACCCACGCACGCACCGTACACCTTCCTTAGTGGTATAGTATCTGAACGGATCAAAATCTGATCCAATCAGATCTATACTAGAGTGTTAGCGGGATCAGCCCAGATACCTGCTAGCACCTGCATTTTGCCCCTCCGCCCGGCCCAGCCCACTCAAGTGCAGTATCGATTGATCGCTGTCACTTACAAAA
The DNA here is from genome assembly GCF_042186555.1 of Aquarana catesbeiana. Classification (NCBI taxonomy): domain Eukaryota; kingdom Metazoa; phylum Chordata; class Amphibia; order Anura; family Ranidae; genus Aquarana; species Aquarana catesbeiana. Next base: position 134,685,543 of record NC_133333.1, on the reverse strand, counting down.
CCCTAAACGCATAACTGCAGGGTTCGCAGAGGCAGGCCTGATCCCTGCGATCGCTAACAGTTTTTTTGGTAGTGTTTTGGTGAACTGGCAAGCAATAGCCCCAGGCAGCGTCAGGTTAGTGCCAGTACCGCTAACACCCACGCACGCAGCATACGCCTCCCTTAGTGGTATAGTATCTGAACGGATCAATATCTCATCCGATCAGATCTATACTAGCATCCCCAGCAGTTTAGGGTTCCCAAAAACGCAGTGTTAGCGGGATCAGCCCAGATACCTGCTAGCACCTGCATTTTGCCCCTCCGCCCGGCCCAGCCCAGCCCACCCAAGTGCAGTATCGATCGATCACTGTAACTTACAAAACACTAAATGCATAACTGCAGCATTCGCAGAGTCAGGCCTGATCCCTGTGATCGCTAACAGTTTTTTTGGTAGCATTTTGGTGAACTGGCAAGCACCAGCCCTAGGCAGCGTCAGGTTAGTGCCAGTAGCGATAACACCCATGCACGCACCGTAAACCTCCCTTAGTGGTATAGTATCTGAATGGATCAAAATCTGACCCGATCTATACTAGCGTCCCCATCAGTTTAGGGTTCCCAAAAACGCAGTGTTGCGGGATCAGCCCAGACATGCTAGCACCTGCGTTTTGCCCCTCCGCCCAGCCCAGCTCAGCCCACCCAAGTGCAGTATCGATCGATCACTGTCACTTACAAAACACTAAACATATAACTGCAGCGTTCGCAGAGTCAGGCCTGATCCCTGCGATCGCTAACAGTTTTTTTGGTAGCGTTTTGGTGAACTGGCAAGCACCAGCGGATAAAGGCATGACACCCGGTATTATTGTCCCTCCTGTCCTGACAATCCTGGTCTTTGCATTGGTGAATGTTTTGAACTCTACCATACACTAGTTGAGTATTAACGTAGGGTACAGCATTGCACAGACTAAGCACAGGGTCTCCCAAGATGCCATCGCATTTTGAGAGACCCAAACCTGGAACCCGTTACAGTTACAAAAGTTACAGTTACAAAAAAAGCGTAAAAAAAAAAAAAAAAAAAAAATATATAATAAAAAACAAAAATAGTTGTCATTTTATTGTTCTCTCTCTATTCTCTCTCTATTGTTCTGCTCTTTTTTACTGTATTCTATTCTGCAAAGTTTTATTGTTATTATGTTTTATCATGTTTGCTTTTCAGGTATGCAATTTTTTATACTTTACCGTTTACTGTGTTTTATTGTTAACCATTTTTTTGTCTTCAGGTACCCCATTCAGCTGCAGCGTGGATTTATTTATCTTGACAGCAACAGCGTTAGCTCCCATAGATATATAATGCCGTGACTCCAGCGGAGGTGATATATGCCGAAGCATGGGGGCAGCAGGGGCAGAGGAGTGATTTGCTTTTGCGGGAGGATGCCCCCATGCTTCAGCATATATAAATGGTGCATGTATGCCCATCATTAGAAGTGGGTGGATGAAGGGAGGTATTCTAATGGTGGGCATACCCACCGATCAATCTTTTTTTCGTTCAGCCCACAGGCTGCATGAAATAAAAAGATTACAATATATGCCCAACAAGGACCAGCAACATACTGGTATGTTGCTGGACTTTGAGTGGCTATACCAGAATATGCCTGCAGGTTTAGGTATCATCTTGGTATCATTCTTTTCAGCCAGCGGTCAGCTTTCATGTAAAAGCAATCCTAGTGGCTAATTAGCCTCTACACTGCTTTTACAAGCAGTGGGAGGGAATGCCCCAACCCCCCCACCACCGTCTTCCATGTTTTTCTCTGGCTCTCCTGTCCCAACAGGGAACCTGAGAATGCAGCCGGTGATTCAGCCGGCTGACCATAGAGCTGATCAGAGACTAGAGTGGCTCCAAACAGAGTGGCTCCAAACATCTCTATGGCCTAAGAAACCGGAAGCTATGAGCATTTCATGACTACATGATTTCGCCGGATGTAAACAGCACCATTGGGAAATTGGGAAGGCATTTTATCACACCGATCTTGGTGTGGTCAGATGCTTTGAGGGCAGAGGAGAGATCTAGGGTCTAATAGACCCCAATTTTTTCAAAAAAGAGTACCTGTCACTACCTATTGCTATCATAGGGGATATTTACATTCCCCGAGATAACAATAAAAATGATAAAAAAAAAAAAAATGAAAGGAACAATTTAAAAATAATATAAAAAAGCAAAAAAATAATAAAGGAAAAAAAAAAAAAAAAAAGCACCCCTGTCCCCCCCTGCTCTCCCGCAAAGGCGAACGCAAGCGTTGGTCTGGCGTCAAATGTAAACAGCAATTGCACCATGCATATGAGGTATCACTGCGAAGGTCAGATCGAGGGCAGTAATTTTAGCAGTAGACCTCCTCTGTAAATCTAAAGTGGTAACCTGTAAAGGCTTTTAAAGGCTTTTAAAAATGTATTTAGTTTGTTGCCACTGCACGTTTGTGCGCAATTTTAATCATGCCATGTTTGGTATCCATGTACTCGGCCTAAGATCATCTTTTTTATTTCATAAAACATTTGGGCAATATAGTGTGTTTTAGTGCATTCAAATTTTAAAAAGTGTGTTTTTTCCCCAAAAAATGTATTTGAAAAATCGCTGCGCAAATACTGTGTGGAAAAAAAATGAAACACCCACCATTTTAATCTGTAGGGCATTTGCTTTAAAAAAAATATAATGTTTGCGGGTTCAACTGCCCCAGTTGAAGGCTTTTTAGTCGAAACGCGTAGGGCGTTTGCTTCCCACGTTGCCATTATTTTTATTCAGTGATCACTTTTTTTATCTTGTAAGGCTTTTTATCCAATAAAATCCTTTTATTTTTTGACCTACGCCATGTGGAGCCCCTTTTTTTCTTTTTTCTCCATGATTTCATCTATCTGACTACCCTTGATCTTTTGAACTCGCCTGGAGCTGGAGAGCGTGTGAGTGAGGGGACAGTCGCCATCCGAGACGATTCTGGCTATCGGTGACCGTGACCCGAGGGAAAACCCTGCCTATTCAAGATCGGGACCGAAGTGACAACAACCTGGCGGATTCTCCTCAGGCTCTGACAGACGTACTGCTATATGGCAGATATGTCCCACAACATCCGGTAAGAGTGTCCCACTTCAGATGTTCATGACGCATTACTCGTGGTTGCTGTGCAGTTCAGCTTGAGTCAACATCTTATGCTTAAGCACCCTCATTTTCTGTGAAGACTCTTTTCATTTCTATGGACTCTGGTCACAGAGTTTAACACATGATATTATAGACATTTACGCTCATTTCAGTGGGCCCTGTGTTAATTCACTTTTATTGTTAGTTATTATACTATATGTACTGATTCACTTCATTTCCAGTTACTATACTGGGCATATGTTTCACTTCTGTGTTATTTTTTTAGTAATTCACATGTTTATAGTTTAGCGCTGCACTTATTTTATATATATCTGATGTGACTTGGTTTGTTTGTGTGTTAGCTGCTACTTTTCATATTGTTTGCACAGATTTAGTTTTGGGCCAGCGCAGCTTCCCTTTTATACCACATGGACTCAACATGCCTCTCGGTAAAAAGCGTGGGGTGTCTACTTTCCAAAATGGGGTCATTTGGGGGGGTTTTATGTCATCTGGGCATTTTATGGCCTTCAAAACTGTGATAGGTAGTGAGGAGGGAAATCAAAAATTTACGCCCTTAGAAATCCTGAAGGCTGTGATTGGTTTTCGGGGCCCCGTACGCGGCTAGGCTCCCAAAAAGTCCCACACATGTGGTATCCCTGTACTCAGGAGAGGCAGCTGAATGTATTTTGGGGTGCAATTCCACATATGCACATGGCCTGTGTGAGCAATATATCATTTAGTGACAATTTTTTGTAAATATTTTTTTTTTTTGTCATTATTCAATCACTTGGGACAAAAAAAATTAATATTCAATGAGCTCAACATGCCTCTCAGCAATTTCCTTCGGGTGTCTACTTTCCAAAATTAGGTCATTTGGGGGGGGTGGGTTTGTACTGCCCTGCCATTTTAGCACCTCAAGAAATGACATAGGCAGTCATAAATTAAAGGCTGTGTAAATTCCAGAAAATGTACCCTAGTTTGTAGGCGCTATAACTTTTGCGCAAACCAATAAATATACACGTATTGACATTTTTATTACCAAAGTCGTGTGGCGGAATACATTTTGGCATAAATGTATGACTAAAACTGAGTTTATTGGATTTTTTTTTATAACAAAAAGTAGAAAATATCATTTTTTTTCAAAATTTTCGGTCTTTTTCCGTTTATAGCGCAAAAAAAAAAAAACGGCAGAGGTGATCAAATATCATCAAAGGAAAGCTCTATTTGTGGGAAGAAAAGGACGCAAATTTCGTTTGGGTACAGCATTGCATGACCGCGCAATTAGCAGTTAAAGCGACGCAGTGCCAAATTGTAAAACGTGCTCTGGTCAGGAAGGGGGAAATCCTTCTGGGGCTGAAGTGGTTAATAGCCGCAAGTAGTTTTAAATGACTTTTTCTCCTTTGAAATGTCATTTTGCTGTCAGACTGTTCTAAACACGGGAAGCATGCGCCCCTTTACAGGCATACTATAGAAACCCCCCAGGTACGAAATTTAAAGGAATATTACACTTTTATTGTTTCACTTTAAGCATTATTAAAATCACTGCTCCCGAAAAAATGTCAGTTTTTAAACTTTTTTTTGCATTGATCCATGTCCCCTGGGGCAGGACCCAGGTCCCCAAACACATTTTATGACAATAACTTGCATATAAGCCTTTAAAATTAGCACTTTTGATTATTCATGTTCGTGTCCCATAGAATTTAACGGTGTTCGCACAAATTTTTTGCCTGTTCGCAAGTTCTGGTGCGAACCGAACAGGGGGGTGTTCGGCTCATCCCTAGTCTTCAGGTAGCTTTAGGTGCACACTGTGCAGAGGACACAGTACACTATCTGTATATACTGCAGCTGCCTGCCTGTGGTACTAATAGGATCAGAAGAACACCAGCAATTTTCTTCAGGTAGCTTTAGGTGCACACTGTGCAGAGGACACAGTACACTAACTGTAAATACTGCAACTGCCTGCCTGTGGTATTAATAGGATCAGAACAACAGCAATTGTCTTCAGGTAGCTTTAGGTGCACTCTGTGCAGAGGACACAGTACACTAACTGTAAATACTGCAGCTTCCTGCCTGTGGTACTAATAGGATCAGAAGAACACCACTGATTTTCTTCAGGTAGCTTTAGGTGCACACTGTGCAGAGGACACAGTACACTAACTGTAAATACTGTAGCTGCCTGCCTGTGGTACTAATAGGATCAGAAGAACACCAGCAATTTTCTTCAGGTAGCTTTAGGTGCACACTGTGCAGAGGACACAGTACAGTAAGTGTAAATACTGTAGCTGCCTGCCTGTGATATTAATAGGATCAGAAGAACACCAGAAATTTTCTTCAGGTAGCTTTAAGTGCACACTGTGCAAAGGACACAGTACACTAACTGTAAATACTGTAAAAACACCTGCCTGCCTGTCAGTAGGAAGAGAATAACAAGAATGGATCTAGCTAAACTGAATACAGAGTGTATATATATATATATATATATATATATATCTATATCTAGATATAGATCTATATCTATATCTAGATATAGATTTAGATATATATAGATATATATATATATCTTTATATACACAACACCTAGGATGCATATATATACACAATACACTGTAAGTGCAGATAACTGACTCGCCTGTCTACTCTATCTAACTTATATCAAATGACACTGTCTCTCTGTCTATCTCTCTCTGCCGCAACACACTACACAAGGCCGCCACGCAGGTGGCCTTATATAGTGTGGGGCGTGTACTTAAACCCTGAGCCATAATTGTCCAAAGCCACTCTGGCTTTGACCAATTACGGCTCTCTGTACAGACGGCGCTGTGATTGGCCAAGCATGCGGGTCATAGTGCATGCTTGGCCAATCATCAGCCAGCAATGCACTGTGATGCCGCAGTGAATTATGGGCCATGACGCGCCATTTGAATTTGGCGCGAACGACCCATAACGTTCGCAATTTGACAAACGGTCAAACAGGCAATGTTCAAGTCGAACATGGGTTCGACTCGAGCTCGAAGTTCATCCGTAGTGCAGAGCTCTGGACTGAGCGTCCTCACGCCGCCATCGCTAAGCCACGCCTATCATAACCCACTTCTTTTAAACTGAACCTCCACCCCAGTCTTAAGTCTTTTGCAGACTTTAACAGGTTTTCTTCTAAGATTTCCCTGTATTTGGCTCCATCCATCTTCCTATCAACTCTGACCAGCTTCCCTGTCCCTGCTGAAGAAAAGCATCCCCACAACATGATGCTGCCACCACCATGTTTCACAGTGGGGATGGTGTGTTCAGGGTGATGTGCAGTGTTCGTTTTCCGCCAAACATAGCGTTTTGCCTGACCAGAACACCTTCTTCAACATGTTTGCTCTGTCCCCCACATGGCTTCTCACAAACTGCAAATGGGGACTTCTTATGGCTTTCTTTAAACAATGGCTTTCTTCTTGCCACTCTTCTATAAAGGCCAGATTTGTGGAATGCACAACAAATAGTTGTCCTGTGGACAGATTCTCCCACCTGAGCTGTGGATCTCTGCATCTCCTCCAGAGTTACCATGGGCCTCTTGGCTGCTTCTGTGATTGATGTTCTCTTTGCCCGGCCTGTCAGTTTGGGTGGATGGCCATGTCTTGATAGTTTTGCAGTTGTGCCATACTTTTTCCATTTTTGGATGATGGATTGAACAGTGCTCTGTGAGATGTTCAAAGCTTGGGATATTTTTTTTTATAACCTAACCCTGCTTTAAACTTCTCCACAACTTTATCCCTGACCTGTCTGATGTGTTCCTTGGCCTTAATGATGCTGTTTGTTCACTAAGGTTCTCTAAAAAACCTCTGGGGGCTTCACAGAACAGATGTATTTATACTGAGAATAAATTACACACAGGTGAACTCTACTTACTAATTAGGTGACTTCTGAAGGCAATTGGTTCCACTAGGTTTTAGTTATGCCCCGTACACACGGTCGGACATTGATCGGACATTCCGACAACAAAATCCTCGGATTTTTTCCTACGGATGTTGGCACACACACGGTCGCACAAAGTTGTCGGAATTTCCGATCGCCAAGAATGCAGTGACGTCAAGCACGTACGACGAGACTAGAAAAGGCCGGTTCAGAACCAAGCGCAGCACCCTTTGGGCTCCTTTTGCTAATCTCGTGTTAGTAAAAGTTTGGTGAGAGACGATTCGCGCTTTTTCAGACTCGTGGCTTTCAGATCGTTTTCTGCCGTTCAGTTTGTGCTTGTGGGTTTGTATCTGCTCTTCAGTGCGTGCAAGCAAGTTCCGCGTGACTTTAGTCACTGTATTCTTGTTCGTTCGTTACTGGTTTTCAGGTCGCTCTTCACAGGCCTTGCTGTTCTTCAGTGCGTTCTGTTACTTCGTTCTGAGCAGCCGACCGTTTTATAGCCATGTTCCGTATGCGTACTCCTCGTAGAGTTCGTGCTGTGCGGGGGCTTGGTGTTGGGGTCCTGACCTTGACACAAGTCCAGTCCATGAACAGGGTGGGGAGGAGTTCATGGACCAAGAATTGGTTGCTTCAGCGTGACCAGTTCTGTCATATGCCTTTGCTCCGTGAGATCCGTGAGAATAATCCTGATGATTTCAGGAACTTTCTCCGGATGACGGACCCCGTGTTTCACCGTTTGTTGGCTTCGCTGACCCCCTATATCAGCAGGCAGGATACCTGCATGAGGCAAGCCATCACTCCGGAGCAGAGGTTGGTCGCTACCTTGCGGTATTTGGCCACAGAGAGAAGTCTGCAGGACTTGAAGTTCTCGACAGGCATCTCCCCCCAGGCTCTGGGGATCATTATCCCAGAGACCTGTTCTGCCATCATACAGGTCCTGCAGAAGGAGTATATGAAGGTAAGATTTTTTTCCTTTTATATCACATTTTATTGTATTGAATGTTTGCTAATATATTGTATTTCTTTCCTCATTCCCTAATTACCATGATTGTATTATGCTGTGAATGTCCCCTTTGTCCTCATGCATGCTGGATTTTTATGTAATTATTATTTTATGTCCTTCATACATATTTCCCCTTCAATAACCTCTCCAGCATGGTGTCTCCTGCCCCTATATTCACCTCATGTAGTCACTTAACAATGTATTTTATCAGCTCCATAGTAGTGCTTTACCCCAAACACCCCCTAAAATGTTTGGAAATGTTATTTTGGATTTAAATTCAGGCAGAGGGCCAGAGGCTTTTTTTTGTGGTGTCCCCAAATTTTTGGTAACCCTCCCTCCCCCCAACTGCTAAGTCAGCTGATCCCAATTCTCTATCCTCAATCATCTATCTGCTGACTTTGCCAAACCCATACACACTATACCCATCTCTTTACTGGTCAGATTTATGGATGAATTCCCCAAAGCATGTAGTGCAAGGGCCTGCCTGTATACTTTCCAATGGTACTGTTTAAAGTTCTTGTATCCTAATATGATCTTGATAGGTAATAGCAGAATGTCCAAATGTGCTCAAATGTGTACAGTGTGTATTTATATCTTTGTATTATGACACTTCTTACCTGTCCAGTGGGCTGCCAATAGTGTAACTAAGGAGGGGCTGTTCCAAGTAATACCCTGTATTTAGGCATTCATCTCTCAATGAAGTGAAGAGGGTTACCTGTCCAAGAGTCCCCCTCCCCCCCTATAATGTTAGAAATGGCCCATGAGAGGGGGGGAGGGGGAATATGATAGGTGTACCTTATACTTTGTTGTTGTTAAATTCCCCTTAATAAATGCTATCTGGAGGTCGACCCATAATGTTTGTGTCTAATCTGCTTGCCAGGTTTCTGTGAAAAAATAGTAATGTTTTTTTTTTTTCCTCAACAGTTTGCTTCCACGCCACAGGAATGGCAGACTGTGGCCTCCCACTTTGCCCAGCGGTGGGACTTTCCTAACTGCGGAGGGGCAATTGATGGGAAACACGTCCACATCGTCCCACCACCCAACTCGGGGTCGTACTATTATAACTACAAGGGGTTTAATAGTATAGTGATGTTGGCGGTGGTGTCGGCTAATTACGAGTTCTTGTATGTGGACGTGGGGAAGAATGGCCGGATGTCCGATGGTGGAGTCATCGCCCAGACGGAGTTCTACAGGCGTCTCCAGAATGGCAGTTTGGACTTGCCACCTCCAGAGGACAATGTTGAAGGTCTCCCATTTGTGTTCGTTGCTGATGAAGCATTTGCGCTGGGGGACCACCTGATGCGGCCATTCCCGATGAGGACCCTCACCCCGGAACAGAGGGTTTTTAATTACCGGCTGGCCAGAGCCCGAAGAGTGGTGGAGAACACATTTGGAATCCTGGCCAGCCGGTTCCGACTATTTCTGACACCCATCCATATGGCGGAGTATAAACTGAACCATATTATACTGGCGTGCTGTGTTCTCCATAATTTTTTAAGAAAACATTCAGCCAACTATGCTGGCTCAGTTGGGCCTGAGGCTGGAATCCCAAATACTTCCACAATGACGGCACTTGAAAGCGGCCGTCCTGGCTTGCCCTCCCTGAATGCCCGTGATGTCCGGTTACGATACCTGGAGTTCTTTGTGAGTAGGGGGGCTATCAATATGCCAGACAATCTGTGACACCTTTTTTAAATAAAAAACAACCAAAAGCAATTCTTGGTGGACATTTACTGCTTGTGTTTGTTTTAACTGACCCTGACAGAAATGTGTTGAGTGCAGAAAATGTCGTGATTGGGTAACCTTATAAAAAACAGTGTTGGCTGGTACTTCCTAAATGCAAAAACACATTTCACTTCAAGTGCACTTGCAACTGCACTGAACCTGCACTTGTAGTGCAAAGTGTATTTGCCCTTAGGAAATAACCCCCATTTGTGCATAAAACAACAATTACATCACCCCAAAAGTGTTGTTGTAGTGTTGAGACAATAATCCACACATTCTTGAGTAAGGCACTTTTTTATACCTGCACAATCAAAATGTGCATTTACCAAAGGTTTTTAAAACAAACCAACATGTTTGTAGTATAAAATGTTTGCAGTAGCATTATGAATAATCAAAATATCCATTTCAGATAAAACAGGCCTGTGTAAAACCAACAAGAAAGCCAAAAAACTAGAACTTACAAAGTTCACATTAGGTAAAACCTGAAGGCTATATCAGACATCAGTATTTAGGAACTGGGTTTGATATAGCGTTCAGATGGGGGGAACTCACCCCTGGAAAAGCCAAATTTGGAAGATGCACACCAATTTACGAATGTCAACATGTGCTACCTGCCATCAGGGGGGATCAACGGACGTGTTTTGGGGGAGAAAGCCCTTCCTCAACGCTACTTTATAATTGAGGAAGGGGTTGCCCCCCCAAAACGCGTCCATTGATCTCCCGTGATGGCAGATAGCACATGTTGGCACACTGTGTGCATCCTCCAAATTTGGCTTTTCAAAACATTGTTAAAATTGAAAATACTGAAAACCGGTCATTTTGTGGGGTTTAAATTCGCCCAAAACATCAATGATGTTATTATTTTTTGTAATAACATCACGTATTTGTTGCTGGATGTTTTGCAATTGGAGATTACACCCCATGATCTCCCCTATCAGTATCTGGGCACTTTCAGAAGTAAAGCGTTCTGGATCCACAACATCACGATCACCTAAAAAGAGATAAAGAACAAAAAAAAGGTCTCAAAAATCTGCCACCAGCCATCTCTTTTACCTGAGTCTGTGGTCGCAGACACTCACCTCTTGTGGTGCCAATCTCCACTACATCTTCTTCTTCCTCCTGCTCAGCATCTTGGGTTTGGGGTAGTTCCCCTTCTTCCAGAGGGGGGGGGGTCTGTGTTCTCCTGGGATGAGGGGTGTCCGAGTCTTTTCTCCCCTATGTAAAACAAAAATTGTATACTTAGCACACAGATTTTTGATGGCAGAACTATAGAAATAGGAAACATTGCTTGGAAGTGGGGTACAATTGTCTATTTTAGCCGAGTTCAAAGATGTCTTTTTTTTATTGCCCTTTGTCAAGCTGCAATACTTTACCTGTTTGGTACAAGCTTCACACATGTAACCCCCCTATAGTATACACTGGAGCACCTGTGTGCCCCCCCTAATAAAAATGGTGTTCTTGTGTCCCACACTAGTGCTCCAGTGTCCAGATGTGAAAACAGCTGCTCAGTGTCCTCTCCTTACACACAAGATAGTTTGCATTTCATTCTAGTAACAAACCCATCTACCTAAACAAATATTTGGCATCCAAGTAGGCCCCAAAAAAATGTGGGAAAATGCATATGGCCTAAACAATGGTGTTCTAGAGGCCGAACAAAAAATGTTTGATACAAACGAATAATGGGCCCATGAACATTAAAGTTGACCTTTTTAAACGTTACAATTAATAAAAGCATATGGAGCAGAACGAACGGAATAAAGCCAGAAAGAATATAAACACAGCACAACTACTTACTTTTTTGCAGCACTCTCCGGATCTTTCGGTACTGCTCCGGCTCTCTCAACTTCAGGTCCGACCACCGCTTCCTGAGCTGATCTTTTGATCTTCGGACCCCGAAATTCCGCTCGAGACTCCTGACCACTTTCGCCATGATCTTGGCCTTTCGGATGTTCGGGTTGGGGTAAGGCCCATATTTGCCATCATAGTCGGACTTCTTCATGATGTCGACCATCTCCAACATCTCCCCAAACGACATATTTGTGGCCTTAAAACGTCTCCTTCTGGATCGGGACGTGCCTGGATCCGGGCTTTCCTCCTCGTTGCTACAATTAGCACGCACCTGGTGTGACTCCGCCATCATGCTCTTCCCCCACTGCGCCGAACGAAAAGGGGCGGGGAATAGAATAGAAAGAACGTCAGGGGCGGGCGGAGTTACACACATGCGCAGTGTCTATAAAGCGTAACACGCGTGCGTATTACGTACGATCTGTGAGCGGAGGAAGGAGCATTGGACGCGTCGATCGTAAGAACGAAGGTAAGAGACAAACTTGGGCCTATACTGCTTCTAGATTGAGGACTATATTGTAACAAGATTAGGAGAGTTTTGTCTGACATTAGGCTTTGTCTTGTGTTGTGTCTTTCAGTGAACATGGATATCTTAATGAGAGATACTGACTTCATGTCATTATTCATTGATATGCTAAGGGAGCTGCCCTGTCTGTGGGAGATTACCCACCCCCATTTCAAGAACCAAGCAAAGAGGAAGGCAGCGCTGGAGCAATTGTGTGAAATTGTGAAGCAGGTGATCCCCACGGCAGACATCACCTATTTAAAGATCTTCATTGGTGGCCTGAGGAGCACATATCTGAGGGAGCGCAAGAAAGTCCTGGATTCACAGAGATCCGGAGCAGCAGATGACATCTATGTCCCCAGGATGTTGTACTACGACAGGCTGCACTTTCTGGCAGGCCAGACTGAACCCAGGCCATCCCTCTCCAGTCTTCCTTCCACACTTCCTTCCCCCCGGCTGAGGCTTCTGACGCCCAACCTGGGCCTTCCAGGCCATATGTGGAGGAGCCCAGATTGAGCCAGGTATAGCATTCCTCTAAATATTTCTGCTTGTACTATCAATGATGTTACCTAGATGTTAGTTGGGAGTACTAATTTATGATTGTGATTGATGATGCAAAAACTAAAACTATGTCCCTTTTTCATACACAGGGAAGTCTCAGCCAGGAGGTGGCTGATCTGCAGGTCCCTCCACCCACCCTGAAAACAGAAAGTGGCAGCAGGAGGAGTAGCCTAGAGGAGGCGGCTATCAGATTTTTTTGGAGGGCTACAGAGGTCCTGGGAGCACCACACACCAGGCAGGAGAACCTTGCGGCATTCATTGCCTATAAAATGCAGAGGATGGAGGAGGGCCAACAAGCCAGGTGTCAGGCCCTCATTTCAGAGGCTCTGGAGAAAGGTGTGAGGGGACAACTTACACCTCACACACAGCTTTGGGATGGTCCTCCTCCTCCTCCTCCCTCTCCTCCAGGTCCCCCCAGTCCTCCTCCAGGTCCTCCCAGTCCTCCTCCTCCTCCAGGTCCTACTTCTCCTCCTGCCACATCTCCTACTGCACAGCCACAGCCCGCAAGGAAGTGTGAAAGGAAGACCAGAGAGTGATTGCCCTGGATCCAGTCTGGTCGGCCAAAAGATGCAGCCTCTTGTGGTACCACAGCCTGGGGACACTGATTTCATCTGCTGCTATCCGAGTCTCTGTGAATCCCGGACCAGACTGCCCTCCCTTATATATGGACTCCTCAGGCCACCAATTTTGAGGTTTAAGAATTGATGTCTGCCCTGGGGGTCCCAGGCTTCACTAATTTCTGCTGTTGATCCAGTGTTGCCTTCCTCTTTGTTTGGTTCTGATACCTTAATAAAGGATTTTTGTTTTGAATTCTACTCTCCTATGTGTTTTACTTCAAAAATGACAGTTGGTTTGTGAGGATTCAGGTACATTGCAAATATACAATGTGAAATGAACAAGGGACACCAACAACAAAAAATCTCATGGAGATTAAATAATAAAAGATATCAATGGTGTTGGGGTAACTTGCCACACAAAACACACACAAAAATATTCTGGAGTAAAAATAAAAATAACATTGAACAAAGATCAGCCTTGGAAAAAATCCAAACATTAAAGAAAAAAAAAGGCTTAAAAACCAAAAAAAAAAAATAAAAAAAATATAAAACTGTCAGATGTGACAACTAATATCAATATATTGAGGGAATCCCACTAAAAAAACACAAATCAAACTTTGTGAGAAGTGTGTGTAAATATGAGCAGCAAAACCACTTAATTCTTGTCACATTATAAAGAAGAAGAGAGTGCGCTGTATTAAACCATTTTTTACATTGCAGCGTGACGAAAGTGGTGTATCCATTGCGAACGCTAAGTTTACCAGAACGAGCTGTCCCGTGTCGGAATTTCTTCAGAGCATGCGTGGCACTTTATGCGTCGGAACAGGCCACACACGGTCGGAATTGACGCGATCGGATTTTGTTGTCGGAAAATTTTATCTCCTGCTGTCCAACTTTGTGTGTCGGAAAATCCGATGGAAAATGTCCGATGGCGCCCACACACGGTCGGAATTTCCGACAACACGCTCCGATCGGACATTTTCCATCGGAAAATCCAACCGTGTGTACGGGGCATTAGAGTTATCAGAGTAAAGGGGGTTGAATACAAATGCAAATACATATTTATTTGTAAAAAATGTTGAAAACCATTTATAATTTTCCTTCCACTTCACAACTGTGCCACTTTGTGTTGGTCTATCACATAAAACCCCAATAAAATACATTTACGTTTTTGGTTGTAACATGACAAAATGTGGAAAATTTCAAAGGGTATGAATACTGTTTCAAGGCACTGTATACATAAACT